>NC_086450.1:112470127-112775165 GCF_028390025.1 Pseudophryne corroboree
GTCTTCAATGCGTTGAACCTGGCCCAGCATTTAATTCAGAACCGTCGTGTTCAGGTACAGTCGGACAACGCCACCACAGTGGCTTACATAAATCATCAAGGTGGCACTCGAAGCCGCATGGCAATGAAGGAAGTCTCACGGATTGTACATTGGGCGGAACGCCATCTACTGGCCATATCGGCAATATTCATTCCGGGAGTCCTGAATTGGGAAGCGGACTTTCTCAGTCATCAGGATGTACATGCCAGAGAGTGGGGCCTCCATCCAGAAGTGTTTCAACTACTAGTGGAAAAGTGGGGCCTTCCAGACGTGGATCTGATGTCGTCTCGACACAATCACATTCGTGGATGCGCTGGCGGTGCCGTGGAGGTTTCGGCTGCCGTACGTGTTCCCTCCGGTGTCACTCCTGCCCAGGGTAATTCGGAAGTTCAAGCAAGAAAAAGGAAATCTGCTTCTCATAGCTCCAGCGTGGCCCAGACGGCACTGGTTCTCAGACCTGCAGGTCCTATCGTCAGAGCGTCCAATTCTACTTCCACAATACCCAGACCTCCTCGTTCAGGGCCCCTGTGTCTACCAGGACCTAGCCCGACTGTCTTTGACGGCGTGGCTCTTGAAGCTTCCGTCTTAAGGGCTAAAGGGTTTTCTGAGGCGGTCGTTCAAACTATGTTGCGGGACCGGAAACCGGCTTCTGCTCGGATTTACTATAGGGTCTGGCATTCTTACTTTGTTTGGGGCGCATCTAACGCTTTTGATGCTTCCAAGTTTAGTGTAGCCAAGTTGTTGGCTTTTCTTCAGCAGGGCCTGAACTTAGGCCTGCATCTGGCCTCCCTCAAGGTTCAAATATCTGCCTTGTCGGTGTGGTTTCAGAGAAAAATTGCGACCTTACCTGATGTGCATACCTTTACTCAGGGTGTGTTGCGTATCCAACCTCCTTATGTCCCGCCTGTGGCTCCTTGGGACTTGTCAGTGGTTTTGGAGGCGCTACAAGAGTCTCCGTTTGAACCTCTTGGTTCAGCTTATCTTAAGTGGCTTTCCCTTAAGGTGGTGTTTCTGCTGGCTATTGCTTCAGCTCGAAGAGTGTCGGATTTAAGTGTCTTGTCTTGTAGTTAATAATAATAGTAATTTTATTTATATAGCGCTCTTTCTCCAATATGACTCAAGGCACTTAACAGATACAGTACATAGCATAATATAGTACAGAATATAATGAAGTATATTTTCATAAAATACAGAAGCATGAAGATACTAAAAGGGACATTATGGAAATGCTTGAGTAAACAGGAAAGTCTTGAGTCTACTTTTGAAGGATTCTATAGTTGGGGCCTCTCGAACTGTGCGGGGAAGTGCGTTCCATAGTGTCGAGCCGCATAACTAAAAGCTCGATGAGTTACGGGAGATTCTAGGTACTGCTAAAAGTCTTTCATCTACAGATCGCAGTGATCGAGTGGGGCCCATATCTGATATTTCACCGTGACCGGGCGGTTCTTAAGACTCGTCCCGGATATTTACCTAAGGTGGTTTCTTCGTTCCACCTTAACCAGGAGATCGTGGTTCCGGTACTTGTTTCTCCTGATCTGTCTCCCATAGAGCGGTCTTTGGATGTGGTACGGGCTCTCCGTATCTATGTGAAGAGAACTGCTTCTATTAGGAAATCTTATTCTCTCTTTGTGCTGTTTGGATTTCACAAATGGGGTTGGCCTGCTCACAATCTTTGGCCAGATGGATTAGAATGGTGATTGCACATGCTTATGTGAGGGCTGGTCTATCAGCTCCTGCTCACATTACGGCCCATTCTACTTGGTCTGTTGGACCTTCTTGGGCGGCCCGCCGTGGTGCGACCCTTGAACAATATGCCTTTGATACTGCCGCTTCCCAGGATGCTTCCTTTGGACGCCGGGTTCTTGTGCCCGCTACAGTGCGTCCCCTCCAATAAGGAACTGCTTTAGGACATCCCCTATGTCTATCCTTGTGGAGCCCAGTGTACCCTGCAGCAGAAAACGAGTTTTATGGTAAGAACTTACCTTTGTTAAAACTCTTTCTGCGAGGTACACTGGGCTCCAAAAGGCGCCCACCCTGACGCACTTAGCTTCTTTGGGTTGGTATGGCATTAGCCGCTGACACTTCTCCTGTCGTGAGAGTGTGGTGTATGTGGCTACTAACCGTTGTCTCTTTTCCTGCTACTGCATTGGGCTGGTTAACTAAAAACTGAGCTCCTGTGCAGGGAGGTGGGGTTATAGAGGAGGCGGCGCTATGCATTCTGGGAACAGTCAAAGCTTTTCAGCCTGTTGGTGCCTCGGATCTAGATCCTACTCTACACCCCTATGTCTATCCTTGTGGAGCCCAGTGTACCTCGCAGAAAGACTTTTAACAAAGGTACCTACCATAAATCTCGTTTTTGGTACTTACCAGATAAATCCTTTTCTTTGAATCCACAGGGTGCACTGGACTCCCGCCCAAAGCAGTTTCACCTGTCTTGTGGTAAGTTCAGTAGATCTTATGGTAACACATTCTCACCGATTTGTTCAAAGGTTAAGGTGATTGTTGTCCATTGTAGTGTCCACTGTTTAGTTGTCCGTTATGTTGTCAACTTTATTGTTGTTCGTTATGTTCTAATGTTATATGTAATTCTCTATTGTTCATCCTCTCTATCGCTCCTGTTCGGCTCAGTAAAAACACTGAGGTACCTTTGGGAGTATGGAGGGGGTGGAGAGTTACTAATTTAAATATTTAAATGTGCCTATCCCTGCTAACGCCCCATCCATATCCCAAGAGTACTCCAGTGCCCCCTGTGGATTCAAAGAAAAGGATTTATCTGGTAAGTACCAAAATGCTATTTTCCTGTATCACATGTATTGCTATCACTATATTCTGTACCATGGGAGGCTAGGTACATCAGGGTCTCATATATATATAGTGCTACGTAGTATATACTGTTTTGTATTTTTTACTGTATATTTCACTCACCTCATACCACTTAAATCCTTTGTTTGTGCCCTGTATTTACTGTCACATAACGCTCTAAGGCTACATTCCCTATAATGTCGGCCACACAGGGCGGGAAATCTGCGGACGCTTCTGCATCCTGCAGTGCTATCACCACGGATTTACCGGTGGGAGAAGTGTTAGCTGCTGGTTCAGGCGCTGGGTGCCATACATCTCCCAGTCCACCTGCGGCACCTGTGGCCAAACAGGACCCACCTTGCTTGTAACACTGCTTACACCCCCTGTGGGGCCTCCTGTGCCATTACAGCAACATATTGTCCCTGTAGTTAATCTGCCCTGGGCGTACACTCTGTCTACCTAGTTACAACAATTAAATCAATCTTTGATAAGATACAAGTCTACCCCACGCCCATCTGGGGCCAAGGGGTCATCTAAGCGGGCATTTCTTCCTCACAATCCACTAATATTTTGGATAATTCTTCAGATGAGGATGGGGAATATACTGATCCGTCAGACACTGATACAGTTGCTTCTGATGAGGAATCTACAACCCAGGTTGATGTTCCTGACCTAGTGGAGGCTATCAAGCTGATTCTCCAAATTGATGATGAGATCGAGCCTACTGCCACATCTAAGAAACCTGATAAGTTCAAACGTCAGAAGGTTGCTAAAGTAGTTCTACCACATTCTGACCTTTTAATTGACATACGTCAGGAATCCTGGTCGTCTCCAGGAAATAAGTTCTCCCTGTCTAAAAAGATGCTAGCTCGTTATCCTATCCCTGCGGAGTTGAGTAACAAGTGGGAAACTCCACCTCCGGTGGACTCTCATGCCTCCCGTCTTGTGGTGTCATCTACTCTGCCTGTCACCACTGTCACCTCACTGAAGGAACCGACGGATAAGCGTGTGGAGGGTTGCCCGAAGTCTATTTACTCTCTTACTGGTGCTGTACATAGACCCACTATGACAGCCTCCTGGGATGTGAAAGGAATTAAAGCATGGGTTCAGCCAATTGAGGATGAGCTGCCTCAGGATTTTTCTGACACTGCCAGACAATATCTGTCTTATATTACCACAGCCTCCCACTATATTCAGGAGGCGGTCTCTGATGCAGGTGTAATGGCGGCCAAGGCGTCTACTTCTGTACGTCTATCCTGGCTCGCCGGATTCAGTGGTTGAGGTCCTGGAAGGTGGACATGGACTCCAAAAAGACCTTGGAGGTGCTCCCTTTTAAGGGAGACATCCTATTTGGGAGGATCTGAACAAGATTGTGACTGACTTGGCAACTGCCAAGAGTGTGTTTCTCCCAAGTACTAATCCTTCTGCTCCAAAAGCTAAGAGTACAACTTTTCATTCCTTTTGACTTCCAGGGAAAGCAAAAGGTCAGACGTATCTGAGACAGGCTCGTGCTTCCAAAACCACTAAGCCCAAATCTAAACAATCCTGGGCCGCCCATCAGCCTGCTTCCAAACAAGACAAGCCTGCTGCATGACGGGGTGGGCCTCCCCATGGTGGTTCCCAGGGTGGGAGGCCGACTTCTGCAGTTCACCCAGGCCTGGTTAAAGACCACTTCGGACACCTGGGTGCAGGAAGTTGTCTCTCACGGGCACGCAATCTCTTTCAAGAGACGTCCCCCTCGCCAGTTTTGCACAACAGTTATCCCTGCGGATCCGTTAAAAGTGCAACCTCTACACTTTGTTGTACAATCCCTCCTGGACACAGTAGTGCTAGTGCCGGTACCTCTGTCTCAGAGAGGCAGGGGATACTATTCGACCCTGTTTCTAGTTCCTAAACCAAATGGGTCCTTCCGGCCTATACCCAACCTTAAATCATTTACCAAGTTTGTGAGAGTATCCAAATTCTGTATGGAAACTCTGCGCTCTATTGTGCTGGCCATGGAACCCGAAGACTATATGGTATCCCTGGACAAACAGGATGCTTACCTGCACATACCTACTGCCATGTCGCATCAGCAATATCTGCAGTTTGCTATTGGCAACCTACATTATCAATTCCAAGCCCTGCCTTTTGGATTGGCCACGGCCCCTCGGATCTTCACCAAGGTCATGGCTGTGATGACGGCTCTTCGCCGTCAGGGAATCAGGATCCTGCCATATCTGGACGACTTGCTGATCCTGGTGAACCCCCAAGAGGTTTTCCTCAGTCATCTGGAACTGACGGGCCAATTCATACAAGCCCACGGGTGGCTCATCAACTGGAAAACGTACTCGCTGGTCCCTGCTCGGAGAATGGTGCACCTGGGGGCACTACTGGACACACACAGCCAACTATTGTTTTTGTCTCTAGGGAAAGTCCTGAAACTTCAGGACAGATTCAGATATTTCCTCTCTCGCCCAAGAGTGTCGATACACTCAGCGATGCAAGTACTAGGCCTCATGGTGTCAGCTTTCGACATGGTAGAGTACGCTCAATTTAATTCTCACCCTCTGCAGAGGTTAATCCTTTCCAAGTGGGATGGCCTGCCTTATCAGATCAGGTCTCAAATGATCTTCTTGACTCCGGAGGTTCGTCTCTCACTGAGCTGGTGGCTACAGGACCAACAGTTGAGCAGGGGCCGTCCCTTTTGGATCTCCAACTGGGTCCTCCTGACAACGGATACCAGTCTGCAGGGTTGGGGGGCGGTGTTGGAGCAACACTCTCTCCAGGGTCGGTGGACCAGGGAGGAATCTCTCCTCCCGATAAACATTCTGGAATTGCGGGCAGTGTTCAATGCGTTGACACTGGCCCTGCCTCTAGTACAGAACAGGCTTGTTCAAGTACAATCAGACAACCACGGTGGCGTACATAAATCATCAAGGCAGCACTGAAGCCGCATGGCAATGCTGGAACTATCAAAAATCCTCCGTTGGGCGGAACGCCATCTGCCAGCAATATCGGCAGTGTTCATTCCCGGAGTCCTCAACTGGGAAGCGGATTTCCTCAGTCATCAGGACGTTCACGCCGGAGAGTGAAGTTTTCATCCAGAATTCTTTCAACTCCTAGTGGACAAGTGGGGCATACCAGATGTAGACCTGATGGCGTCTCGACACAATCACAAGGTTCCGGTATCCGGATCAAGGACAAGGTATCCTCAAGCAGCGTTTGTGGATGCAATGGCAATTCCATGGAACTTTCGGCTGCCATACGTGTTCCCTCCAGTGTCACTCCTGCCCAGGGTACTACGGAAGTTCAAGCAAGAAAGAGGAATACTACTTCTAGTCGCTCCAGTGTGGCCCAGACAGCATTGGTTCGCAGACCCGCAGGGTCTATCGATAGAGCGTCCTCTTCTACTTCCTCAGCGCCCACACCTCCTTGTTCAGGGCCCTTGTGTCTATCCGGACCTGGCCAGACTGGCTTTGACAGCATGGCTCTTGAAGCTTCACTCCTGAGGGCCACGGATTCTCTGAGGCGGTTATTCATATTATGTTGAAGGCCCGCAAACCGGCTTATGCACGGATTTATTACAGGGTCTGGAACTCTTACTTCACATGGTGTGCTGCTAAGAATTATGATGTTTATTCATTCAGAACTTCTAGGGTTTTTGCTTTTCTGCAACAAGGCCTAGATTTAGGCCTTCATCTGGCCTCCCTCAAGGTTCATATATCTGCCTTGTCGGTGTGGTTTCAGAAAAAAATTGCGTCTATTCCTGACGTTCATACTTTCACTCAGGGTGTTTTATGGATTCAGCCTCCCTATGTCCCTCCTGTGGCTCCATGGGATCTCTATGTTGTCTTATGTGCCCTACAAGAGTCTCCATTTGAACCTCTTGAGTCTGTGGATCTTAAATGTCTTTCACTTAAGGTCGTGTTTTTACTGGCTATTGCCTCTGCTAGGAGGGTGTCAGACTTAGGTGCTTTGTCCTGTCGTCCACCCTTTCTGATTTTTCACCGTGACCAGGCAGTTCTTCTAACTCGCCCTGGTTATCTACCTAAGGTGGTATCATCTTTTCATCTTAACCAAGAGATTGTGGTTCCCGCCTTTATCTCTTCTTTGTCCTCCAAAGAGCAGTCTTTGGATGTGGTACGGGCTCTCCATATTTACTGCCTCCCTCAGGAGGTCAGATACCCTTTTTGTACTTTTTGGTTTTCACAAACGTGGCTGGCCTGCGAATAAGCAAACCTTGTACAGAGGGAAAAAGTAGCAGGTGCACTATCTCACACTAGCTCAACCTGTAATAACCAGAGGCATTTAGCATATTCCTGGCCAGGGCTATGAGCTTACCCACTGCATCAAGGTGCAACTGATTCTATGTATTCATACATATTTCTGAAGGTAGGAGACACCTTCATCCTAATTTAGCACCCTGCCCCACCTACCCTCACTGATTTTAAATAGTCTAGTACTCTGGCCTGCATGTGTGGAATGAGCACACTGAGGTAAGAGTCCTACATTTTGTTACTATGGCAGTCAATATTGGGGGGATTCACTGGGGTGCGGGGCTTACTGTACCTGCCGTGGCTGGACGTCCCTGGGGCATCGCAACCTAACACTATTTAATTACACTATGGCACTTATAGTTTGTTTTATATATATGTAACACTTTCACATCATTTTCTTTTACCCCTCACATTACTCACACATGCAGCAGCTGCTGTTCCTACCTCTTTAACCCTTTATTTGTATCACTCTTGCGATGCCCTGGGGTTGTCTGGCTGGGTGGCTCTAGGGTGTCCTGCCCCCCCGGACCTGAACCTCTATAGTTAGTGTTAGGGACTTACCCAATGAGAGGCTACCTTGATGCGGTGGGTAAGCTCATAGCCCTGGCCAGGAATATGCTAAATGCCTCTGGTTATTACAGGTTGAGCTAGTGTGAGATAGTGCTACCTGCTACTTTTTCCCTCTGTACACTGTATTAAGTCTCAAGCAGAGTAGCACCTCATTACCTAATTAAGGTGTGCAAATTAGGGCCCCCTTCCCTTTTCAATAAGCAAACCTTGGCCAGATGTATTAGAATGGTGATTGCACAAGCCTATGCACAGGCTGGTCTTCCTGCTCCTGCTGCTATTAAAGCCCATTCTATTCGGTCTGTTGGACCTTCTTGGGCGGCACGCTGAGGCGCGTCCACTGAACAATTGTGCAAGGCGGCTACGTGGTCCTCAGTGAACACGTTCATCAGGCTCTATGCCTTTCATACTTCCACCTCCTACGAAGATTCCTTTGGAACTACAGTGCGTCCCCTCCCATGAGGAACTGCTTTAGGACATTCCCGATGCATTCCCTGTGGAATCTCAGTGTACCCCGCTGCAGAAAAGGAGGTTTATGGTAGACTTACCATGGTTAAATCTCTTTCTGCGAGGTACACTGGATTCCACAGGGCGCCAACCCAAACGCACTTAGGGGCCAATTCAGTTAGATTAGCAAATTCCGCTAATCAGCAGAATTTGCTAACCTTTAGCACGCATGCTGGGGGTCGCCCAGCGCTGGGCAAGGCCGTCCAGCATGGTGACCGGTGCCTCTCCCCTTCAACAAGCAGAAATTGCTAACAGCACGCAATTTCTGCTTGTTAGCAGAAATTAAGGATGACTCCTGCCGGCGCAGCTTAGCTGCGGCTGCAGGAGTCCCAGCGCCATTTTTCCTGTTACAGCAGCTGCGTGTGACGTCACGCAGCCACCGTGACCGCATCTCCGACACCCCCCCGTTCGCGCGTACCAGCCCACCGTTTCGGCAGGCACGCCCCCGCAATGCTCCGTTTCCTCCTAGAAAATGGAGTGTTGCCGCCCCGCGACCGCCTCTGCCTGTCAATCAGAAAATGCGGGTGCATGCGCAGTAGGACCCACTGCGCATGCGCCCACACCCCCTCAGCAAAAAATCCGTACGAATCGCTACTTGCGATTCTTACTGAATTTGCCCCTAAGCTTCTTTGGGTTTGTATGGCATTAGCCATTAGTCCCTTCTCCTGTCATGAGAATGTGGTACTATGTGACTAACATCTACTGTCTCTCTTACCTGCTACTGCATTGGACTGGTTAACGAAACTGAGCTCCAATGCCTTGAGGCGGGGCTATAGAGGAGGTGGTGCAGTGCATCCTGGGAACAGTCAAAGCTTTAGCCTGTTGGTGCCTCGGATCAAGATCCAGCTCTACACCGTTGTGGAATCTAGAGATGTGCACCAGAAATTTTTCGGGTTTTGTGTTTTGGTTTTGGGTTCGGCTCCGCGGCCGTGTTTTGGGTTCGAACGCGTTTTGGCAAAACCTCACCGAATTTTTTTTGTCGGATTCGGGTGTGTTTTGGATTCAGGTGTTTTTTTCAAAAAACCCTAAAAAACAGCTTAAATCATAGAATTTGGGGGTCATTTTGATCCCAAAGTATTATTAACCTCAATAACCATAATTTCCACTCATTTTCAGTCTATTCTGAACACCTCACACCTCACAATATTATTTTTAGTCCTAAAATTTGCACCGAGGTCGCTGGATGACTAAGCTCAGCGACCCAAGTGGCCGACACAAACACCTGGCCCATCTAGGAGTGGCACTGCAGTGTCACGCAGGATGGCCCTTCCAAAAAACACTCCCCAAACAGCACATGACGCAAAGAAAAAAAGAGGCGCAATGAGGTAGTTGTGTGACTAAGCTCAGCGACCCAAGTGGCCGACACAAACACCTGGCCCATCTAGGAGTGGCACTGCAGTGTCAGGCAGGATGGCCCTTCCAAAAAATACTCCCCAAACAGCACATGACGCAAAGAAGAAAAAAAAGAGGCGTAATGAGGTAGCTGTGTGACTAAGCTCAGCGACCCTAGTGGCAGACACAAACACCTGGCCCATCTAGGAGTGGCACTGCAGTGTCAGGCAGGAAGGCCCTTCCAAAAAACACTCCCCAAACAGCACATGACGCAAAGAAAAAAAGAGGCGCAATGAGGTAGCTGTGTGAGTAAGCTCAGCGACCCTAGTGGCCGACACAAACACCTGGCCCATCTAGGAGTGGCATTGCAGTGTCACGCAGGATGGCCCTTCAAAAAAACACTCCCCAAACAGCACATGACGCAAAGAAAAAAAGAGGCGCAATGAGGTAGCTGTGTGAGTAAGCTAAGCGACCCTAGTGGCCGACACAAACACCTGGCCCATCTAGGAGTGGCACTGCAGTGTCACGCAGGATGGCCCTTCAAAAAAACACTCCCCAAACAGCACATGACGCAAAGAAAAAAAGAGGCGCAATGAGGTAGCTGTGTGACTAAGCTCAGCGACCCAAGTGGCCGACACAAACACCTGGCCCATCTAGGAGTGGCACTGCAGTGTCAGGCAGGATGGTCCTTCCAAAAAATACTCCCCAAACAGCACATGACGCAAAGAAAAAAAGAGGCGCAATGAGGTAGCTGTGGTAAGCTAAGCGACCCTAGTGGCCGACACAAACACCTGGCCCATCTAGGAGTGGCACTATAGTGTCACGCAGGCTGGCCCTTCCAAAAAACACTCCCCAAACAGCACATGACGCAAAGAAAAATGAAAGAAAAAAGAGGTGCAAGATGGAATTGTCCTTGGGCCCTCCCACCCACCCTTATGTTGTATAAACAGGACATGCACACTTTAACCAACCCATCATTTCAGTGACAGGGTCTGCCACACGACTGTGACTGAAATGACGGGTTGGTTTGGACCCCCACCAAAAAAGAAGCAATTAATCTTTCCTTGCACAAACTGGCTCTACAGAGGCAAGATGTCCACCTCATCATCATCCTCCGATTCATCACCGTGTACATCCCCCTCCTCACAGATTATCAATTCGTCCCCACTGGAATCCACCATCACAGCTCCCTGTGTACTTTGTGGAGGCAATTGCTGCTGGTGAATGTCTCCATGGAGGAATTGATTATAATTCATTTTAATGAACATCATCTTCTCCACATTTTCTGGAAGTAACCTCGTACGCCGATTGCTGACAAGGTGAGCGGCGGCACTAAACACTCTTTCGGAGTACACACTTGTGGGAGGGCAACTTAGGTAGAATAAAGCCAGTTTGTGCAAGGGCCTCCAAATTGCCTCTTTTTCCTGCCAGTATACGTACGGACTGTCTGACGTGCCTACTTGGATGCGGTCACTCATATAATCCTCCACCATTCTTTCAATGGGGAGAGAATCATATGCAGTGACAGTAGACGACATGTCCGTAATCGTTGTCAGGTCCTTCAGTCCGGACCAGATGTCAGCATCAGCAGTCGCTCCAGACTGCCCTGCATCACCGCCAGCGGGTGGGCTCGGAATTCTGAGCCTTTTCCTCGCACCCCCAGTTGCGGGAGAATGTGAAGGAGGAGATGTTGACAGGTCGCGTTCCGCTTGACTTGACAATTTTCTCACCAGCAGTTCTTTGAACCCCTGCAGACTTGTGTCTGCCGGAAAGAGAGATCCAAGGTAGGTTTTAAATCTAGGATCGAGCACGGTGGCCAAAATGTAGTGCTCTGATTTCAACAGATTGACCACCCGTGAATCCTTGTTAAGCGAATTAAGGGCTCCATCCACAAGTCCCACATGCCTAGCGGAATCGCTCTGTGTTAGCTCCTCCTTCAATGTCTCCAGCTTCTTCTGCAAAAGCCTGATGAGGGGAATGACCTGACTCAGGCTGGCAGTGTCTGAACTGACTTCACGTGTGGCAAGTTCAAAAGGTTGCAGAACCTTGCACAACGTTGAAATCATTCTCCACTGCGCTTGAGACAGGTGCATTCCACCTCCTATATCGTGCTCAGTTGTATAGGCTTGAATGGCCTTTTGCTGCTCCTCCAACCTCTGAAGCATATAGAGGGTTGAATTCCACCTCGTTACCACTTCTTGCTTCAGATGATGGCAGGGCAGGTTCAGGCGTTTTTGGTGTTGCTCCAGTCTTCTGTACGTGGTGCCTGTACGCCGAAAGTGTCCCGCAATTCTTCTGGCCACCGACAGCATCTCTTGCACGCCCCTCTCGTTTTTTAAATAATTCTGCACCACCAAATTCAAGGTATGTGCAAAACATGGGACGTGCAGGAATTTGCCCATATTTAATGCACACACAATATTGCTGGCGTTGTCCGATGCCACAAATCCACAGGAGAGTCAAATTGGGGTAAGCCATTCTGTGATGATCTTCCTCAGTTGACGTAAGAGGTTTTTAGCTGTGTGCGTATTCTGGAAAGCGGTGATACAAAGCGTAGCCTGCCTAGGAAAGAGTTGGCGTTTGCGAGATGCTGCTACTGGTGCCGCCGCTGCTGTTCTTGCGGCGGGAGTCCATACATCTACCCAGTGGGCTGTCACAGTCATATAGTCCTGAGTCTGCCCTGCTCCACTTGTCCACATGTCCGTGGTTAAGTGGACATTGGGTACAACTGCATTTTTTAGGACACTGGTGAGTCTTTTTCTGAGGTCTGTGTACATTTTCGGTATCGCCTGCCTAGAGAAATGGAACCTAGATGGTATTTGGTACCGGGGACACAGTACCTCAAACAAGTCTATAGTTGGCTCTGCAGTAATGATGGATACCGGAACCACGTTTCTCACTGCCCAAGATGCCAAGGCCTCAGTTATCCGCTTTGCAGCAGGATGACTGCTGTGATATTTCATCTTCCTCGCAAAGGACTGTTGGACAGTCAATTGCTTGGTGGAAGTAGTAAAAGTGGTCTTACGACTTCCCCTCTGGGATGACCATCGACTCCCAGCAGCAACAACAGCAGCGCCAGCAGCAGTAGGCGTTACACGCAAGGATGCATCGGAGGAATCCCAGGCAGGAGAGGACTCGTCAGAATTGCCAGTGACATGGCCTGCAGGACTATTGGCATTCCTGGGGAAGGAGGAAATTGACACTGAGAGAGTTGGTGGGGTGGTTTGCGTGAGCTTGGTTACAAGAGGAAGGGATTTACTGGTCAGTGGACTGCTTCCGCTGTCGCCCAAAGTTTTTGAACTTGTCACTGACTTATGATGAATGCGCTGCAGGTGACGTATAAGGGAGGATGTTCCGAGGTGGTTAACGTCCTTACCCCTACTTATTACAGCTTGACAAAGGCAACACACGGCTTGACAAATGTTGTCCGCATTTCTGTTGAAATACTTCCACACCGAAGAGCTGATTTTTTTGGTATTTTCACCAGGCATGTCAATGGCCATATTCCTCCCACGGACAACAGGTGTCTCCCCGGGTGCCTGACTTAAACAAACCACCTCACCATCAGAATCCTCCTGGTCAATTTCCTCCCCAGCGCCAGCAACACCCATATCCTCCTCATCCTGGTGTACTTCAACACTGACATCTTCAATCTGACTATCAGGAACTGGACTGCGGGTGCTCCTTCCAGCACTTGCAGGGGGCGTGCAAATGGTGGAAGGCGCATGCTCTTCACGTCCAGTGTTGGGAAGGTCAGGCATCGCAACCGACACAATTGGACTCTCCTTGTGGATTTGTGATTTCGAAGAACGCACAATTCTTTGCTGTGCTTTTGCCAGCTTAAGTCTTTTTATTTTTCTAGCGAGAGGCTGAGTGCTTCCATCCTCATGTGAAGCTGAACCACTAGCCATGAACATAGGCCAGGGCCTCAGCCGTTCCTTGCCACTCCGTGTGGTAAATGGCATATTGGCAAGTTTACGCTTCTCCTCCGACGATTTTATTTTAGATTTTTGAGTCCTTTTTTTACTGATATTTGGTGTTTTGGATTTTACATGCTCTGTACTATGACATTGGGCATCGGCCTTGGCAGACGACGTTGATGGCATTTCATCGTCTCGGCCATGACTAGTGGCAGCAGCTTCAGCACGAGGTGGAAGTCGATCTTGATCTTTCCCTATTTTTGGAACCTCAACATTTTTGTTCTCCATATTTTAATAGGCACAACTAAAAGGCACCTCAGGTAAACAATGGAGATGGATGGATACTAGTATACTTATGGATGACGAGTGACTGCCGACACAGAGGTAGCTACAGCCGTGGACTACCGTACTGCGTCTGCTAGTATAGACTGGAGGAAAATGATATAAAAAATATATATATATCACTACTGCAGGACAGGTATATATTATATAATGACGGACCTGCTGGACACTGTCAGCAGCAGACTCCTAAACTACTAGTATGAAGAAGATAGAAAAAAAAACCCCACCACAGGTAGGTATACAATTATGGACGAGCACTGCCGACACAGAGGTAGCTACAGCCGTGGACTACCGTACTGCGTCTGCTAGTATAGACTGGATGATAATGATATAAAAAATATATATATATCACTACTGCAGGACAGGTTTATATTATATAATGACGGACCTGCTGGACACTGTCAGCAGCAGACTCCTAAACTACTAGTATGAAGAAGATAGAAAAAAAACCCCCACCACAGGTAGGTATACAATTATGGACGAGCACTGCCGACACAGAGGTAGCTACAGCCGTGGACTACCGTACTGCGTCTGCTAGTATAGACTGGATGATAATGATATAAAAAATATATATATATCACTACTGCAGGACAGGTATATATTATATAATGACGGACCTGCTGGACACTGTCAGCAGCAGACTCCTAAACTACTAGTATGAAGAAGATAGAAAAAAAACCCCACCACAGGTAGGTATACAATTATGGACGAGCACTGCCGACACAGAGGTAGCTACAGCCGTGGACTACCGTACTGCGTCTGCTAGTATAGACCGGATGATAATGATATAAAAAATATATATATATCACTACTGCAGGACAGGTATATATTATATAATGACGGACCTGCTGGACACTGTCAGCAGCAGACTCCTAAACTACTAGTATGAAGAAGATAGAAAAAAAAACACCCACCACAGGTAGGTATACAATTATGGACGAGCACTGCCGACACAGAGGTAGCTACAGCCGTGGACTACCGTACTGCGTCTGCTAGTATAGACTGGATGATAATGATATAAAAAATATATATATATCACTACTGCAGGACAGGTATATATTATATAATGACGGACCTGCTGGACACTGTCAGCAGCAGACTCCTAAACTACTAGTATGAAGAAGATAGAAAAAAAAAAAACACCACAGGTAGGTATACAATTATGGACGAGCACTGCCGACACAGAGGTAGCTACAGCCGTGGACTACCATACTGCGTCTGCTAGTATAGACTGGATGATAATGATATAAAAAATATATATATATCACTACTGCAGGACAGGTATATATTATATAATGACGGACCTGCTGGACACTGTCAGCAGCAGACTCCTAAACTACTAGTATGAAGAAGATAGAAAAAAAAAACCCCACCACAGGTAGGTATACAATTATGGACGAGCACTGCCGACACAGAGGTAGCTACAGCCGTGGACTACCGTACTGCGTCTGCTAGTATAGACTGGATGATAATGATATAAAAAATATATATCACTACTGCAGGACAGGTATATATTATATAATGACGGACCTGCTGGACACTGTCAGCAGCAGACTCCTAAACTACTAGTATGAAGAAGATAGAAAAAAAAAACCCCACCACAGGTAGGTATACAATTATGGACGAGCACTGCCGACACAGAGGTAGCTACAGCCGTGGACTACCGTACTGCGTCTGCTAGTATAGACTGGATGATAATGATATAAAAAATATATATACAGGTTGAGTATCCCATATCCAAATATCCAAAATACGGAATATTCCGAAATACGGACTTTTTTGAGCGAGAGTGAGATAGTGAAACTTTTGTTTTTTTGATGGCTCAATGTACACAAACTTTGTTTAATACACAAAGTTATTAAAAATATTGTATTAAATGATCTTCAGGCTGTGTGTATAAGGTGTATATGAAACATAAATGAATTGTGTGAATGTAGATACACTTTGTTTAATGCACAAAGTTATAAAAAATATTGTCTAAAATTACCTTCAGGCTGTGTGTATAAGGTGTATATGTAACATAAATGCATTCTGTGCTTAGATTTAGGTGCCATTGCCATGATATCTCATTATGGTATGCAATTATTCCAAAATACGGAAAAATCCGATATCCAAAATACCTCTGGTCCCAAGCATTTTGGATAAGGGATACTTAACCTGTATATCACTACTGCAGGACAGGTATATATTATATAATGACGGACCTGCTGGACACTGTCAGCAGCAGACTCCTAAACTACTAGTATGAAGAAGATAGAAAAAAAAAACCCACCACAGGTAGGTATACAATTATGGACGAGCACTGCCGACACAGAGGTAGCTACAGCCGTGGACTACCGTACTGCGTCTGCTAGTATAGACTGGATGATAATGATATAAAATATATATATATATCACTACTGCAGGTATATATTATAATATAATGAATGCCGGACCTGCTGGACACTGTCTGTCAGCAGAATGCGTTTATAGAATTAAAAAAAAAAAACACCACACGAGTGTTTAACTTTTTCAGGCAGACAATATACTGGTGGTCACTGGTCAGTCACACTGGCAGCAAAAGTGTGCACTGTTATGTACTCCTGCTATAACTGCTCCCCAGTCTCCCCCACAATTAAGCTGTGTGAGCAGTGAGCACTCAGCACAGTCAGATATACATAGATTATATTATCATGCAGCACACTGAGGCTGAGCACAGATATGGTATGTGACTGTGTATCGTTTTTTTTCAGGCAGAGAACGGATTTTAAATAATAAATAAAACTGGTGGTCACTAGTATAACTATCAGCAAAACTCTGCAATCTCTGAGTACTCCTAATGCTCCCCAAAATTACTAAAATTAAATTACTAGTAAATCAAGTGTCTCACTCTCTATCTAAACGGAGAGGACGCCAGCCACGTCCTCTCCCTATCAATCTCAATGCACGTGTGAAAATGGCGGCGACGCGCTGCTCCTTATATAGAATCCGAGTCTCGCGATAGAATACGAGCCTCGCGAGAATCCGACAGCGGGATGATGACGTTCGGGCGCGCTCGGGTTAGCCGAGCAAGGCGGGAAGATCCGAGTCTGCCTCGGACCCGTGTAAAAAGGCTGAAGTTCGGGGGGGTTCGGATTCCGAGGAACCGAACCCGCTCATCTCTAGTGGAATCCAGTGTACCTCGCAGAAAGAGATTTAACCATGGTAAGTCTGCCATAAATCTCCTTTTTCCAAAAAGGAAACACCCCCCAAAAAGGCAAACATAAACAGTACAACATATTTATTTCTTATCAAATTGTTGTTCTACACTGGAGCCTGACACCTGTAGCTTGTCATTCCTCTTTCTGTCATCTGAATTTTGTTGAGACTGCTTTTTCAGCTTGAGGCTTCTGATGCGCTGATGTATTTTAACACCAACCTAGACACAGGGGAAGGCTTCTGTTGCTGTAGAGCATGGGTCTTCAACCTGCGGCCCTCCAGCTGTTGTGAAACTACACATCCCAGCATGCCCTGCTGCAGGTTGAAGGCCAATGCTGTAGAGCATATCCTCCAACGTCTCTGAGCCAAAGCACGATTGAATATTGCCCCCCCCCCCCCCCCGATCTCCCGTTAATTAGACAGGAGATCAGGAGCGATAAACAATTGAATCTCGTCATATGTGTCAGTATGTTCTCCCTCCAAATTTGTAGTCACCCTTGTATTTTCTTTAAAGCACCTCACCTTGAATCTGCTACAGCTTGTGCTCGCATGACAGTGGCAAACGCAGGATTTCTATAGGGGGGTTTTCAAATGCAATCCACAATCTACCACTCTGCGGAACATGGAATGCAGTTAATATTTAACACTATAAATGGTCTATAGTATAGGCTGTAGCAAACATATTTAATATAAATAAGATAATGTAAGTGGTCAGGAAAAGGTTTAACATACCACAATAAATAAATAAATACACAAACATAATAGAACCAGTACTGCACTTTCTAAGCACACATTCTCCCACCTCATGGTAAGGCTCCTGTCTCTTCTTCCTGGTAGCTACTCTCTGGTCCAGTACACTGATTGAGGCCTCAGAAGCAGAAGAAGCTTCTACCCCAGGACATGTGCAGCAGCTTAAACTGCATGATGTGGCGGCAGTTCTAGTAATTGTATTATATACCATTGCAATTGTCGTAATTTGACCCACTTGCCAAGAGGAGGGGGGTTTCCAGGCAACCGGAAACCCCCCTGCATTTGCCTATGCTGGGGGCCACCCAGCACAGGGCAATGCTGTCCGGCATCCAAAGGGCCACCCAGCGTTGCGATCACAATCTAATTGCGATCGCATAGCTGAACTGGAATTAAAGGATGCCCCCCTGCATATATCTATTTATTAACAGTTTCTTATATAGCGCAGCAAATTCCGTTGCGCTTTACAACTGGACACAATGAGAAGAGAAAACTGGATAATAACAAACAGTCATAGAGGTAGAAGGGCCCTGCTCGCAAGCATAAAATCTATGGGAAATATGCACTGATACACAAGGATAGGTGATATCTATTGCATAGTTGTCCACCAGATTGCAAAGGTTTTTGGTGGGCTGCATGATATCACATCACAGCAGTGATGAACCAGGGTCGGGAGGAAGGGAGAGTGAAGATAGAAAATATGTGGGGGATATGTGTGGACAGTACTGTGGGGATATAATTGGATACGAAAGATATGAAGGTAATGTGAGTGATTCTGGAATTTGATATGCTTGTCTGAATAGGTGAGTTTTCAGGAACCCTTCAAGGTTTGAAGACTAGAGGAGAGTCAAAATATACGTGGTAGGGCATTCAGCATAGTGGGTGCAGCCCAAAGAAAGTCCTGTAATCATGCATGAGAGCAAGTAATGAGTGTGGAAGAGAGACGTAGATCCTGTGAAGAACGGAGAGGTTGGGTTGGGAGATATTTTGAAAAAAGTGAAGAGATGTGTGTTGGTGTAGTATGGTTAATAGCCTTGTGTGTAAGTAACAGTATTTTATATTTAATACGGTAGAATACAGGTAACCAATGGAGGGGCTGACATAGTGGGTCTGCAGACGATGAATGCAGCATGTCGCGGCAGAATGCAGCATGTCACGCGTCTCCCCCCTGTTGGACCCGGCACTGGCAAGTGTGCTATGTCAGACTGGCTAACTGTGGAACTGCTTCCGGTCCATTTATGCCGGGACAATGTTTAGAGGCACCCGGTTCTCTGCACTTACCCCTGTGTTGCAGGTAGCGGGTGTAAAGAGCTGGGTGCTTCTAAACATTGTCCTGGCATAAATGGACCGGAAGCGGTGCCCTGGTCAGCAAGTCTGTATGCACTTGCCACATGCCGGGTCCCCTTGGCAGCAATGTTGGGCCGGGTACACATCAACCAGTGTGTACCCAGCCTTGGCACCATGAAGTGGTGAGAGGCTTATTATATTTTTGGACTCTTTGAGAAAGCCATCAATACAGAGGGGTTTCAATTGTGCCTCCAAGTTTGCTGGACTCACATTATTCTCTTTATATTGGGGGTCATTCCGAGTTGATCGTAGCTGTGCTAAATTTAGCACAGCTAAGATCATTCACACTGACATGCGGGGGGATGCCCAGCACAGGGCTAGTCCGCCCGCATGTCAGTGCCCCCCCCCCCCCCTGCAGAAGTGTAAAGGCATCGCACAGCGGGGATGCCTTTGCACTTCAAGACTAGCTCCCGATCGGCGCAGCTTTAGCGTGCTGGCCAGGAGCTGCTCGTCACTCCCCGGGCCGCAGCGGCTGCGTGTGACGTCACGCAGCCGCCGCGGCCTGCCCCCACCAATGGTCCGGCCATGCCTGCGTTGGCCGGACCGCACCCCGCCGTCCAGCCCCCTCCCGCCCAGCGACCGCCTCTGCCTCAGACGCGATCGCTAGACAACGACGGCTGCCATGCGCCGGCGCACTGCGGCGTCGGCGCATGCACAGTTCCGACCCGATCGCTGCGCTGCGACAAACTGCAGCGAGCGATCGGGTCGGAATGACCCCCCATTGTGGAAGTGCTACATATTGATCAGAAGACAGAAATGCACTGGTTGCTAGCTACAGCTGTTTCAGGAGACCTATACCTGACCAGTTTGTAGCAGTCCTTATCTTGCTGGCGTTATATATTGACGAAGTTTGATGATATTCGGGTATTTTACATTCGAAAGCAGACATAATGAACTTGCATTTGAAGTTCAAATATACTGTTGTGAATATATATATATATATATATATATATATACACTGTATATAGAAGCTATTAAAACTGCACACATAACATCAGTATTCTCAATTATGTGCAGAGTCTGTAAAAATATACAATACTATCCGTCCTTAAGAAATCCACCAGGGTCTCAAGCAGGGAACATAATACTCAAGGGGCCGCTGAGGAAGGTAGTAAACAGGAACAGCTGGGGGCATGTTGGGGTATGAGCGAATCTCTTCTGAACCCATGCTGGATGCATTCTTGCTGAGTATTATGGTTTCTCTTACGTCCTAGTGGATTCTGGGGTCCATTTTAGTACCATGGGGTAAAGACGGTTCCGCAGGAGTCTTCTGAACGTTAAGACTTTTCAACAGTGTGAACTGGCCCCTCCCTCTATGCCCCTCCTACAGACCTCAGTTTAGAAAATGTGCCCGGGAGACTGGATGCACACTAGTGGAGCTCTACAGAGTTCTGCTGGAAAATACTTTGTTAGTTTTTTTTTATTTTTCAGGGAAGCTGCTGGCAACAGCTTCCCTGCTTTGTGGGACTTAGGGGGGGAAGTAGGAACCAACTTCTCAATTAGTTAATGGTTCTGCTTCCGCTGACAGGACACCATTAGCTCCTGAAGGGTACTGAACACAGCTCAAGCCTGGCCAGCGTTCACTCCCACAGCACTGCCGCCACCCCCTAACAGAGCCAGAAGTCAGAAGGCTGGTGAGTATAATTACCGGAGTCCTGCAGAGAGAGGCCCTCCGGTCATCATTGGCGGCATACAGGTACAAGCGCAGCGGCGGGACGCTGTGCTGCCATGTCTCTCAACACACGGGTGCAGAGAGCGCAGGGGGGCGTGCTCTGAGCGGCATGTTGTAAATCCTTACTCTCACTGGCGAAATAGAGTACATCCAAGGTGTCCGCGGCTGTACTACCCCGGGGCCAGTATAAATATTGTTCCTTGCTGAGGCTGAATCGCGCCATTACAAGGGGGCGGGACTTCTCAGACTGACCGGACCACTCACTGAGTGCCATTTTCTCCTGCATAACCGCCATTGTGAAGGTCCTGAACGCTGTTTCTCCTCAAAACTATACTGATACAAGTACCAGGATGTTATAGAGGGGGAAGGGAGTGTACATTACATTAGGTCTGCGGGCCTAATATTGGTAAAGCGCTGTAATTGTGTAATATTTGCACGATTTACATATAGGGCGCAGTGTGTGGACTGGCAAATCCCTCTGTGTTTCTCTGACAGACATTAGTGTGAGTCTGTCCCCGATAGCTCTCCTGTGTGATAGGGGTGTGTGTGTGTGTGTGTGTGTGTGTGTGTGTGTATACACGCGTGTAACATGTCAGACAACGGGAAGAGTTCTTCCCCGGAGGAACCCATTTTAGATGCACAAGAGGGTAATGTGGTGGCCCTTCCCTCTCAGAAGGAGCCGGAGTGGGTGAGAAAGTTGCAGAAGAATATGGCACAACTTGCAAAGAAATTCCCTGAGTCTGAACAACAGACAAAGTATTGGAGACGGTCTGTGGAGGACGCACTGTTTGCTGATCCCTCCATGTCATCCACTCAGGTCCCTTCCAGTTCCCAGAAAAGGTCTCTGGCCCAGATAATGCAAGGGGACACAGACACAGATTCCGACACTGAGGTCGACACTGGGGATTTAAGAGGGGTTGACCCCAAACAAGCCAAAAGCATTCAATGTATGATTGTCGCTATTAAAGAGTTGTTAGAGTTTACTGAGACAACACCTGTTCCTGAGGAAAAGGATTATTTTAAACTGAATAAAAAGCAGGTAATGACCTTTCCTCCTTCAAAGGATCTGAATGCATTCTTTGAGGAATCCTGGTCTACCCCAGAAAAGAAATTTACCATTCCTAGAAGGATACATGTAGCATACCCTTTCCCTGAGGAAGACAGGTGCAAATGAGAATCACCCCCAATGGTAGACACCTCAATTTCTAGGCTGTCTAAGAAAATCGTTTTGCCTGCCCCAGGGTCAGCTTCATTAAAGGATCCTGCTGACCATAAATTAGAGGCAACCTTAAAGTCCATCTATACGGCTAACGGAACGTTGCTCATTCCCACCATTGCTTGTGCGTGGGTGGGTAACGCTGTGGAAAAAATGGTCAGACAACTTGCTAGTGAATATAGACACAGATGACAAGGATGAGTTAGTCCTAATTCTTGGCCATATCAAAGATGCTGCAGGTTACTTAGTTGAAGCTATGAAGGATATTGGTTTGCTGGGTTCAAGAGCCTCTGCTATGGCGATTTCAGCCCGCAGGGCACTATGGATCCGCCAGTGGAATGCTGATGCGGAATCAAAGAAGAATATAGAGGCGCTCCCTTACAATGGGGAGGCCCTGTTTGGAGACAAGCTGGATGCCATGATTTCAACGACTACATCAGGCAAGTCGGCATTTCTGCCTTCCGCAGCTGCTCCACCTAGGAAAGGGTATCATTCTCATACGATTCAGTCCTTTCGGCCCAACAAGTACAAAAAAGCAAAATGTACCCCATTCTTCGCAGGAAGAGGGCGGGGAAGAGGTAGGAAACCTACAACACCATCAGGCTCGCAGGAGCAGAAGTCAACAGCTATTTCTGCTAAAACCTCAGCATGACACTGGGGCTCCCCTGCGGGAGTGCGATCGGGTGGGGGCACGTCTACTGTTCATCAGCCAGGTCTGGGTTCACTCAAATCTGGAGCCTTGGATATTACAGATAGTATCCCAAGGTTACAAGTTGGAATTTCAAGACCTTCCACCATGCCGATTTTTCAAATCAGCCTTACCAGTTTCTGTTCCGGACAGAACAAAAGTACTGAACACAATACAGAAATTATGTCAAGACGGAGTAATTTCCTTAGTTCCTGCACCACAACAGGAGAAAGGTTTTCATTCAAGCCTGTTTGTGGTTCCGAAGCCGGACGGCTCGGTCAGATCGATTTTAAACCTTAAATCTCTGAATCTTTATTTAAAAAGATTCAAATTCAAGATGGAGTCTCTGAGAGCGGTGATCTCCAGCTTGGAGGAAAAGGAATTTCTGGTGTCGGTGGACATCAAGGATGCTTATTTGCATGTTCCCATTTACCCTCCACATCAAGCATACCTGAGGTTTGCGGTTCAGGACTGTCACTACCAGTTCCAAACGTTAGCTTTCGGGCTCTCCACGGCTCCGAGAATATTCACCAAGGTGATGGCGGAGATGATGGTTCTCTTTCGCAAGAGAGGAGTCAACATAATTCCGTACTTAGACGATCTCCTGATAAAAGCGAGATCCAGAGAGAAGTTAGTGCAGAACATTGCACTATCCCTGACGGTGCTTCAACAGCACGGTTGGATCATAAACCTTCCAAAATCACAATTGGAACCGACAATGAAATTATCTTTTCTGGGAATGATACTGGACACCGAGGTACAGAAAGTCTTTCTACTGGTGGAAAAGGCTCTAGAGATCCAGAAGATGGTCAAACAGATTTTGAAACCAGCACGCGTGTCGATTCATCAGTGCATCTGCCTGCTGGGGAAGATGGTAGCGGCTTACAAGGCTCTACAATATGGCCGATTCCATGCCAGGGTGTTCCAGTGGGACCTACTGGACAAGTGGTCTGGATCGCATCTACACATGCATCAGAGGATTATCCTGTCGACGAAAGCCAGAATTTCGCTCCTGTGGTGGCTACAAAGTTCTCTCCTCCTGAAGGGACGTAGGTTTGGGATTCAAGCCTGGATCCTGGTGACCACAGATGCGAGTCTCCGAGGTTGGGGAGCAGTCACGCAAGGGGAAAGCTTCCAAGGAAGATGGTCAAGTCAAGAAACACTTCTCCACATAAATGTTCTGGAGTTGAGAGCTGTGTACAACAGCCTTCATCGAGCGGCGCATCTTCTTCAAGATCGTCCCATACAGATCCAGTCAGACAATGTAACGGCAGTAGCTTACATAAACCGTCAGGGCAGAACGAAAAGCAGAGCAGCAATGGCAGAGGTGACAAAAATACTCCTCCTCTGGGCAGAAAAACATGCAAGAGCTCTGTCGGCGATCTTCATTCCGGGAGTGGACAACTGGGAAGCGGACTTCCTCAGCAGACACGATCTCCATCCAAGAGAATGGGGCCTCCACCCAGAAGTCTTTGCAGAGGTAGCAAGTCGTTGGGGTGTTCTTCAAGTAGACATGATGGTATCTCGTCTCAACAAGAAGCTGCAGAAATATTGTTCCAGGTCAAGAGACCCACAAGCAATAGCAGTGGATGCACTGGTGACCCAGTGGGTGTTCCAGTCAGTGTATGTGTTCCCTCCACTTCCACTAATACCAAAAATTCTCAAGATCGTAAGAAGAACAAGGGTTCGGGCAATTCTCATTGCCCCAGACTGGCCACGTAGGGCTTGGTATCCAGATCTTCAGGAGTTACTGATAGAAGAACCTTGGCCTCTTCCTCTGCGCGAGGACCTGCTTCAGCAGGGGCCATTGGTTTATCAAGACTTACCGCGGCTACGTTTGATGGCATGTCTGTTGAGCGCCAGATCCTAGCCCGAAAGGGTATTCCCAAGGAAGTCATTCCCACACTTATTCAGGCCAGGAAAGGAGTAATGTCCCAACATTACCATCGTATTTGGAGAAAATATGTATCTTGGTGTGAATCCAAGAAGTCTCCTCCTATTTCTACAGGGTGGTGTGGATGCAGGCTTAAGATTAGGGTCTATCAAGGTCCAAATTTCGGCCTTGTCCATTTTCTTTCAGAAACCGTTGGCTTCCCTTCCCGAGGTTCAGACGTTCGTGAAAGGGATTCTGCGCATCCACCCTCCATTTGTGCCTCCTGCGGCACCATGGGATCTGAATGTGGTGTTGTAGTTCCTTAAATCGGACTGGTTTGAGCCTCTGCATGAGGTGAAGTTGAAGTTTCTCACTTGGAAAGTGGTCATTCTGTTGGCCTTGGCATCAGGCAGATGAGTGTCTGAGTTAGGGGCTCTGTCTCACAAGAGTCCTTATTTGTTTTTTCATGAAGATAGGGCTGAACTTAGAACACGTCAGCAATTTCTTCCAAAGGCTGTGTCTTCTTTCCATATCAACCAACCTGTTGTGGTGCCAGTGGCTTCTGACACTTAGCCGTTTCAAAGTCCCTGGATGTCGTCAGAGCTTTGAGGACTTATGTTGCAAGAACGGCTCGGATAAGGAAAACTGAAGCTTTGTTTGTCCTCTATGACCCTAACAAGATTGGGTGTCCTGCTTCTAAGCAGAGTATTGCACGCTGGATCAGAGATACGATTCAGCACGCTCATTCCACGGCAGGATTGCCGATACCGACTTCTGTAAATGCCCACTCTACAAGGAAAGTGTGTTCTTCCTGGGCGGCTGCCCGGGGTGTCTCGGCGTTGCAGATTTGCCGAGCAGCTACTTGGTCAGGTGCAAACATGTTTGCTAAATTTTACAAGTTTGACACCTTGGCTGCTGACGACCTTCTGTTTGGTCAGTCAGTTCTGCAGGAACATTAGCACCTTCCCGCCCGTACTGGGAGCTTTGGTACATCCCCATGGTACTAAAATGGACCCCAGCATCCTCTAGGACGAAGAGAAAATAGGATTTTAATATACCTACCGGTAAATCCTTCTCTCGTAGTCCGTAGAGGATGCTGGGCGCCCGCCCGCCCAGTGCTCCTTTTTCCTGCATTATGTTTTTGTCTTTTACACAGGTCCTCATGTGTTAAGCCGTTATACAGCCATTGCTGTTACGTTAGTCATCCTCGTTGGCATGGTTTTTGTTGATTGCCATGATGTGCGGCATGGTTTGCATGGTGTGAGCTGGTGTGAATCTAGCCACTAGCTTAATGTTAAATTCTTCTCTCGAAATTGTCTGTCTACTCGGGCACAGTTCCTATACTGAAGTCTGGAGGAGGGGCATAGAGGGAGGAGACAGTTCACACTATTGAAAAGCCTTAAAGTGCCGAAGGCTCTTGCGGAACCGTCTATACCCCATGGTACTAAAATGGACCCCAGCATCCTCTACGGACTACGAGAAAAGGATTTACCGGTAGGTATATTAAAATACTATTTTATTCATGAGATGCCTTATTTATCCTGAAAAATGGCAATAAATGTTTGTCAAATTAACGATGTGCTGGTCCTGTCCCCTGCTTGAGACCCTGGTGTATTTCTTAAGGAGGGATGGTATTTTAACCAAACCTTTGATGCGTGCTCATTATATTTATTATAAATATGTGTGTGTTGTAGGACAGTGGGCAACATGCCTGTCAACTCTCCTGACTTGGCTTGTTGCTCTTCTCACAAGAGCCTGCATTACCTCACCACTGCACCCCGGAGAAACGCTGAGGAAGAGTGGCTGATGAACAATGCCTTGAGTGTTGCCGTCTGGCTCAGCAGCTCTGCTGCGCATTCACTGCAACTTTGGCTCTAGGCTGAACACAGTCTGGCGAGATTCAATGTCATCTCGCGAGACAGTGACTGTACAGCTGGCGTGCCAAGTAAGTTCCTAAGCTGCCGAGGAGCGCCAGCACCTGTTTGGTCAACGCTGTATTCCGTTTTTCTGTAGTAGTGGCTGGGGACCAGGAACAGTTTGTGGGGGATCTCTATGTGTGGGGGGCCCTGGACAACCGCCCCTGCCGTCCTGCGTATAATCCGGCCCTGATTACAATACTGAGACCTCACAAGCTGACTTCAGAGGGGCCCCTCCTTCAGCTTCATCACCTGCCACTACACTCACCTTGACTGGACTGCAGTCAACAATGTCTGTTTTCATTATAAAGTGACCATTAGAGAAAGGACCACAAGTGAATTCTCATATACATTGCCAGAACATTTATGATAATGGAATCCTGTGCATGAACCCGGGACTCCATTCACAATAACTGTGACTCTAGTTCCTTTTTAGCTTCAATTTTGTCTATCCTATTCTGTACTAGGATCACTTGCTCCTCAACAAATGTGTCACCTTGTGGACCTATGCAGCCAAGTAGTAGGAAACTAGATACACTTGAGCAAATCAATATGGGGTCTAGAGTATGTATTAAGCCTTGGAGAGGGATAAAGTGGACGGAGATAAAGTACCAACCAACCAGCTCCTAACTAATTTTTCAAACAAAGCCTTTGAACACACACCATCCAAATCTAATTTTCTCTGCTCATGTTATATCTGCCCTCCCCCCCCCCCCCCCCACACACACTCACCTGCAGTTCACATGGTTTTGCCCATTAGCTAACACATTTGCTGCTGCGCTGCTGCGATCAGGTCTGAATTACGCCCTTAATTAGAAACAGACAGTCCCATCCAGGCAGTGCTCACTCTTGTTCTCTAGTCCAAAGTAAGAAAAAAAGAGACATTGTTTCCCCCAGCACTCTGAATGATAACAGTAACCAGATATAAATCCCACATAATATTAGAATTCAGAGATCTTGGTTACACATATTTGTGCAAATGTGTGAATAAGCCCCAAAGCCGCATCAAGGCGTCTCTGTATATTTGGGGTCCCTAGGGCTATATCTAGGTGCAGGGTGTGGCACCCCAAAACACCAGCATAAGCCAGAAGGCCCAGGGCAGCATACCAGTGAAAAAAACAGTCCAAAGTGCCAGATGCAGCTATAAAGTACCAACATTATCCCATTTGCTGTGACATTCTGTTTTATCCTATGTTGTTCTGTTCTCCAGCTCATGTCGGTCACATGTGCACATCTGCGATGATAAAGACAGAAAAAAAAATGTTAAAGTGTATATTTATGAAAGTTATATTACATATAACCCCCTAAAACTGCCATTATAGGGTATACCTGCAAAAAATAAACATCCACAGGATGTATGAAGGGAGTTCTGCAGCATATATTGAAGCTACCTGCTGTGGTTTCTCTATTTCCTATTGCAAAAGATGCCCCATAGATTTGTATTGGGGCTGCTAAATTGTAAATTAAATCTTGGGTGCTAATTCAGACCTGATCGCTGCTGAGGGTTTGGGTCTGAACTTCGCATGCGCATGCACCGCAGTGTGCATGTGCATGCCAGAGATGTGATCGGCATCTCAGCCCAACAATCGCCTCTGCATGATTGACAGGCAGAGGTATTCAATGGGCGGTCTGGCGGCGTTTGGCCGCCGTTTTGGGGGCGCAACGCAGGCGTGCCCGGATTGTGCGGGCTGCGGCGGCTGCGTGACGTCCCACCTCTGCACATAGATCAAAATAGATCAGTTGCAATATAGGGGTACAGTACATAGGAGACAGAGGCTTATAGATGTAATTATGAACACACAGTCTCATCCTAACAGCACTCACCAAAGTTCTCTAGTCAGAGGTCCAAGATGCAGCGATGGTGGCATCAGGGCTGGATTGGTCTTCTGGGACAGCTGTAAGGTTTACACTGGGCCGATCCCATGTTCCCCACTGCAGGGATGGCTTACAATACCTGCCAGGCTGGCTAACGCTGCCTGAATCAGGCTGATTCATACATCTCCCATGCCAGTTGCAGCACCTCTGAACTTGCATTCCCCTGTGAACAAACACACATGAAATTGTCATCTGCTCTAGCTAGCGGGCACTTCCGGGTGCCTGCCATTGGCTGGCAGATTAACCACCTGGGGCTCGGGAGTTGTGTTTACTGTTACACCGGGTTGCAGGCACTCTGAGTCCCAGCATGCATATGCTAGAAGGCGTGCTTCAAGCTATTACCCAGCGCCATGGTCCCACAGCTTTTTGGCAGTGACTGAGCTACCCGCATCGTCTCACGTCCATATAGTGGGGTAGACTGGACTCAGCCAGCACTGTAGACAATGGGGAAAAAACAGAAAGAGCAGAAGAGAAGCAGAATGAAAGAGTTTAAACAATAAGAAGAGAAGCCGAGAGAAAAGGAAGAATTGAGAAGTTCTGAGGTAAGTAGAACCGGCAGGGGTGAGGGGTGGAGGGGGGTAGTAAGTTGAGATATATACCTTCATGAGATTGTATGCCTGTATTTCAGTCCTCTGTGGGGGCCAATGTGTTTTCTTTTTTTTCGTGTGAAAGACAATGTGTGTTTTTTTCCCCTGTGATGACCATAGTGTTAGTATTTTCCTGTAAAGGCCAGTGTGTTTTATTTTTTTCCCTGTGAGGAACAATGTATGTGTTTATTTTCTTTGGGGGCCAATTGATTTTTTTTTCTATGGGAGCCAGTGGGGGGAATTCAAATGTTTGAAAAGTCAGTTGGGTGTCTGTTTTTTCCTATCTAATAGACAGGAAAAAAACAGACACCCAAACGACTTTTCAAACATTTGAATTCCCCCCAATGTGTTTTAGTTTGTTTTTCTGATTAGGGACAGTAAGTGTGGGTTTTTGTTCTTGTGGGGGCCAAATTGTTTTTCTTTTCCTATTGGGGCCAATGTGTTTTATATATTTTCACTGTGAAGGAAAATGTTTGTTTTTTTCCCTGTAGGGGCAAGTGAGTTTGTTGTTTTACTGTGGGGTCAAATGTGTTTCATTTTTTGTCTATTGCAATATTTTTCATTTGTGCATGTGTTGAAGTTACACTGCTCATGCTTCCCGATGGTTTTCATGCAGAGTCGCAGTACAGATTCAGATACACGCACCAAGAAGTGTATTAGAAATGTGTTAGGAATTCCTCTGTGGTTACAGGGGTTTGGCTAATCAGGTTCTATGTAACTCCATAGTTATTAGAGTGTCAGAGGCTTGTTGCTGAAAGTGGATGCATACAGAGGCGTTAAATTGATATAGCCCCCAACAAATCCCTGGCTTCTCTGCCCCACCTGGGTAAAGAGCAGGGTCGTGGACCCTATTCCACTGCCAAAAATCCCTGGTTTTATGCGCATTCACATGCACAAACCTGGTATTTTAGAGGCATTAAAAAAGGGGTATAAATACAGGTGACCCTGTGGATAGGCTTTCTTTAATGCATTCAGTTAGAATGGTAGTTCTCAACCTTGACCCTCAAGTTTTTCCAACAATCCATGTTTCGAGGATTTCTGTCTGTGGACACAATTACTGACCCAGAAAAATAAATTAACTCACCTGCACATGATTTAAAACATCCACAAAACATGCACTGTTGGTGATACTTGATGACTGGAGTTGAGAACCCAGAGTTAAGAGTAATAAAATCCTTGTTCCCTCATTTCCATGGACCTCATTATACCAACCTAACTGTCCTTAGTGTCTCCCATTTTCCAGGATTTAATATACTGAATTCTAGAACTAATACAATAGTATGGAGTTTGTATGATCTCATTGTTCCTGCATAGGTTTCCTCCAAAAATCACACTGGTAGGTTAATTGTCTTCTAAGTAAAATGGCCATACTGTACACGCGCAATAAGTTTCCAGATGTACAGTGCACAGGTAGGGAAGACACAATCTGACTTTCTGGTAGTGAACTGGAATCTTTGACTAAAGTTCTTGTCAAGGCACAGAACTGTATATAAGCAGTAGTGCACACCGAAGGAGTCAACATGTTCGCTTCCTTCACAAACTCATTATGGATCTCAACAGAGGCAACTACAAGAGTGTTTTTGGACAGCAGGAGAGTTTTGACCATCTGCAAGCTGCTTTTGGGGAGGAAGCACCATCCCGAACCACTGTTTGAGTGGTCTACTTAATTTCGCCGTGGGAGGTGGCCCCTGGAAGACGAGCGGTGCTATGGCCAACCTATGTCTGCCATCACTAAGGACAATGTTGCAGACGTGCAGGCCATAGTTGAGGTGGACGCCATGGTGGCCATTGCCCAGTTAGAGAAGGTATCTCATCGGGATCCATCTGCTTGATACTCCACGAAAAGCTTGGCATGAGAAAGGTTTCTGCATGCGGAATTCCTCAACAAATGACTCGAAAGCAGAAGGAGGCTTGTGTGACTTGCTGCCAGAAACATGCTGGCCAGGATTTATGGTGGTCACTCTATGTTTGGGGATATCATCAGTGGTGATGAATCCTGGATCTACAGTTGTGATCCCAAGACCAACAACAGTCAGCCCAGTGGACCCCATTTGGAGGTGTGCCACCACAGAAGTTCCAACATGAGCGCAGCATGGCCAAGCAGATGTTGGCTTTTTTTGTGGCCAAGACTGGTCATGTAGCTACTGTTCAACTCATGCAGCAGCGCACCGTCACTGGGAACTGGTACGAAAACCAATGCCTGCTGCAATTGCTGGAAGACATTTCATTTTGAGTCACCAGAAGCTGCAGTGGAGACCTTCATCCAGCATATAGAAGACATACCTGCTTTGGAGTGGTCCAGCTCCTTCTCCAAGTGGTTTTAGCGCATGAAACTTTAAATAGATTACTCTGGCAAATATCCTGAAAAAAATGTCATGTCCACTTTATAGATATACTCCTTTTTGTGCATCCGGAAACTTATTGCACACTCCTTGTATGTGTGTCTGCGTTAGGGAAAGTAGTTGAGAAGAGTCTGTGTGCTTGAATAAACATTCTCTCAACAGAGATGCGTAATAGTTTGGCACACTATAAATAAACAATAATATTAGTTCTGAATTTTTGGAACAAAACTAAGTGTTCTTATTTACTTGCTGGCCAGTGTAAACGAGCACTTCATTTTGTATTTCATTTAAAATCAAAAGAAAACTGTAGCATCATTCAGAATATATTTTGTTTATTTAAAATTGTTAATAGAGAACATATGTATTTTCATTAAATGATTAATATATTACAGCATATAAATAAGAACAGATGCTAAATAATATTAATATGAAATATAACATTGTACATACATTATGTCAGGTTTACGTTTGTAAATAAATATTTACTCATTATTTCCCATTTACACTGACACATAAAAAATATCTGTTTATATTTAAGGTACCTGTCCCCTACACATACACACTGGATGCAGCCTCTTTCATGTTTAAGTGATATCACTGGGTTCAAGTTAAAAGGCTGCATTTTAATAACTGTAACAGTAAGTATTAGTTCAACAATATTGCTGAAACACTTCATCTAGGCAAAGGATGCACACTCACTGTTTTCTGGAAATGTGCCATTAATAAACCCACAGCACTGCTCTAGTTTAGTAGAATGCAGCGTGCCACTGAATATATAAACCACCATTCCCAAGGTGCAGATCCCTAAAATTTGAGTTTATCAGGTTTCGCTTCCTTGAAATATTTTTTGGATCAAACTTCCAAATGGACCTCTAAATTTTAGACCAGCAATAGGCAGAAGACAAAAGTTCATAGGTTACATGGATGCCTGGGTGTCTGGCGTTCTGATCATTATACTAGTAAAGAGGACATCTGAGTATAATGATTCACCTGGGAATAAAAATATATTTATTGAAGTGAAAGCAATCTCCCTGACTGGGCTACTGCTAGGATACCTCTGAAAGATAACTGGGAATTGATGCTATTGTTTTATACTGTTTCTCCTGTCACTATGGATTGAAAAGAACTGCTTGAGCACAGTGCCAGTATACTCGAGCAGGATGATTTCATGAATAAGAACTTGTCAGGGTGGTCATATACATCTGCATTTACAGTGTCAGGGCAATAGGTTGCATGAAAGTGAGAAAAGAACAACACCCAAGAGTTTGATATAAAGCACTGGTTCCCAAACGCCGTTCTCAAGGACCCCTAATGGTTCATGTTTTCCAGGACATTCGGCAAGTGCACTGTATATGACCAACTGTTACATTTTAAAAATCCACAATTGACCTGAAAAACATGAACTGTGTGGGGTCCTGAGGACTGAGTTTGGAGACCACTGATGTGAAGGAAGCCTGTAGGGAGACTTTTTTTATTTTATTTTAATTTTTTGTTCTGTAAAAGCTGACCATTTTCTCTGTAAAACATCATCACTATGAGTTCCCTGTGCCCAATTGAATTCTTTTCAAGCGGAAGGTGTTCTCTCGAAAGACAAAGCAAATAGATGTAGGACCATTTTTATCCCTTGCCTTTGAGATAGGATGGTTCCCACTGCTTGTCCCAGCCATCAATGTCCAGGATAGAGGGTTGAATGGTATCTGGATATAGCGAAGGATGACAGCCTGTTGGGTAGAAGCAAACCACTGGAATGTTATCCCCTGTTTAGCCAGGATAATATTCAGGATCACAAAGTTATATATGTCATCTGTCTTAGTTGGCAATGCTAACAATGTGCTGCACTGCCTTAACGTCTTAAAACCTCCAACATCTTTAGTACGTTACCCGATTCCCCAACCCGGTTAGCAATTCATTGGGGAATCGGGGTAATTCATAATTTAAAAAAATCAATTATTTGCCAATCCTCACTGTTTCTGGTCTGTAATTGAGATTTTGACACAATTTCTCGTAATGTATGGGGGCCTTTAGATATTGGCAAATTAATTGCTGTAGTCTTTGAGGGTTTGTTCCGAATGCCTTTATGAGTAAAGATATAGCCCAGAAATTCAAGTGTGGTTACACATTGTGCCACCTTAGCTACCTGCTGAAACAGCCTCCAAGTACTGATCATGCCCTCACCCAAATCTATCAGACGTGGTCACTCAAAGTTTTAGGTTCCTGGTTGGACTGAACTGTTGAGATCGACAGCAGCAATATTACATTTTCCAAGGTAGGTTTGTGTACTTCCTGTCTGGCACTGTATGTACTAATTAACTTGAGAAACAGAGAGATCTATGAAAGTAGCTGTTATTCCAAAGCATTCCATATTGTTTTGGGCCTAGACTTTTTTTTGTCATAGCAGTTACCTTTAAGGGCTGTCGGGGAACCAGGTGTAGAAGACGTCATAGGAGGGCAAGCTGCAGACAGGATATCCTTTTAATGGTGAAAACAGGACACAAGACTGTTCTCAGCGAGGCAGCATTCTCCATCATAAATAAGAGAAAAACCCATACAGCAGGAACATGGCAGTCAAAATACAAATATGCAGGCTAGTACGTACTACTGTAGTTTTAGGATTACTGGATCCTAGGAAAGGAGCACCTAAGCTGACACAGGGGCGCCGCTCTGGGACTTTCTCCCTCCACCACATTATGGACTACCCCCCCTCCCTCACCCAGGACATAGGGGCTTATTCAGGTTGGATCGCAGGGGGGCGGCGCACAAAATGTGATCGCCTCTGCCTGTCAATCAGGCAGAGGTGGTTGTGGAGCGTCCGGACTGGCAACGCTCCGTTTCCAGGGCAGAGACGAAGCATTGCGGGGGCGGAGTGAATGGGGGTGTGATCGCGGTGGCTGTGTGACATCACACACAGCTGCCACGATCGGAAACATGGCAGCAGGCCTCCTGCGGGCTCAGCAGAGCTGCGCTGGCAGGAGGCATCCTTAATTTCTGCTAACAAACAGAAATGCTTGTTGAAGCTGGAAGGAAGGCGGCGGTCAGCATGCTGGGTGGCCTTGACCTGCGATGGGCGGACCACAGCATGCTAATTAGCAGAATTTGCAATCCTTACTGAATTAGCCCCTTATACTGTTTACTTGGGCTGCTCAGGTGAGCAGTCTAAAAGTCCCAGAGCAATGGGTAGAGGAGGTAGTCTATGACCCGGTGGAGGTGTGGGGGGGGGGGGGGGGGATTCCAGTGTGGCACACCTGTGTCAGCTGCTGTTTCCACCTGTGGATCCTTGCAAAAACTTACTATCGCCATCAAATTAATTAATATCCTATAAAAATACTGTTCATAAAAGCAGCAATATTTACATTAGGCAAATCAAAACAAATTTAAGTTTTAGTGTCTCTTTAAATGGGTGACTCTGATTTACAGGCTTAGGGGGGTATGCAATTTGGTCAGTTTTTTTCGCCTAGGCGAAAAAACTGTACTTTTCGCTATTTTTAGGGCTAATCGGGATTTGCCCTATTCAACAGCAGGGCCATCTTTTCGCCTAGGCAAAAAATTCAGCAGGAGCGAAAAACATGTGGATTGGCGAATCCACGTGTGTTCTCACCTGCTCTGGCAAAAACATGGGTTGCTTTCGCCGATTTTGAGGCATTTTTCAAAAATGCCTTTTCACAGAAAAAAAAAAAGGTGATAAGGCATTGGTGAAAATTTCCCTAGAAAACGGACTCAATTGAATATGCAGTGGGGCGAAATCAACAGCTCCGAGAATACCGGAGCAAATTGCATACCCCCTTAGGGGCTTAATTATCAAGATCCGTGTTGCTTCAAATCATGATTTAGGTATTGGGGATATTTAACAACAGCCTTACACTAGAGATATCAGAAATATCTATGGCACAAAGCTAAATAATGCTGCAGACCACGTGTATCATTGTTTTCAATGGGTACTGTAGTCTGACTCTATGGGGTTTAGTTACTAAATTGTGGGTATTTAGAAGTGGACATGTTGCCTATAGCAACCAATCAGATTCTATTTATCATTTATCTACCACCTTCTAAAAGATAATAGCTAGAATATTATTGGTTGCTATGGGCAACTTCACTTCTAATAGTTTAGCTTATATAACATTTTTAGATGGCATTAGCTATTGTAACCTATAGGCTATCTTACTGTATCCTTCATATCCATCTCTGGTAGTCTTCACAATCACTCCTTTCACATCTCCAATGCTGGATACCACCCGGGACTTGGAAACAGGTCCTTCCCGGGTGGGATCCGGCATTGGACCCTAGCAGCGGGTCGGGTTGCCATAGCAGCAGGGGCAGAGTCGGCAGCGGGGGCATCTCCACGCCGCCTCTCCCTGTGTAGTGAACGGGTCCCGGGTCGAACCCATTCACACTGCCACTGACTCTGTATTCAACCCGGGAATAACCCTTCTTATAACCCGGGTTGAATTACTGGGTCAGGCAACCCGGGAATTCTCCATGGCCCCTTTCACATCGCACATTGACCCGTGTCGACCCGGGTTATTTTGCGATGTGAAACGGGTAAATGTTAGTATTTTGCTTAAATAATTTGTGCTGCGTGAGCATTCACATTATCTTTTTGGCAAAATCATTATTTACAAACTCGGCCCTCAAAGCACTGTAACAGTCCATGTTTTAAGGAATTACCATGCTAAAATTACTTATTTAGTACCTCAGTTAATTTGATTATACCATCTATGCACAAACATGGGTATCCTCAAAACCTGCACTGTAAAGGTGGGTGCGCATTGCACCGTGAGTGGCTTCACTTAGTGTGTCCCATCCCGGGCCGCCCGACGGGCATACACACTGTGCGATATCGCACAGTGATGTCTTGCTGCGGCCAGGCTGTACATGCAGCTTTGGACGAATGGCTGCAGCAGCAATTCGGCCGTCATCAGTTGCATACACAGTGGGCGATATAGTAAACTTTATCGCTCAGGAGGGGGGAAATGAGCTATATCGTTTTCTATTGGGGTCTTTCAGACCTGATCACTCGCTAGCTATTTTTTGCAGCGCTGCGATCAGATAGTAGCCGCCTATAGGGGAGTGTAGCTCAAGACTTACTCAGCCATTGCGATCACTTCTGGCTGTTCGAGGCCTGAATTGAAGTCACACACCCGCCCTGCAAACGCTTGGACATGCCTGCGTTTTTGCAACCACTCCCTGAAAACGGTTAGTTGCCACCCACAAACGCCCTCTTCCTGTCAATCACCTTGCAATCGGCTGTGCGAATGGATTCTTCGTAAAACCCATCGCACAGCAACGATCCGCTTTGTACCTGTACGACACGCCTGCGCATTGCGGTGCATATGCATGTGTAGTTCTGACCTGATCGCAGCGCTGCAAAAAATGCTAGAAAGCGAACAGGTCTGAATTACCCCCTATATCGCTGAGTGTGTATGCACCTTTAGGATGCCTTGAGGACCTGGGGGGTCATTCAGACCTGTTCGCTCGCTAGTGTTTTTAGCAGCACTCCGATCAAGTCAGAACTGCGCATGCGTATGCACCGCAATGCGCAGGCGTGCCATACAGGTACAAAGCGTATCGTTGTCAAAAAGGGAAGTAAAGCTGAACCGGGTAATTATAGACCAGTTAGTCTTACATCTATAGTGGGGAAAGTATTGGAAGGTATTCTAAGAGATAGTATACAGAAGTTCCTTGAAGTCAATAAGGTCATTAAAAGGAATTAACATGGATTTGTGAAGGACAGATCCTGTCAAACCAACTTACTTGGCTTTTATGAAACAGTAAGTGCAAACCTCGATCAGGGTAAAGAGGTAGATGTAATCTTTTTATACTTTGCCAAAGCTTTCTACACTGTACCACACATGAGACTTATCTACAAGCTACAAGAAATAGGGCTAGGAAGCACAATATGCACTTGGATCAAAAATTGGTTAGATAATAGGGAGCAGCGCGTTGTGGTTAATGGATCTTTTTCAAATTGGACTGAAGTGCTAAGTGGTATGCCACAAGGCTTAGTATTAGGACCGCTATTGTTCAATATTTTCATTAACAACCTAACAGAAGGTCTAGAGAGCATGGTGTAAATTTTTGCAGATGATACCAAATTGTGTAAGGCTATAAATACGGAGGAGGATGCTGAGTCGCTTCAGAACGACTTAGTTAAATTAGAAGCATGGGCAGTGAAATGGAGAAAATGTTAGGTTCCTGGTGCTCAGAACAAGGGAGATGTTATGAAGCGAGTCCAGAGCACCAGGACGTAACGCTGGGAAAGGGGAATGGAAAGGGAATAACCCCTGGCGCCCTATCTCCGTTGTCTCGCCCGTGCTGTCAGTACACTCTTGCGAGACTATGGTTGCTTGAGCCCATGGCAGCCGCGTTTGAAGGGCGGATTACGTCTGCCCAACTTCGATGCCCCCTCAGGTCTTAATGAGAGACAAAGAGTATACCGAGACAGGGTGATAACAAGGGGCCCTCTTACTGAAACAACCAAAGACAGGGGCTACTAACTAGCCTAAAACTAAATGTATGTGCGGCTTGCCGCCAAAGGAAAAGAACAACAAAGGAAATGCTGACCACACGCCGACACAATACTTTTGTGTACCGGCGGTGACAGCATAAGCAGAACCCTCTGCAAAACACCAGTGACAGAAATAATAACGGAATACAGCGGCCTAGGCCGACGGACGCGGCAGAGCCGCTACTCACGGAACCGGTACGAATACTGGCAAACGGACAGGAACTCCCAATGCTGCTGACACAGACTCTCAGAACTGGATGACAGGCAGAATCCCAAACGACAGACCGGTGGACACCAAGAAGCCAGAAACTTGACCAGGCACATGCAAAGCCACTGGACCTCAGGACAGGAACGCCTCACGGCAGGACACGGGATCAGACACAGGAATCGACACAGGGACTGACACAGGAATCGACACAGGAAGCAGCTCGACTGACACTGCTACACGGAGCTCAGGAACTAGCAGGAACCAAGCTCAGAACTCAAGCAGACTGGAAACCTAGAAATATCACCAGCGTCTGTGAATAGCACTGAGCCAGCATATAACAGAGAGGCCTAATTAATAATCTCATGCAGCTGCCCTGTTGCATGACTCCAAACTGACAAGATGCAATTAGCAGCCAGGTGAAGCTGAACACATGGGAACAAGCTGCAATTACACAGACTCACCAGCGGCAGCAACCAAGAGTACTCTTAAACAGAGCAACGGGAAATCCTGGCCTGCGAAACAACTTATAAACATAAAATAGGAATGAACCACTACCTGTGGTTCATAACAGTATCCCCTCCTTAAGGGTGAGTTCCGAGCACCCCATGACACCCACGGGTAACATGAACAGAAAAATAACATAAAATACCTAACTGACATGCAAAACAGGAATGAGCCACAGCCGTGGCTCATAACAGAATGTGCTTCAATACAGACAAGTGTAAGGTAATGCACTGTGGTAACAAGAACAAAAATAGCACCTACATACTAAATGGGGTAAAATTAGGGGATTCTGTACTGGAAAAGGACTTAAGTGTCCTCATAGATAGCAAACTAAGCAGCAGTACCCAAAGTAGGATTGCAGCAATGAAGGCTAATAAGATATTAGCATGCATAAAAAGGGGAATCGATGCAAGGGACGAGAGTGTTATACTCCCGTTATATAAATCACTAGTGAGGCCACACCTTGAATACTGTGTACAATTCTGGGCACCATACTACAAAAGGGATATCCTGGAGCTAGAAAAGGTTCAGAGGCGGGCGACCAAACTAATTAAGGGCATGGAGACGCTGGAATACGAGGAAAGGCTTGCAAACTAAGCATGTCTACACTGGAAAAGAGGAGACTAAGAAGGGACATGATCAACATCTACAAATATATAAGGGGACAATACACAGATCTTGCGCAGGACCTGTTTTTTGTTAGATCAACACTGAGAACTCGTGGACACTTGCTCAGGTTAGAGGAGAAGAGATTCCGCACAATACGGCGTAAAGGCTTTTTCACGGTAAGGACAATACGTGTTTGGAATTCCCTGCCTGAGGGAGTTGTAATGGCAGACTCAGTCAACACCTTTAAGAAAGGGCTAGATTAATTCCTAATGGATATGGATATTCAGGGTTATGGTCCTTAGTCACGCACTATAGTTACTATAAAAAGGGATAAAACGTAACGGCTGACATCAGCATCAGCCAAATTTTAGATTAAATAATCGTGCATAGGAGACCATAAATAGGTTGAACTCGATGGACAATTGTCTTTTTTCAACCTTAGATACTATGTTGCTGTGCGATGGGTTTTACAAAGAATGCATTCGCACAGCCGATCGCAAGGAGATTGACAGGAAGAGGGCGTTTGTGGGTGTCAACTGACCGTTTTCTGGGAGTGTTTGGAAAAACGCAGGCGTGTCCAAGCGTTTGCAGGGCGGGTGTCTGATGTGAATTCCGGCCTCGAACAGGCTGAAGTGATCGCAACGGCTGAGGAAGTCCTTGTCAGATTGTGTTTGGTCTGTGTCCCCGGAGGGGGCGCTAGTGGGTCAGTGGAGGTAGGAGGAAAGAGACGAGGAGGTTGTATCACGTTCTTGCGCATGAGCGCAATGGTATTTTATTTAGCAGATAAGTTTAAACAGAAATGCAGCAGAAATAATAAATCAGATGAGAAAGTCAAACACTTGGAATGATAACAAATAGTCTATGGTAATGGATGATAGGTGACTTGAGAAATCATATCCGGAAATATAAAACAACAGAATGAATGTCAATGAAATGATTCTGGTTTAGAAACCAGAGCAGGGTTTTAAAACAGAGAACTAAGGCAGTAGATGGATATTGCAAACCTGAGCATAAGCAGGAGACCAACTCACAGTGCAGGTGATGAGGCACTGGCAGCAGCAAGCTGTGTCACAGGTGGAGGAATGAACACACCTGGAGTTTAGTCTTCAACTGCAGGCTGAAGCACACAAGGTGGTGATGAGTGTGAAGCCCAATGCAGGTTGCTGGTATTGCTGAGCCTTGAAGTTCCACGGGAGCAAAGCAGAATCACCAGGAGTATAAGTTCTTAGCAGAGAACCAGGAACTCAGGAGAAACAGGAGTCGATCCTTTCATGCAGGTTGTCAGAATGACACAAAGTCCAGGATGCCTGTGAGGTGAAACTGTAGCCTCCTATATACCCCATGGTGTGCAGGGATTGGATGGAGGAAAGGACAGTGGGTGCGGCCACGCACCGGATTGGCCACAGCATACTAGCTGATTGGAAACTGTCATGGCGGCGCCCACGCCGCGGCCCAGCGGGGACGCGGCGCGCACACGCCCGCTGGCTCAGGAGTGTTCCCAGGACCTTGATGATGTCCCATGGCAGGGGCATAGGCGACAGGTGACCGCAGGGAGCCAGGACGGAGTCCGCAGCGGCGGACGGATGCCAGTCTGGTAAGTCGATTCCTGACAGTACCCCCTCCTTTAGGGGTGGACACCGAACACCCACGTGGTTTGGAGGGATGAGTGCTGTGGAAGACACGGACCAACCTAGGAGCATGGACATCAGATGAATTCACCCAGCTTCTCTCCTCTGGGCCATAACCGAACCAATCGACCAGGTACTGGAGACGTCCATACCGGCAACGAGAGTCCAGAATCTTGTTGATCTCAAATTCCACGCCCCGCTGAGTTCGAACCTTGGGACCTGCTGGAAGAGTATTCTGAAAGCGGTTTAGGACTAGAGGTCTGAGGAGAGAAATGTGAAAGGCATTAGGAATACGAAGTGAAGGTGGTAATTTCAACTTGTAAGCCACTGGGTTGATGACACTCTCAATAGGGTATGGACCAATGAAGCGTGGTGCAAACTTCATGGATGGGACCCTGAGACGAAGGTTGCGGGTTGATAACCAAACCCTGTCCCCCGGTTTCAAATGGGGAACCGCACGTCTCTTGCGGTCGGCGTAGATCTTGTATCGACTGGAGGCTTTTTTGAGGGAAACATGAATTCTTTTCCAAATGGAGGAAAACTGAGTCAGAGCAGTAGTGGCAGCAGGAACATCCATGTGAGGGAGTTCTTGGAATTCAGGTACCCGGGGATGTTGCCCATAGACTGCAAAGAAAGGTGTCGTGTCTGTAGCAGTGTGGTAACGAAAGTTATGGGCAAACTCGGCCCATGGGAGCAGATTGAACCAATCATCCTGGGAGGATGTTACATATAGCCTTAGGAAAGTCTCAAGTTCTTGATTGACTCTCTCTGTCTGCCCGTTCGTCTGAGGATGGTATGATGACGAGAATTTCAATTTTATCTGCATGGCAGAACAGGGCCCTCCAAAACCTTGCTACAAACTGTACCCCCCGATCAGATATTATTTCGGAGGGTAAACCGTGTAAACGGAAGATCTCCTGTAGGAAGATCTGGGCAAGTTTCGGGGCTGAAGGGAGACCCTGGAGAGGAACGAAATGAGCCATCTTGGAAAATCTGTCCACTACAACCCAAATAGTGTTATGTCCCTGAGAAGGTGGAAGATCAGTGATAAAATCCATTGATAGGTGAGACCAAGGACGATTAGGGACAGATAAGGGTTGTAACTGACCTGCTGGAGACTGACGAGGAGTCTTGTGCTGCACACATTTAGGACAGGATGCCACGAAATCCTGGATGTCCACTTTCATCTTCGGCCACCAATATGACGCAGAAAGGAACTTGAATGTCTTCAGGACACCAGGATGACCAGTGAACTTGGATTGGTGGGCCCAAGCTAGCAACTTGGGACGGAGTTCTGGGGAAACAAAAGTCTTACCCGGAGGTGGAGCTGGAGAGACTTGAGAGGCAGCGAAAACCACGGGACTCAGGATGGAATGTGGCACAGAGTCAGATGTTCCCTCTTCTGATTCCATGGACCGGGATAATGCGTCGGCTTTCACATTCTGTGAACCTGGGCGGAAATGAAGCCTAAAATTAAAACGTGAGAAAAACATAGCCCACCTGGACTGGCGAGGGTTAAGGCACTGAGCTGCTTTTAGGTATAGCAGGTTTTTATGATCCGTGAAGATGTTAAACGGATGTTTAGCCCCTTCTAGGAGATATCTCCATTCCTCGAGAGCCAGTTTGATTGCCAGTAACTCTTGATCTCCCACGGAGTAGTTAGCTTCTGCGGGAAGAAACTTGCGAGAAAAGAATCCACAAGGGTGAACTTTCCCATCAGATCCCTTCTGGGAGAGAACAGCTCCAACCCCAACTGTAGAGGCATCTACCTCCAACTCGAACGGCCTGTTGACATCTGGCTGTGACAGCACTGGAGCAGACATAAAGGCTAGCTTGATCTTCCGGAAGGCTGCCAAGGCTTCTTCTGACCAGTTGGAATGATCTGCCCCTTTCCGAGTCAGGTTGGTAATAGGAGCGATGAGAGTGGAGAATCCTCGAATAAATTTTCTATAATAGTTGGCAAAACCCAGGAACCGCTGGATAGATTTGAGGGAGTTTGGAATGGACCAATTGGCAATGGCTTCCAATTTTGCCGGGTCCATCTGAAGATCCGATCCGGAAATTATATACCCCAGGAAGGGTATAGAGGGAACTTCGAAGGTACATTTAGATAATTTCCCGTAGAGACGGTTCTCACGAAGACGTCGGAGAACTTCACAGACTTGTAGGCGATGAGATGGAAGGTCTTGAGAAAAGATAAGAATATCATCTAAGTAAACAACAAGGTACTTATACAGGACATCACGAAAGATCTCGTTCACGAAGTGTTGGAATACCGCTGGAGCATTACTTAACCCAAATGGCATTACCAGGTATTCATAATGGCCATCTCGAGTGTTGAAGGCTGTCTTCCACTCGTCACCACTCCGGATTCTGATGAGATTATAGGCACCGCGGAGATCTAATTTGGTAAAGATGCGAGCCCCCTTAACTCTATCAAAAAGTTCGGTAATAAGTGGTAGAGGATAACTATTCTTGATGGTAATGTCATTGAGACCCCGATAGTCAATGCATGGACGTAGTCCACCATCCTTCTTTTTGACGAAGAAAAAACCTGCACCAGCGGGTGATGATGACGGACGGATGAATCCTTTCTGAAGATTCTCTCTGATGTAATTACTCATCGCCTCTGTTTCAGGAACAGACAAAGGGTAGGTGCGCCCCCTGGGTGGCTTCTTGCCAGGAAGGAGATCGATGGGACAATCCCATTCCCTATGGGGCGGCAGGATATCAGCAGCCTTTTCACAGAAGACGTCTGCGAAGTCTTGATAAGCTGCTGGGAGTGTTAGCTGTGACTTTACTTCGGTAGACTTGATGGGACACACTTGGGCTAAGCAGGAATGATGACAGTGTGAACTCCATGAGGTAAGCTGCAACGTTGTCCAGTCGAACTGTGGGTTATGTAGTTGAAGCCAAGGCATGCCCAAGACAATCTCCTGGGTGGCTTGAGGGATGACCAGGAACTTGATCACTTCTGAATGGAGAAATCCAACTCCCAGAACCACTGGGGTAGTTTGATGTGAAATGTTCCCTTTAGAGATTCTACTACCATCCACAGCAGTAATGTATACAGGATAAGAGAGTTCACAGGTAGACAAGCAAAATTTGTTTACCGCAGCTTGGGTGATAAAATTTCCTGCAGCACCGCAGTCCACTAATGCTGACGCAGACTGGAGCCCAACGGAAGTTTCTAGCGTCACTGGAAGAATGAGATCTTGTTGAGAAGGAGCTTGACTGAATGATCCTAACTTGACTCCTCCCTTACAAGTCAGGATCTGGCGTTTCCCGAACGCATCGTGCAGGAGTTAATTTGATGACCCGCAGCAGCACAGTATAGGCAAAGCCTCTCTCGTAATCTTCTTGCCCGCTCCTCAGGGGTTAGGCGGGACCTATTTACCTGCATAGGCTCGTCAGAAGAAGGAGGCTGAAACTGTACAGAAGGTATGAACCTTACTCTGCGAGGTTCACTCCGAGCGCGTTCATTATTGCGTTCGCGGATGCGAGAGTCCAGCTTTATACACAGGGAGATCAAGTCAGACAGTTGAACAGGGATGTCACGGGTTGCCAGTTCGTCCTTGATCCGATCCGAAAGTCCGTGCCAGAAGGTTGCTACCAGAGCTTGGTTGTTCCATTGGACTTCTGCAGCCAACGTCTGGAACTGGATGACATATTGTCCCATGCTTCGGTTACCTTGACGAAGTTGGATCAGGTCTGCCGAAGCTGATGTTGCACGACCAGGCTCGTCAAAGATCCGTCTAAAGGTTGACACGAAGTCTGAGTAGTTATTGATCAGAGGGTCAGCACGTTCCCACAGAGGAGACACCCAATTCAGAGCAGATCCAGAGAGTAAGGAAATGATGTAGGCAACCTTGGACCTTGGTGTAGGAAAGTTATGTGGCAATAACTCAAACTGTATTTCGCACTGATTAAGAAACCCGCGACATAATTTAGGACTGCCATCATATTTGCTCGGCACGGGCAGGTGCAGACGAGACACTGGAGCTGATGCAGCCGACATAGAAGAACTTACAGCACTGGCAGGTGCTGGGGTAACAGTAGGTGAGAGTACACTTGGCAGGGATTGCTGCAGTGTATCCAATCGGGAGGACATCCCTTGTAGAAAGTGAAGCATCTGCTGCTGCGCAACCTCTTGACCATCCAGACGGGAGACCAGATTTTGCAAGGCCTCTGACCCCACACTCCGTCCACCATCCGAGTCCATCGATCCTGGACTTACTGTCAGATTGTGTTTGGTCTGTGTCCCCGGAGGGGGCGCTAGTGGGTCAGTGGAGGTAGGAGGAAAGAGACGAGGAGGTTGTATCACGTTCTTGCGCATGAGCGCAATGGTATTTTATTTAGCAGATAAGTTTAAACAGAAATGCAGCAGAAATAATAAATCAGATGAGAAAGTCAAACACTTGGAATGATAACAAATAGTCTATGGTAATGGATGATAGGTGACTTGAGAAATCATATCCGGAAATATAAAACAACAGAATGAATGTCAATGAAATGATTCTGGTTTAGAAACCAGAGCAGGGTTTTAAAACAGAGAACTAAGGCAGTAGATGGATATTGCAAACCTGAGCATAAGCAGGAGACCAACTCACAGTGCAGGTGATGAGGCACTGGCAGCAGCAAGCTGTGTCACAGGTGGAGGAATGAACACACCTGGAGTTTAGTCTTCAACTGCAGGCTGAAGCACACAAGGTGGTGATGAGTGTGAAGCCCAATGCAGGTTGCTGGTATTGCTGAGCCTTGAAGTTCCACGGGAGCAAAGCAGAATCACCAGGAGTATAAGTTCTTAGCAGAGAACCAGGAACTCAGGAGAAACAGGAGTCGATCCTTTCATGCAGGTTGTCAGAATGACACAAAGTCCAGGATGCCTGTGAGGTGAAACTGTAGCCTCCTATATACCCCATGGTGTGCAGGGATTGGATGGAGGAAAGGACAGTGGGTGCGGCCACGCACCGGATTGGCCGCAGCATACTAGCTGATTGGAAACTGTCATGGCGGCGCCCACGCCGCGGCCCAGCGGGGACGCGGCGCGCACACGCCCGCTGGCTCAGGAGTGTTCCCAGGACCTTGATGATGTCCCATGGCAGGGGCATAGGCGACAGGTGACCGCAGGGAGCCAGGACGGAGTCCGCAGCGGCGGACGGATGCCAGTCTGGTAAGTCGATTCCTGACAGTCCTGAGCTACTCAGAAACTGCACAAACTGTTTTTGTAATGCTCGGCTGCACAAGCGTTCGCACACTTGCAAAGCTAAAATACACTCCCCTATAGGCGGCGACTATCTGATCGCAGCGCTGCAAAAAAAGAGCTAGCGTGCGATCAGGTCTGAATGACCCCCCAAGTTTGGAAACCACTGGGCTATGTGTTGTTCTCTCCCCACCAACTAACAAACCTGAGAAAATTCAGTCAAGCTTGAGATCAGCATTTAATGCAATAATGTAATCAAACCATTGCTACACACAATTAATATTTGTGAGCTGTGAGATCTGTTTACAATCAAAAACAAATTAAACGTTTTATTAAATATTATCTAACATGGATTACGTTTTGTGTAATTTACTGCCGGACAAAGCCTAGATAACCTACAACTGTAGAGGAGCAGTTTTTTAATGCTGGTTTAACAGCTCTTTGTAACGTTATAACCACATGTCCCCAGAGGTGGCAGTGCAGTACCATTACATTTATACTTCTTGGAGTGAAACTAAATAATACTTTAGGCTCAAAGTGACTGTGTGAAGGGGAAGCATACTTTTCATGGTAAGAAAAGCAACATATCAAACTGTCTTTGATTCTTTTTTGATTTGCCGGCTATATGTAAAAGGCCAATAACAATAAATGCTAATCAGTCTTGTTTCGAATATACCAATAATATGTACAAAAGATTGGCGCTCTACAGTACACACACTATATCCAATTGGATTCAGACAGCTACTCACCAGTTGTGGGTGGGCTGCCCCAACAATAGATCAAAATGGATGTGAAAAAAAGAAAGAATGGGAGCGCTGGATGAATCTAATATATATTTTTTTATTAAAATATTATATCAACCACGTAAAAATACAGTACATAAACTGGCCTAAAAATGATGAACAATTAATAATGTATAAATATATACAAGACTGCAATATCTCCTGAACCAATATGAATAAGAAAACCTTTAATAAACCTTAATTAAGGGCTGCATTGGTGCTTCATGAAAATCAGCCGTGCGTCCACGAGCTGAAATATTTATAAAAAGGAGACTGATGAAAAAGTGCCTCTGTTATAAATCACTGTTAAAGTGTACACTCTCTTCTCCTTGTACACAAAAGAACCTCATTGGCAAAGAGTATCCCAGTATTGAAATTGCGGACTCCCGCGCTGTATTAAGTGACAAATATATTTATACATTATTAATTGTTCATCATTTTTAGGCCAGTTTATGTACTGTATTTTTACGTGGTTGATATAATAATATTTTAATAAAAAAAGATATATTAGATTCATCTAGCGCTCCCATTCTTTCTTTTTTTCACATCCATTTTGTTTCGAATATATTAGTATTGCCCTTTCAAATTCAGGGGTGAAAATAATAAATGTAATTATTCATATTCTAAATGAACGTTGTCTTAAATAATGTGCTATGTGGTATTTTGCCTTTTCCTGTATTTGACATATTAAAACATGGAAAAAACTTCAGATTGGATAATCTGAGAAATCTGGATGACAGATTAAAACAGATAAACCAGTGAAACTATTTGGTAGGACAGCAGATGCATTTTACCAAGCACAATCATTCATTTGATACCTGTACACACTTATTTATGGTGTTCCAGATAACTGTACCGGATTTTCAAAAAATATCTGCATTCTTCAAATGATAACGGATTGGCTACCGGCTAGTATGTGCACAGGGCTAATACTGCGACTAGAAGAAGGTGGTAGTCCAGTAGAGTGCCAAGCACTGAATTAGTATAATACAGCTATAATAAAATATAATTTTGCCAACGTAGTGTAATTTATTCAGTGATTTCACTGTAGTACCCCTCACAGGTAAGAAATAAGGAGGCTGGTAGCATCTATGAAGTGTAGGGCTCATGTGCCTGCCCTAGGACTGCATAGAATGCATGATTTCTGCAGACAGCATAGACTAAAGAGTGCATCTCATCAACAGTGCAAGTATGTTAGATGGTTGGAAAAACAGATGTACTTGAAAGTGCCTGTGTATTGCTTAGCATTGTATCTCAAGATGGAAGGATCTGTCTCGTGTTCTTTACTGAATAAAGGCTAGTCACTTTTATTTACTTCCATTTGGATGCATTTACCATAAATCCAAAGCTTAGCAAATCTTTCTGGAGCTTGCGCCAGATAGGATTATTATGGGCTAATATTTGCATAGTTCCCAAGTGTGCCGACAGCTGTGCATTTACAAAAAGACTCCTGGATCATAAACCCAAAAGTCCTCTCGTTGCAAAGACAGCTCTTATCAAAAAACTGCCCTTTGCAATTTTAATTGAGATTGTACATTGTACGGCAGTGTATCGCATTTAAAATGCGATGCTTGATACATCCCGCCCTAAATAAAATTTTATGTTGAGGAAAGACCGAAATAAATGAGTTTTATGGGATTGAAAGTGTGCATTTACAGCACTGTTCTTGGGTTAGTGGAGAACCACAGAGCCGCCTTCCTCTGGCAAAGTGACAATTTTTACACCACTTTCAATGGGCCAATGATCAGACAATGGCCTAAACTTTCAATGGGATTCCTTTCACACATTCCAGGCACCTCCATAGGAAAAGTGCAATTATAGGTACAATTGTACCATTTTACCATAGTGACCTGAAAGTTTTTTTGCAGAGAGGCACAATATGTAGTATTTTGGCATTACATATAATACAGCTCTAATAGTAAACAGACAAGAGGTGATGGAGCAGATCAGTGCAGGGAGGGAGCAGTACATTTGTTCCAATGGTAATGATTAATATAATAATAATAATAATAATAATAATAATAATATAATTATCATGTGGACGAGTATCACGGTGCGTGATTAGCATACCCAGGAATTAATTAATTGCTGGTAATTAAATTAGATGGTTTCCAGCCAGGTCTATTTATGGAGTGGTAGCAACATTTGTGGTTATGCTAAATCAAGGTAATACAGAATCCTCAATTCTAGTAGTCCCTGGCGTAAATTATTCCTTATTTAGGAATAAGGTGAACTTGACATTTTTCAGACATGTTGGTTGGAAAAGTTAAAAGTACGCAGCAAAACATTACACTTAACAGGCCTGTGCATGTCCAACTGTCCAGCTATCATCTTTCTGATGATAAATCAACATAACTTTAGTACATTACATGGAAAGTCTAAGAAGTAATCTATCATCGTCTGTCGCATGTTAAGTGTTCCATTCATCTCCCATTTAAGTCAGTTGGAGCTTTGCCCAGAACAATCTGCATTACGCACAGTGAAGACAGATGAATCACCACCAAATTAATTTCATTTGCTTCTTTGGTCATAAACAAGCATTCCGTTAATTCATTAAAGCACTTTAATGTAAAAAATCAGGGTTTGCTTCAGACGTCAAGTTTGTGTCTATTTCAGGGTCATATTTCGAGGGTGGGCTTAGAGCAGTATATTTGAGTTGAAATCCTCCTCCGGTGATGGAACCGTCTGACAAAAATTTCAAAGTCATAACATTTCCTGAAAGGAAAACACAAGAAGGAGTATGAGTAAGAATTTGTAATACTTTTACAATTCTACTTGGGTTGGACTCCTCGTTGAAATAACATAATCACAGGTTTAAGTTACTTTGCAAAATCACTGTTATTTAATTTCTACTGGATATATACTGGATATAATTCCAAGCATATTGAGGTACCAGGAGAAAGCAGCCATCCAGTTTATAATACAAGCGTAAAACGCTCATCCATACATAGATTTATAAGAGTAGTTTTGCAGTTACATAGAAACATAGAATTTGACGGCAGATAAGAACCACTTGGCCCATCTAGTCTGCCCCTTTTTTATTTTATCCTTTAGGCAATCTCAACCCTTTTTTAACCTTAATTCTTTGTAAGGATATCCATATGCCTGTCCCAAGCATGTTTAAATTGCCCTACAGTCTTAGCCTCTACCACCTCTGATGGGAGGCTATTCCACTTATCCACTACCCTTTCTGTGAAGTAATTTTTCCTTAAATTTCCCCTGAACCTCCCCCCCCTCCAGTCTCAATGTATGCCCTCGAGTTCTAATACTTCTTTTCCTTTGAAGAATGTTTCCCTCCTGAACTTTAAGACCCTTGATATATTTGAAAGTTTCTATCATGTCCCCCCTTTCCCTTCTCTCCTCCAAACTATACATGTTAAGATCTTTTAGCCTTTCCGGGTAAGTTTTGTGATGTAGGCCATGCACCATTTTAGTTGCCCTTCTTTGTACACTCTCTAATGTATTTATATCCTTCTGGAGATAGGGTCTCCAGAACTGGACACAGTATTCCAGATGGGGCCGTACCAATGACCTATACAGTGGCATTATCACTTCTTTTTTCCTGCTACTGATTCCTCTCCCTATGCAACCAAGCATCTGACTTGCCTTTCTCATTGATTTGTTGCATTGCTTTCCTGCCTTCAAGTCACTTGAAATAATGACTCCTAAATCTCTTTCCTCCTCAGTTAATGGGTATTGTATTTACTGTACCTACAGGAGAAGCTTTCTCTGTCATTTAGATGCTAGTCCAGATTTCAGCATTACATTTAATTGGTGAATTAGTTGAATAGTGATCAGTGATAGGATATGTGGTTTTCCGAGGAATGGTATTATCTTGGAGAGGCATTTTATGCAGTACTACAGTAGTAGTTGTTCCCACTGTTAACTGGATATTTTTGTGTAGTTTTTTTTTCTCTTTCTCAGATTTATCTGCCTTTAATAGAAATTGTTTTGTGAAAGCTAATTTGTATTTTATTCTCCCTTTCACCTGGTATATTTGGTTTCCCCATTTATAATAAAATTGCTCAAAAATCTGATTACAGTATTAAGTTAATAATTTATTAGCTCAGAAAATACACTTTTAGCAGCCAGTGGCTGAATTTATTCTCAAAGTTCTGTAAATCAGAACCAGAATGTGGAGATTAGGCTATTTTTAAGGACAATATCAAAAGGAAATGTGTAGTCCAGAGTGAGTATCCCTCTTAAAGAGAGACCCTTTAGAGCAGAGATGGGCAAACTATGGCCTGTGGCCCAAAAGCAGCCTGCCCCCTTCTACAAATTACACCCCCTCACCCCATACAGTATTCTACCAGAGCTCTGGACACCTCTGTCCGTAGTTTGGAAGTGGTAAATGCTTAGCATCACCCAGCAACATCACTGCTGGGCTGAAAATCCCACCAACTCGACTTCCAGTCCACCTTTGCCATCCAGAAACAGCAGTCACTGGAGTTAGTGCCAAGTGGCGGTTCAAAGGTGGGTGTTGGGTGGACCAAAGATAAGCTATTGGAGCCAGACAGGAGACAGGGGGGCTCCGGGCTGGCATACAGTATACGGACATGAGAGTAGATCTATTTACTGGCATATAAATCCATGATAGGGGGCTCTGGATTGGCATATTATGATGGTGGGTTCTGAGCTGTAAGAAAAAAAATGTGTCACTCTCTGTTCAACATAATCTTTTTTAAATATATCTTTCCAAAAAAAGATGCCCCTGCTCTAGAGGTATGCACTGAATATTAGTGTTACTCCAAGTAAGTATTGTCTTAATGACTCCCTATCTATTCTCAGTGTTTCACTGTGGCCTCTTCTTTAGCACTTAACAATGTAGACCAGCACCACTAGGCCTGCTTCGATGAGGTCACCATGTCATGCTCTACCACAATGCTTTTTAAACTTTATCTGTCTTCACTTTATTTCTATCCAAGTTTTGATAAATCCCCTTCTCAGTCCTCAAGACACACAAACAGGTCAGGCTTTAAGGATATCCATGCTTGAGCACAGATACTGTAGTTAAATAAAAATGACTGAGATACTAATTAATTTGCCTGTGCTCAACATGTATATGCTTAAACCCTGGACTGTTAGTATGTCTTGAGGAGTTTGAGAAACAATTCTCTAAAAAGTTAAATCCAATAGAAACTGCCACATAAACTATACATTATACAAAATTCCCATCTTCTTTTGAAAAGTCTTTAGCAAATGTTAAAAACAGTGTTGCTAAATAGTTCTATATTTGTGTAAGTTTCTTTTTTGCGTACGAAATGTGAAGATACTAATCCAATTTATTACTCGCAGTTACAGTCAGAAACTAGTGATAATCCTTCCCTTTCCTCTGTGCAATATATTTAGCCCAATGGAGATTTACTGTGCAGTGTATACATATGCAGATTTTCCATCTCATTCTTAGTAAAAGAGAATTACTTTGTATGTATGTTATTTCCTTTATTTTTTTCTCATTGAAATAAACTATTTCTTTAATAAAGTACCATATGATCCTCATACTGTTTTAGATTTTCATGCCAGTACTTATGAAACATAACAAATTTATCAGCTTTACAGTAATTGTATTGTATAGCTGTCAGTAACTGCATTTGCACACAATAGATAACTGATCAGTTTTCAGTGTTACCTGTACTGATGATGTCATCAGGAAGCATGTCTCCACAAAACCTAGAGATTAAGAAAGAAAAATGAAAAACATAAAAAGGAATAAATATAATTGAAAAAAAAAAAACTTTCAAAGTAAACCATGGAACCAAAGTTTATTCTGTGCCGTGCCTCATTATTTTGGAAGAACACCTCCTGAGGAAGTTGGATGACCTGCAATGAAATGCCTAGGACCACACCCACATTTTTGTTACTATTAGGGAGATGTATTAAGCAGTGAAAGAGTGGAGAGGTGAGCCAGTGGAAAAGTTGCCCATTGCAACCAATCAGCATTGAAGTAACATTTATAATTTGCATACTATAAAATTATACAGAGCAGCTGATTGGTTGTCATGGGCAACTTCTCCATTGGCTCACTTCTCCACTCTTTTCACTGCTCACTCTCCCCTTATGTGCCACATTGCCATGTATAAACGACATATCATATTTTAATATTTGTGAAATTCATGATGTTTTTGACTGGGCCATGCCAATTCTGACAGTGGTCATATTAGGGAAGGCCATCGGTGTGACTGCCATTGATGGTGATATGGCAAGTGGCCATCGATGATAGCAAACTATGCAATGGATGACCATCAATGGATTAACAAACCAATGGTCATCCCTGTTCTTTAACCACTTCCCTGGCATGGTCACATCAGATGCTATCACACCAGGCTGGGCTTTCCCTGACATGGTCGCATTTGATGCGAACCAATCAGAAAGCTCACTGTGCAGCAATTGCTGCTCTCAGAGGGACCTCCGGTCAGCCTGGCAGCAACCCCCACACCCACTACAGACATTAGCAGCCGCTGGGGAAATGTAAAAAAACCCCCAGCCCCTTACCTTCCTGAGAGGCACACCGGGGGTGGTATGCAGTCAGCATACCGCTCGGCTGTCAGAATATTGACGCCGGAATCCCGACTGGAGAGCCATACTCCCGACGGTATACCGGCGAGGTAGGTGATTCCCCCTCTATGGGTGTCCATGACACCCATAGAGTGAGAATAGACCCTGTGGCAACCATAGCTTGTCACTGAGCCTGCAAGGGGCTTTGTTGCGCTCGCCCCCTGCTGCATTCCACCGCTCAGGACTCCTATGTCAGTATACTGACATTTGGCATCCCGTGCGGCGGTAACACATACTGAACCCCCGATGTTCCGATCATCGATGGTCATGATTTTCTGACCATCGATGTTTGCACCAATGTTTTTTGATTTTTTTTTTAGAAAATTATTTTGTACAATCTTTATTTAAATATTTTTGACCTAAGTCAATCATAAAAAAACCCAGACTATTTCTGAGCATTGGAAAAAATATTCCTCAGTTAAGTGATTAAATGACTGACCCATGGGCCAATCAAAACCTGGGAATGGGGCCTTGCGCATGTCGGGGGTGGAGCTATGGTTCTCCCACATCCATGGCAAAAGTATTCTACACTGACCATAAACCATCGATGATTATGAATCATCGATGGTCTATGGCCATACCTAGGTCATGTCACTGCTTGCAAGAGTTGTTGAATAAAGGCTTGTTTTAATTGTACAAGCTCTCAGTAGTGTGTTTCATTTCCCCCCACCCCCTTACATACACTCACAGAACTACAGAACTAGGAGAAGCTCCCAGTACATGCTGACATCGGAGGATTCCGGATGAGTAACATCTGAACTCATTCTGTGACGTAATCATGTCCTACTGACTTCATATAGGGCCCAATTCAGCAAGGATCGCAAATCAGCAAAATTAGTAAAAAAAAAAGCGTAAAAACACAAATTCTGCAACTTAAATAGCAAAAACTGAGAAAAAAAACCACAATTTCTGAGACTTGGCAAAAACTGCGTTTGCACTACGAAAGTAGGCATGTAGGGGGCATACTAAAGGGCTGGACTCGCAAAAACTATGATCAGGGGCGTGTGTGGGCGTATGCTGATGGTCAGTGGGCGGTGCATTTGCAATTTTTACAACAGATCGCACATTTCTGATGTGCAGTTTCTGAGTGACTACAGGTCTACCTTAAAATTTGCACAAGCTGACCTCAGTTGTAGACTGCATGTAAACTGCAATCATTGCTACATTACACCTCAGACCACAAATCACTTCATTCAGCTGTATTGGAACTTAGAAACATGTAAGGTATTGTTTAACTCTGTAAAACATGTTGATTGTGAAAATATATGTTACTAACCGATTTGTGTTTACACTTACTAACAATCGAGGTTTTACAACCACACTATTTGATAGAAACAAATGTAAAATAACCTTTACAAGCATTTTGCTTAGTAGTATCTGCTGAATGACATTTAGCTTCCTAACTTTTTTTTTTGTTAAACATACCCACATACATTTTTATTTTATTTTATTTGTGCGCTACATACATAAACATATGTTGAAGAACAGCAACACCATCTTTTTATTTTCAAGTTCTGCAAATTCTGCTCCATTTGTATACTTATTGAAACAAATATTTACACATAGGCCCTCATTCCGAATTGATCGCTAGCTGCTTTCTTTCGCAGCGCAGCGATCAGGCAAAAAAACGGCAATTCTGCACATGCGTATGGGGCGCAATGCGCACGCGCGACGTACTTTCACAAAAACCGACGTAGTTTCACACAAGGTCTAGCGACGCTTTTCAATCGCACTGCTGACCGCAGAGTGATTGACAGGAAATGGGTGTTTCTGGGTGGTAATTGACCATTTTCGGGGAGTGTGTGAAAAAACGCAAGCATGACAAATACAAACGTGAGTGTGCCTGGAAAAACGCAGGCGTGGCTGGCCGAACGCAGGGCGTGTTCATGACCTCAAAACAGGAACTAAACAGTCTGAAGTGATCGCTAGCTAGGAGTAAGTCTCGAGCTACTCTGAAACTGCACATTTTTTTTTGTAACAGTGCTGCGATCCTTTCGTTTGCACTTCTGCTAAGCTAAGATACACTCCCAGAGGGCGGCGGCTTAGCATTTGCACTGCTGCTAAAAGCTGCTAGCGAGCGGACAACTCGGAATGAGGGCCATAATTCCTTAAAGTAAGGTACAGTATGTAAATAAAAGCAAAGAAACAATAGTATGTAATGTTTGACCACTTCACAATCAAAAAAACACTATATTTTTTTAAATAAAAATTTTACTGTTGTTTCCGAATTGAAATATTTTGACTCCAAAAAAAGTGTGTTTGTTAAAACATATACCAATAATTGCTGTTCTGTAGTGTTTAGAGGTTAGAATTCACACTTTCTCTAGCTGAATATATTTGAACACAGTTATGGGCATTAGTCAATGTTTGAAGAAAAACACTATGGTGTCTTTAAGATAATAATTGCTAAATTACCACAAGATCATTTGACCAATTAAGTGATGATTGAATTGATTTACAATTGTTAAGTAGTTTCTTTAATTTGGGTGCAGGAAAGTAGGTTGTGCAATTTTTAAGGGAAAAACACTGTTGTTAGCACAAAATGCAACATCAGAAACATGTACGCAAAAATTGCGATAATTAGGATGGTTTTTGCAATATTTGCACATTTCACAAGGCCTCCTTTTCGTTAAATTAAATTAGTGTTGCAGTTTTTCCGTTTTGGCGTGCTTTCGCAATTTTGCTTTTGCTCGCAATTTTTGCTAATTAGTAATTTTTGCAATCTTTACTGAATTTGCACCATAATTCGTAGCCATTTGTATTATCAGGAGTGAAAGTGATTGTGAGGGAGCAAGGTGGTAAGAAATATGGGAGCATCAATACTAAAGAACACTGTGGATAATTTTTTCCTATAAACCTTAAATGAACACATAAGACTGGTTTCCTTGCATTGGAAAGATGAGGAACAATCATTGGTCAGACTTTTTAATACTGTGCTTAGACAATTAAATTGGGGTTGGGGAGAGGGAGAAACCTGTGCACAAGTACTTGTATTAGTTGAATGGCATACCCTCTGGTAAAGTGGTTATTTAATATACCCAGTGTATATTACGGGAGTGCTGCCTAAGACAATAAATGGAACTAGAAACAGGCAAGAACAGAAGGATTCATTGTCTTATAATGGCGCACAAAAAAAATCATGAATTTAAAATATAACTTTTATTTGTATTATTAATAAAAAGCCTAACTAGTAAAATATGCTAAAACAATGTGTACTCAATAGACTGTGTAAAAGAAAATGTGAAATAAAGTTGGAAATATGAATGAAAACTGATGAGTCACTGTCCAATCACCAGATGCTGTCACTTTGTGTGATGATAATAGGTGCTGGCTCATCAGACATAGATCATAATATTGGATGGTATGCAAAAATAAGTCGGCAGTGCGGACGCATTACTATTAATTGAGGAAACTTAGACCCTCACTATTACATGATAAAAAGTGTGATCATTTAATCACCACGTCGAATTAATAAAATAATTGAGTGCATTTGATATATGCCACTCAACCTTTATCCCATCAATGCTATTGTACCAATTATATGATTTACTTAAACCTGTATCTTTTTATTACCCCTTTTTAAGATTTTAAATAAAGTATCATTCAGTGTTAGACATTTTTTTTTAAAAACAGCAATCATTTACAGTGCAAAACCAGGTTGGTTTTGCCTTGTAAATGATTGCTGCTTTAAAAATAAATGGGCTTACTCGCATGGATCAGCATGCCTAATTCAGCATGGATTGTAGATGTGCGAAAAAACGCACATCTACGATCCATTTCTCTGACTTGCAAGGCGATGTTTTCGCATGTAGGCAGATGGCTACCCGCCATGTTTCGGGTCACAGCGGATGTGTGTGGCGTCACGCAGCCGCCGCGGCCTGCCCCGCAAACGGCCCAGACACACCTGCATTGTCTGGACTGCGCCCTGAAAATGCTCCCGCAACGCCCCCTCCCCATCCCGCTAACTCGTCTGCCTGTCAGTCAGCAGAGGCGTTCGCAGATGTGAGATTCTTTCCCATTTTACTGTGCGCGCACGCGCAGTGCAGTTGCTGCGTGTGCGCACACTTAACAGGGCTTCGGCATGCAAACGCTGCCACAGCAGCGATCCATGCTGAATTAGGCCCAAAGTCCTGTACCTCCAGCAACTCAGAGGCTATTACATTTAGCCCTAAAGTCTCTGTCTATGGAAAAGAAGCACATTTCTCTTACGTTCTAGAGGATGCTGGGGACTCCATAAGGACCATGGGGTATAGACGGGCTCCGCAGGAGACATGGGCACTATAAAGAACTTTAGATGGGTGTGCACTGGCTCCTCCCTCTATGCCCCTCCTCCAGACCTCAGTTAGATCCTGTGCCCAGAGGAGACTGGGTGCATTACAGGGGAGCTCTCCTGAGTTTCTCTGAAAAAGAATTTTGTTAGGTTTTTTATTTTCAGGGAGCACTGCTGGCAACAGGCTCCCTGCATCGTGGAAATGAGGAGAGAGAAGCAGACCTACTTAAATGATAGGCTCTGCTTTTTAGGCTACTGGACACCATTAGCTCCAGAGGGTCGGAACGCAGGTCTCACCCTCGCCGTTCGTCCCAGAGCCGCGCCGCCGTCCTCACAGAGCCGGAAGATAGAAGCCGGGTGAGTATAAGAAGAAAGAAGACTTCAAAGGCGGCAGTAGACTTCAGATCTTCTCTGAGGTAATGCGCCATTGCTCCCACACACAACACACACTGCAGGCACAGATGGGTGCAGGGCGCAGGGGGGGGGGGGGGGCGCCCTGGCAGCAATAATAAACCTATTGGACTGGCAAACAGGCATATATAGGCTGAGGAGGCAATATATATTATAATCCCCCGCCAGTATTAAAAAAATTGAGCGGGACCGAAGCCTGCCGCTGAGGGGGTGGAGCTTGATCCCACAGCACTAACCAGCGCCATTTTCTCCACAGCACACTGCAGAGAAGCTGGCTCCCCGGACTCTCCCCTGCTGAACACGGTGACACAGGGCAAAAAAGAGGGGGAGGGGGCACTTGTAAGGCGCAGTGAGTGTATAGATATATACATATAATTATATAAAAGCGCTGTTTATCTGGGAATTTTGTTTCCAGTGTCAGTAGGCGCTGGGTGTGTGCTGGCATACTCTCTCTCTGTCTCTCTAAAGGGCTTTATTGGGGAATTGTCTTTATCTAAATATATCCCTGTGTGTGGGGGGGTGTCGGTACGCATGTGTCGGCATGTCTGAAGCGGAAGGCTCATCTAAGGAGGAGGTGGAGCAGATGATTGTGGTGTCTCCGTCGGCAACGCAGACACCTGATTGATTGGACATGTGGAATGTTTTAAATGCAAATGTTACATAAGAGATTAGACAAAGCAGAGTCCAGGGATAATACAGGGAGTCAATCAGTGGCTTTGTCGGTGTCACAGGGCCCTTCAGAGTCTCAAAAACGTCCCCTATCCCAAATAGCAGACACTGATACCGACACGGATTCTGACTCCAGTGTCGACTACGATGATACGAGGTTACACCCAAGGGTGGCCAAAAGCATTCATTATATGATTATTGCAATAAAAGATGTTTTGCATATCACAGATGACCCCTCTGTCCCTGACACGAGGGTACACATGTTTAAGGAAAAGAAACCTGAGGTAACCTTTCCCCCATCTCATGAGCTGAACGCGTTATTTGAAAAGACTTGGGAATCTCCAGACAAGAGACTGCAGATTCCCAAAAGAATTCTTATGGCGTATCCTTTCCCTGCACAGGACAGGGTGCGGTGGGAATCCTCGCCCAGGGTGGACAAGGCTTTAATGCGCTTATCCAAGAAGGTGGCGCTACCGTCTCCAGACACGGCAGCCCTCAAGGATCCTGCTGATCGCAGACAGGAAACGACTTTAAAATCAATATATACACATACGGGTGCTTTACTCAGACCGGCAATAGCATCGGCTTGGGTTTGTAGCGCTGTAGCAGCTTGGACAGATACCTTGTCAGCTGATATTGATACCCTAGATAGGGATACCATTTTATTGACCTTAGGTCACATTAAAGACGCAGTCTTATATATGAGAGACGCTCAGAGAGACGTTGGGCTGCTAGGTTCGAGAGCCACCGCCATGGCGATTTCTGCTAGGCGAGCACTGTGGGCCCGCCAATGGACGGGTGATGCCGACTCAAAAAGGCATATGGAAGTTTTGCCTTACAAGGGTGAGGTTTTATTTGGGGAAGGGCTTACGGACCTGGTTTCCACAGCTACAGCGGGTAAATCTACCTTTTTGCCTTATGTTCCCCCACAGCAAAAGAAAACACCACAGTATCAAATGCAGTCCTTTCGGTCGCATAAGTCCAGAAGAGGTCGGGGATCTTCCTTCCTCGCCAGAGGTAAGGGTAGAGGGAAAAGAATGCCTGCTACGGCTAGTTCCCAGGAGCAGAAGTCCTCCCCGGCTTCTACTAAATCCACCGCATGACGCTGGGGCTCCACTGAGCCGGTTGGGGCACGTCTTCAACTTTTCAGCCACGTCTGGGTTCAGTCGGACGTGGATCCTTGGGCGCTGGAAATTGTATCCCAAGGCTACGAGCTGGAATTCGAAGACGTGCCTCCTCGCCGATTCTTCAAATCGGCTTTACCAGTTTCTCCCCCAGAGAGGGAGATAGTTTTAGCTGCAATTCAAAAGCTGTGTCAACAGCAAGTGATTATCAAGGTTCCCCTAATTCAACAGGGAAAGGGGTACTATTCAACCCTGTTTGTGGTCCCGAAACCGGATGGCTCGGTCAGACCCATTCTAAATTTAAAATCCCTAAACCTGTACTTAAAAAGGTTCAAGTTCAAGATAGAATCGCTCAGGGCGGTTATCTCCAGCTTGGAAGGGGGGGATTTTATGGTGTCACTAGACATAAAGGATGCATACCTTCACATCCCCATATATCTTCCTCATCAGGCATACCTGAGATTCGCTGTACAGGACTGTCATTACCAGTTTCAGACGTTGCTGTTTGGGCTTTCCACGGCCCCGAGGGTTTTAACCAAGGTAATGGCGGAAATGATGGTGCTCCTACACACGCAAGGAGTCACAATTATCCCGTACTTGGACGATCTCCTGATAAAAGCGAGATCAAAGGAACAGTTGCAGAAAAGTGTGTCGCTCTCCCTGAGAGTGCTGCAACAGCATGGCTGGATTCTAAATCTACCAAAGTCACAGTTGGTTCCTACGACTCGGCTGTCGTTCTTAGGCATGATTCTGGACACAGAACAAAAGAGGGTTTTTCTCCCGATGGAAAAAGCCCAGGAACTCCAGAACATGGTCAGAGACCTGTTAAAACCGAAGAGAGTGTCAGTACATCAATGCACGAGTACTGAGGAAAATGGTGGCGACCTACGAGGCCATCCCCTTCGGCAGGTTTCATGCGAGGACTTTTCAGTGGGACCTTCTCGACAAGTGGTCCAGATCCCATCTTCAAATACATCAGAAAATAACCCTGTCCCCCAGGGCCAGGGTGTCTCTCCTGTGGTGGCTGCAGAGTGCTCACCTTCTAGAGGGTCGCAGGTTCGGCATTCAAGACTGGGTTCTGGTGACCACGGACGCGAGCCTCCGAGGATGAGGAGCAGTCACACAGGGAAGAAACTTTCAGGGACTATGGTCAAGCCAAGAGGCTTTTCTACACATCAACATACTGGAATTAAGGGCCATATACAATGGCCTTCGACAAGCGGAGAATCTTCTTCGCGACCTACTGGTTCTGATTCAATCAGACAACGTCACAGCCGTGGCTCATGTAAACCGCCAAGGCGGGACAAGGAGCAGAGTGGCAATGGCGGAAGCCACCAGGATTCTGCGCTGGGCAGAAAATCACGTAAGTGCTCTGTCAGCGGTATTCATTCCGGGAGTGGACAACTGGGAAGCAGACTTCCTCAGCAGACACGATCTCCATCCAGGAGAGTGGGGACTTCATCAAGAAGTTTTTGCAGAGATAACAAGTCTTTGGGGACTTCCTCAAATAGACATGAAGCTTCGGAGGTATTGTGCCAGGTCAAGGGACCCTCAGGCAGTAGCAGTGGACGCCCTGGTGACACCATGGGTGTTTCAGTCGGTCTATGTGTTCCCTCCTCTTCCTCTCATCTCAAAAATATTGAGAATCATAAGACGAAAAAGAGTGCAGACAATACTCGTTGTTCCAGATTGGCCTCGAAGGGCCTGGTATTCAGATCTTCAGGAGATGCTCACAGAAGAACCATGGCCTCTTCCTCTCAGGGAGGACCTGTTGCAGCAGGGGCCCTGCGTGTTTCAAGACTTACCGCGGTTACATTTGACGGCATGGCGGTTGAGCACCGAATCCTAGCTGGGAAAGGTATTCCGGAGGAAGTCATCCCTACTCTGATAAAGGCTAGGAAGGAGGTGACGGCGAAACATTATCACCGTATTTGGAGGAAGTATTTATCTTGGTGTGAAGCCAAGAATGCTCCTACGGAAGATTTCCACTTGGGCCATTTTCTCCACTTTCTACAGACAGGAGTGGATGTGGGCCTAAAGTTAGGCTCCATTAAGGTACAGATTTCGGCCCTATCTATATTCTTCCAGAAGGAATTGGCTTCTCTCCCAGAAGTCCAGACTTTTGTAAATGGAGTGCTACACATCCAGTTTCCTTTTGTGCCCCCAGTGGCACCATGGGACCTTAACGTGGTGTTACAGTTCCTAAAATCTCACTGGTTTGAGCCTCTTCAAACAGTTGAATTAAAATTTCTCACTTGGAAGGTGGTCATGTTGTTGGCCTTGGCATCTGCAAGGCGGGTGTCCGGATTGGCGGCCTTGTATCATAAGAGCCCTTATCTCATTTTCCATGTGGATAGAGCTGAGTTGAGGACGTCCTCAATTTTTGCCTAAGGTGGTGTCATCATTTCATATGAACCGACCTATTGTGGTGCCTGTGGCTACGGGAGACTTGGAGGATTCCAAGTCCCTTGATGTAGTCAGGGCCTTAAAAATTTACGTAGCCAGGACGGCTCAGATTAGGAAAACAGAGGCACTGTTTGTCCTGTATGCAGCCAACAAGATTGGCGCTCCTGCTTCTCAGCAGACTATTGCTCGCTGGATCTGTAACACGATTCAGTAGGCTCATTCTACGGCTGGATTGCCGTTACCAAATTCGGTAAAGGCCCATTCCACTAGGGAGGTGGGCTCTTCTTGGGCGGCTGCCCGAGGCGTCTCGGCATTACAGCTTTGCCGAGCGGCGACTTGGTCGGGTTCAAACACTTTTGCAAAATTCTACAAGTTTGAAACCCTGGCTGATGAGGACCTCATGTTTGCTCAATCGGTGCTGCAGAGTCATCCGCACCCTCCCGCCCATTTTGGAGCTTTGGTATAATCCCCATGGTCCTTACGGAGTCCCCAGCATCCTCTAGGACGTAAGAGAAAATAAGATTTTAAACCTACCGGTAAATCTTTTTCTCCTAGTCCGTAGAGGATGCTGGGCGCCCGTCCCAGTGCGGACATATTTCTTCATGACTTGTATATAGTTGTTGCTTACATAAGGGTTATGTTACAGTTAAGATCAGTCGTTGGCTGATACTGTTGTGTTCATACTGTTAACTGGTTGCGTATATTCCAGGTTATACGGTGTGGATGGGTTGGGCTGGTATGAATCTTGCCCTTAGCTTTACAAAAATCCTTTCCTCGTACTGTCCGTCTCCTCTGGGCACAGTTTCTCTAACTGAGGTCTGGAGGAGGGGCATAGAGGGAGGAGCCAGTGCACACCCATCTAAAGTTCTTTATAGTGCCCATGTCCCCTGCGGAGCCCGTCTATACCCCATGGTCCTTACGGAGTCCCCAGCATCCTCTACGGACTAGGAGAAAAAGATTTACCGGTAGGTTTAAAATCTTATTTTTAAGCCACAGTCCAAGCTACATAACAGAAGGCTTCATGCATATTACAGTGAAACATAATAAAATATATCTCTATGTCACCTCGCTCTTCTAAATAGTAAGGCTAAACATCCACTGGAGTATTTACAATGGGTGCAGCGTGTGCGGTGCACATGGGGACCAGGGGGTCCTACACCGACACCTGGCACCCATTTTTTTCAATACTTACCCTCCGGAGAAATCACCTAGGAAATGGTGTGGTGCAGTTAGAAAATCACAGGGAAAATGTCCGCCATGCCATTTTCCCAGAGACCTATGCATGCGCAGTAGACTCTGGGACATTGCTAGGGTCCCCTAGTGCCCAGAGTCTTCATCACTGCTGGCTAGAGTGGAGGGGGCCCAGACTGAGTCTGCACACGGGCCTCCTCCACTCTAGAAGCGCCCCAGTAAACAGCATTATTGTAGAACCAAAACAGAAACCTTTATTTAATTAAAATGGAGAGGTGGTACAAAAGGGCAGAAGGTTGGACGTTTACACTGCATCTCCTACAGATTTATATGCTGCAGTTACAGCGAGAGGGAATGTGCTTTTATATGTGAAGGGTGGACCACTGAGGTGCGCTAATGGCACACAAAGTTACTTTGTGGTGCGCATTGCTTGAGCTTCATTAATGAGCTCCACTGTCTATAGATGTTTTCATTGTAAACATTTACTGATAAAGGAGCCAGTAATAGTGCTTGTGTTTTCTGTCTGCATATCCAATGACTCTCCCTACTAGCATGACATGACTCATTTTGAAAATATTCTCTGTAAAATGTAGTTAAAAAACCCAGAAAGTAAAGAACAAAAACAAAAAAACACAGAAGTAAAAAATATATAAATTCATGAATTTTAGATATTAGGATATGATTTACCTTCCTACTAAACCATGAAAATCATCATAGCTGTCATATACTTCTAAGTAGTCAGACAGACAGTCAGTGTCTTCCTCAATATCCATCTCTAAGAACTGCAGGAGAATCGGCTGGCCAATGTTGACTCGTATATGCCAATAGCAGATTTGCTCATTTTCATATTCATCAGGATATCCTGGGGATTTAATAATCCTCTCTTGCTCAGTAAACACTCCACCGCACTCCTTTGCTGAAAACCAAATACATATAATTACTATATACTATGTTGTATATTCAAGTACATAAAATATCAACATTCTAGTCATTACATTTCCTCCTTTCTGTCTATGTAATATAATAGTTGTAGAATGGTGGAAGTGTACTTAGATAGTCTCTTCCAAGTGTACTTAGATAGTCTCATCCAAGATAGTCTTTCCTGTTTTATTGGGATAGTGGCACTGAGAGTGGGGGGAGTGAGTACTCTTTAGTCAGGCAGGGCCAGTTGGAACTTGGAGGGGCCCAGTTAGGGCCAAGGTCCCACTGCCCCCCTTCCTAGTTGCAGACAGCGACACTTAAGGCAGGGAGATAGAGGACTGACAACTGCTGCTGCAGCAGCCTCTCTCCTCAGCCCAGCACAAGCTGCTGTGTACTGGGTTGGGGAGAGAGGCGGCTGCCGGGAGGGACAGCGGGACAGTGTCCAATAACGGTGCGGTCCCGCTGTATTTAGGACAGTTGGGAGGTATGGTATAACAGAGCACCAGTTCGCTGCATATTCACACATAAAAGGGAAAGACTTATGGTACTCTTTCAAAGAAGGTTAATGGTACAAGTAGCAACATTGTTACACATATGCAGTAATAGAAAAATGAGCGTATAGTTATGATCCGGACAAAAATATCTGTATACCCTAGATACCCGGAATTAAAGTGTAGGTTAATACATATGTAATGTAAGTTCTAAAAAGTGTAATATATTACTGAGATTGATGCATTCAAACCAGCATTGCGTGTCAATTGCAGTGGAAAAATGCAGGGCTACAACACGTGTATTAACAGACAAAGGTCTCGATTCAGACCTGATTGCTGCTATGCGTTTTTGCACAGCGTGCGATTATCGATAGACTGCGCATGCGTATGCACCGAAATGCACACGTGTGTCGCCAAACATCAACAGGCATCACTGAACAGCGTCAGGCTGGTGCAAAAATTTCAATTGCACAGCCATTTGCTGATTAACAGGAAGACGCTGATTGACAGGGAATACGCAGGCGTTCCCAAGCATTTGCAGGGAGGGTGTGTGACGTCAGCTCCCGACCCGATCAGCCTGTTCTCATCGCACTGTAGGAGTAAGTCCTGGGCTGCGCACACTGGTTAAAACATTAAATGGTGAGTGCGGTGCATACAGATTTGTAGCTGTCCGCTGACTGAGGGGAATTTGTAGGACGGCGTACACATGCGATCACACACTTGCACGGACGAATTTACACTCTATCCGAATGCAGGACAACAAAATAAGCAGCACAGCGATCAGGTCTGAATCACTGATTTTTGAATGTTAGTAAATGTGTGTTTCAGCCCCTGAAACACAACATTAATTTAGATTGATTTGAAATCGATTAAAAAAGAATACTGTTAAAAAATGTCATCTAAAATCGACTTTTAGAAAAGGAGTCACCTCAAGTGTTTTGATTCTGATTCTGATTTGGATTTGGATTTCTCTAAAAAACATGTAATTTGTACCTACAGTATTCTACACTATTTACTACAATAGTTCCTACAGTAATATTAACATCATAACATTCATTTCCAGGCAGTATTGACCACACTCTCCTGCACTTGCAAGCAATCCAAAACCATACCTCCCAACTTTAGCATCATCCAGGGAGGGACATCATCGCGCGCACGAATTTAGGGGCCGTTGCCTAATGAAAAGGGTGCGTGGCCTCACGGCAACTGCCGCGATCGCAAGCCACGCCCCCATTTTTGTCATTATGTGGGCATGGACAGCGCTGAGAGAGCTGCTGGCCATGCCCCCTGTCCCTCTCTGTCAGGGAATAGACGCTGTGCGCATGCGCACAACATCTATTCACCGTTGCTCTGCTCAGAGCAGCGAGTGACAAATGGGGATCTCCCAACTGCCCCCCCACCTGCGGGACACTGCGACCCGCGGGTGGGACAGCGTGACAGACCGTGAAAAACGGGACTGTCCCGCCAAAATCGGGACAGTTGGGAGGTATGCCGAAACCCAAGATTTGGATCTGAAATTCAAGTTTCGACACAAGGGAAGTTCTGAATTTGGATTCGGTTCCACTCAGATCCCCTTTATTCAGATCAGTTTGGATTTCTGAAAAAGAAATCGAACCACAAATCTCTAATTGTAATAGGAGAAAATATTACCCTTACTTGCATATTATACATGGTCTTACTGACACAGCCCTTTTGTGGTTCCTATCCTACTTATCTAATTGCTCCTTCAGTGTTCACTTCTCTGAATCTACCTCCTCTTTGCTACCTCTTTCAGTTGGAGTACCGCAAGGCTCAGTCTTGGGTCCTCTGCTTTTCTCTATCTATACCTCATCTCTTGGTAAACTAATCAGCTCTTTTGGATTTCAGTATCATCTGTACGCAGATGATACTCATATCTACCTATCCTCTCCAGATTTGTCCCTATCTGTATTGGGCCATATCACTGAATGCCAATCTGCCATTTCATCTTGAATGTCATCTCACCACCTCAAACTTAATATTTCAAAGACAGAGTTAATTATATTTCCACCAGCCAATAGTAGGTACCAACCTGATATCTCTACAACTGTAGAAAACTCGACAATCTACCCTACCCCACAAGCTCGCTGCCTAAGTGTCATCCTTGACTCTGATCTGTCATTTGTTCCCCACATTCAATCGGTCTCAAAATCATGTAACATGCATCTAAAAAACATATCCAAAATACGACCATACCTTACACAAGACACTGCTAAAACTCTAATCCATGCTCTCATTATCCGCATTGATTATTGCAATAGTCTCCTAGCTGGTCTTCCCAAAACGAGACTGAATGTAGCTGCGAGGCTAATCTTCCTCGCTAGACGTTCATCGTCTGCAGATCCACTCTGTCAGTCCCTCCATTGGTTACCTGTATTCTACCGTATTCAATATAAAATACTTTTACTCACACACGAGGCCATTAACCAAACTACACCAACGTACATCACTTCGCTTATCTCAAAATATCTCCCAACCCGACCTCTTCGCTCTTCACAAGATCTGAGTCTCTCATCCGCACTCATTACTCGCTCCCACTCACGATTACAGGACATTCATCGGGCTGCACCCACTCTGTGGAATGCCCTACCTCGTACAATAAGACTCTCCTCTAGTCTCCAAACCTTCAAGCATTCCCTGCAAACTCACCTCTTCAGGCAAGCGTATCAAATTCCAGAACTGCCCACACACAGTAACTTTCATAAACCTTCCTATCAAATTGCATCCACTCTGCACAGTCCACACATATCCTCACGTCTTCTTATCCTTCTCTCGACCCCGATTCATCATTGCTGTGTGACCATATCATACAGCCCACCAAGAACCTTTGCAATCTGGTGGACAACTATGCAATAGGTAGCACCTATCCTTGTGTATCCATACCTATTTACCTATAGATTGTAAACTTGCGAGCAGGGCCTTCCTACCTCTATGACTGTTTGTTATTACCCAGTTTTGTTATATCATTGTTTTCATTGTTATATCATTGTTATTTACAATTGTAAAGCGCAACGGAATTTGCTGCACTATATAAGAAACTGTTAATAAATAAATTAAGAACAGCATAAATTACACTTTATTTGTACAGTACCGTGAGGATTATAGCAGTAGGCATCCCATCTTTCACTCTTATTTAACCGGTAGCCATAATCAATGATGCCTTTTTTCCCAAATCCACAGTTGAATGTAGGTTTTACTATGGGATACCCAACTCTTCCTTTCTGCAGCCATCCTGCAGCGCATACATGGAACCCTGGGGACCATAAAAACATAAAAAGTAATCAACATAAGCAGAATCCATGGGTGTTGCCGAACGGTTATAAAAACTATCATCTCTCATTACCCTGTAATACCAGACCCATTACTTATTATAATTTTCCTTCTTTTCCTGTCTGTTTCCTCTGTTAATGTTAATGGCCAGGCTTAATTACTCTTAATAGTATGGACTGTTCTCTACGGCTGCACAAGACATTAAAGATCAGACATTTTGCGTGACTGTAATCCTCAGACAGTTTAACTTACTGACTTGTTTAAACAAAGAAGCAATAAATATAAAACATCTATTATGTGATCACTTGGCATGGCTAGGGTAGAGTCAATTTATTTTACGTAGATGCATTTGTTAAAGTCAATAGTTTCTAGACTGTGTAATAAAGAACCATATAAAACCATCATGATGCAATCGCTAGCATTAGATTTCTGTTAAAATTTGAGCACACATCACTAAATTATGATTCGGTACATACTCTATCTTGTGACAAATGAACAAAATTAGTGGCATAAAGGAAAATATAAAAAATATAATGTTCTGTACTGTATGTGTGTATATATATATATATATATATATATATATACACACACACACACATATATACATATACACTAGAAATAAGTAAGGTAACAAGACCTCTCACATGTTTACTGTTCTCTATTTCTTTCTAATTTCCCACAGGGACAGAGCAGGTAGACCACTGCTTCCCCTTCCCCCTATGCCTCATACTGTCCCAATAACTGCTGTAGGATGGCGGGCTGGAGGAAACATGGGTGCGTAGTGTAATCAGATTTCTGCGTCTAAAGGGCACATCAGCAGCTGGCATTCATCGCCAACTTGTGGAGGTGTACGTTGATAACGTCATGTCAGGGAAACAGGTTTGGCTTTGGTCCACTGCCTCTGATATCGACAGGACAAACATTCAAGATGAGCAGCGATCCGGCTAGTGAAACATGTCCACCACAGATGTCAATTTGATTTCCATCTCTTTGGACCATTGAAGAAGCATGTATAGGGGTATACCGCACAGGAAGATAATGAAATATAGGATAGATATTCTAGGTACCAAAATACAATGATAGAGATTGAAAATTTAGTATTTCCTAATCAATCTTGGATTTGGTGGTGCACCCTGAGTCAGTAATAATACATATGACAAAGAAAGAAGAAAAGAAGACTCTTGTGGGTGCACTCTTAAATGGTCTTAAAGTATTAAAGATAAGATAATTGATAAAATCATTTAATTTTTATTCATATCACAAATAAAACAGATTGTAGTTGAATATAGAAGTGAAAAAGAAAAAGAAAAAAAGGGGGAGGAAAAAAGGAAAAAAATGGAACCAATAATAGTATACTAATATTGATATTGGATAATGGTTCCACCTGGTTGAAAGGCGATTCGCAACCAGCGGTGAAGTTCAGCAACCCGTCATGTCCTGGCTTCGGGTGCATGACACTTATTTCTTCTATGCTGGATAAATGCCTTGGTGTATCTTTGGAATAAATGCTTAAACAAGTATGCGGACTATGGGGTATATGCAATTGCGGTCGAATTCCCGAAAATGTCGAAAAACGGGACATTTTCGCCCCCCCAAAAAAATTCGACAATGCAATTCAGTACTTTCCGTCAAAAAAACGGACTTTCCAAATTCGACTTTTTGAAACTCGACATTTGTCAAATGCGACATTTCTGCAATGGTACAAATGCGGCAATTCGACAAAAGTATATTCAATTGAAGTTTGGAAATTCGACAACAGTGCTTTTAGACAGTAAATTCGTCATTTTCAATCCGCCACACTTTGGTGGCGGAATCTAATAAAATTTTTTAAAAACATGTTTTTTTTTGTGTTTTTTTTATTGGTAATAGCATATCTATTTATATTAGAAGGGATTAGGTACTTGGTTTGTCTATTTTGGAGGCACAAGTATTATTTATATATTTTTAAAAAAATATATATATATTTTTTTAAATGGAATGGTAAAAATCAGAAAAAAAATTGTGTGGGGTCTCCCCTCCTAAGCATAACCAGCCTCGGGCTCTTCGAGCCGGTCCTGGTTCTAAAAATCCGGGGGGAAAAATGACAGGGGATCCCCCGTATTTTTAAAACCAGCACCGGGCTCTGCGCCTGGTGCTGGTGCAAAAAATACGGGGGACAAAAAGAGTAGGGGTCCCTCATATTTTTTACACCAGCATCGGGCTCCACTAGCTGGACAGATAATGCCACAGCCGGGGGTCACTTTTATACAGCGCCCTGCGGCCGTGGCATTAAATATCCAACTAGTCACCCCTGGCCGGGGTACCCCGGGGGAGTGGGGACCCCTTCAATCAAGGGGTCCCCCCCCAGCCACCCAAGGGCCAGGGGTGAAGCCCGAGGCTGTCCCCCCCATCCAAGGGCTGTGGATGGGGGGCTGATAGCCTTGAGAAAATTGAAAGAATATTGTTTTTTTCCAGTAGTACTACAAGTCCCAGCAAGCCTCCCCCGCAAGCTGGTACTTGGAGAACCACAAGTACCAGCATGCGGGAGAAAAACGGGCCCGCTGGTACCTGTAGTTCTACTGGAAAAAAAATACCCAAATAAAAACAGGACACGCACACCGTGATAGTAAAACTTTATTTCACACATGTCGACACATGCATACTTACCTATGTTCACACGCCGACCTCTGTCCACTTGTCCAAGTAGAATCCACGTGTACCTGTGAATAAAATTATACTCACCTGATCCAGTGTCCAGATTATAATCCACGTACTTGGCAAAAAAAAAAAAACGAACACCCGGACCAAACGGACTGAAAGAGGTCCCATGTTTACACATGGGATCCCTTTCCCCGAATGCAGAGACCCCCCCGTGACTGCTGTCACAGAAAGGTCTCTTCAGCCAATCAGCGAGCGCAACGTCCTGGCACTCTGCTGATTGGCTATGCGCGTCTGAGCTGTCAGACAGCGCATCGCAAAGCCTCTCCATTATATTCAATGGTGGGAACTTTGCGGTCAGCGGTGAGGTCACCCGCGGTCAGCCGCTGACCGCGGGTAACCCCACCGCTGACGGCAAAGTTCCTACCATTGAAACTAATGGAGGGAGCTGTGCGATGCGCTGTCTGCCAGCAGACGCGCATACAGCCAATCAGGTGAGTGCCATGAAGTAGCGCTTCCTGATTGGCTGAAGGGACCTTTCTGTGGAAGCAGACATGTGTAAACATGGGACCCCTTTCAGTCCGTTTGGTCCGGGTGTTCGTTTTTTTTTTTTGCCAAGTACGTGGATTATAATCTGGACACTGGATCAGGTGAGTATAGTTTTATTCACAGGTACACGTGGATTCTACTTGGACAAGTGGACAGAGGTCGGCGTGTGAACATAGGTAAGTATGTATGTGTCGACATGTGTGAAATAAAGTTTTACTATCACGGTGTGTGTGTCCTGTTTTTATTTGGGTATTTTTTTTCTCAGTAGAACTACAGGTACCAGCGGGCCCGTTTTTCTCCCGCATGCTGGTACTTGTGGTTCTCCAAGTACCAGTTTGCGGGGGAGGCTTGCTGGGACTTGTAGTACTACTGGAAAAAACAATATTCTTTCAATTTTCTCAAGGCTATCAGCCCCCCATCCGCAGCCCTTGGATGGGGGGGGCAGCCTCGGGCTTCACCCCTGGCCCTTGGGTGGCTGGGGGGGCCTTGATTGAAGGGGTCCCCACTCCCCCAGGGTACCCCGGCCAGGGGTGACTAGTTGGATATTTAATTCCACGGCCGCAGGACGCTGTATAAAAGTGACCCCCAGCTGTGGCATTATCTGTCCAGCTAGTGGAGCCCGATGCTGGTGTAAAAAATACCGGGGACCCCTACTCTTTTTGTCCCCCGTATTTTTTGCACCAGCACCAGGCGCAGAGCCCGGTGCTGGTTTTAAAAATACGGGGGATCCCCTGTCATTTTCCCCCCCGGATTTTTAGAACCAGGACCGGCTCGAAGAGCCCGAGGCTGGTTATGCTTTGGAGGGGGGACCCCATGCAATTTTATTTCGGGTTTTTTACAGTTTTTTCAGTTTTTTTAAAAATCGTATCAAAATCCGTCAAATCGGCCGTTTTTCGACAGCGGGACTGTCGAATCCGTTTTTTATTGAATATGTTGAATTCTGGCACCCACTTGCCGGAATTCGACGGTCGAATTGTGTCGAATTAAAAAACGGGCGAAAAATTGCCGCGATTTGCCGCTAATTGCATATACCCCTATGTGGTAAAAAACGTACCAAAGCCATACTATTGATTATATCTACTGTATATGTACGAGTTGAATAAATTTACTCAATGAGAGGTCTTGCCGCCTTATTCATTGTACTGCTCTCTTATACAAATATATGTAATGCACCTTACCTGAAGCACGGCAAGCTTCACGAGGGTACACTTTACACGAATTGGGCTAACATATGATGAAATATACAAAATGACAACCCAAAAACTTAAAAAAAACTTCTGTTGACCATTTTTTTTGCATCAAACATTTATATGTTGACCGTTTGCACCTGTTGACCTTTTATACCTGTTGACCTTTACCAATGTCTACCCTTTTGATGTTGACCTTTTTACCATGTCGACCTAATGCATGTTGACCATATGGGGTCCACCTATTGACCGTCGACCTATTTTCTGTTGATAAATCAATCCACACCCCTGTCGAAGTCGGAAAATATTACAGTACACACATCACGTACAAACACCACACAGATAGCCTCCGTGCGTGTACTTGTTCTGCCGTGCGTGCACATATTTGCAAATTGCGTATGACCGCTTGCGCGGTCGTGCGTGTTAGCGTGTGGTATGAGTAATTGCGGTAGCATTTGTGCTCGCATGGAAAAGCCACAAAGACATATCATATATTTAATCCACATAGTGCACAATGTACACATAGCCCACATGCACCGCACCAGCAATGTATACTTGTTTAAATGGTACAACAACAAAGGGATTCACCTTTACAGGATATGAGGGGACAGCATTAGGTTATAAGGTGGTGTTTGGTATCCAACTATAGGGTATTTTAAGGGCAACATAACGGTAGCAGTTTGCAGAAGATAGCAGGCTCCTGCGCATAATTATGCGCAGGAACAGAATATTACTATTATACTGTGTTTATTGTACTCTGATATTCGGCAGGAACCCAGTGGAGAACAACTGCAAGCACACCTAGAACAGACATCGCCCACCTATTCAAACCAACCTATGACCCCTCCTGTACTGTAAATGACCATCCCTTTGACCTATGGATGAAGAGGTTACAGTTTCCATTGTATTGTGTATTTACCAACTGTATAAAAGCCAAAGCTGCCTAGCCGGTCACTCTCTCTCTAAGGGTCATCTTGCCTGATTGATCTGAGCACCAGGGCCGCATGGCGCTGGCGAAACCAAACGTATGTACCATTGTATTGTAGCCTCTTTTCTCTTATTGTAATTGTATATTTGTTGTAACCCTCTTTTATCAATTATATGTTGGCGGGTCGGATCCCAACTTCTTAAATACAATTGGTGTCTTGTCTCTTTTCCTGCTAAGGTTTTAAGTGTATTTCTGCCACACGTGAAGCTGCATTGTGCTCTCAACGTGTCGGCGTGTGTGTATTTCACTGTGTGTACTTTGTACGTCCGTTGCGGCGTGTGTATGCAAAGTGCGTACACGGTACGTGCCCTTGTCCGCTAACTGTGTAAAAAGTACGTAGGTTGAGGATTGAATACAGCGGCCGCAGCGGCTTGAATTTAAGTGTATTGAATGTATTGAAGTATTGCTTTTAGTCCTGTAAGTAAATCAGCTTTTACACCCCATTGGAACATATCTTTCCACAGCAACACAACATCTAGAAATGTGGACAGCTGGGAATATGTACAGTACTCACTTATAATGCTGCATAAGTCCCTAAGAGATATATTTGTGTGTATATGTATACACGCACACACACACACACACACACACACACACACACACACACACACACACACACACACACACACACACACACACACACGTAGTAGTAGTCTTGTCTTAAGTTTGCACTAATTACTAGTTTCTCAACTGCCCATGGAGAAAAAGTAAATGAGTATAATCTATATAATAGCCCAGATCTGTCACTCTGTGACTGTGTGGATAACGCTGGGCGTGGCTAGGTGCTTTCATTAGGTTAGCAGCAGGTCTATCACACCCAGTCCACAGCTGATTGGGCGAGAAACGCCCTCCCACACAGGTTACATCCAATGGGAGGCTCTGCCCTTTGGCTGCTGTGTGTTCCCAGAGCAGGATTAGCAATGGGGTTGATGGAGCTGCAGCTCCAGGCCCACACCCCAAAATAGGCCCACTGCATCTGCAGCAACATACCCTCCAAAAATGTACACATAAAAATCGGTACAAATATGAAAAGGGGGCGTGGCCACAGATAAAGGGACATGGCCATGCCCCTTTTCCTATACTTTCAATGGAAGTTTGGAGAGCCAGAAATCGGTACAGACCATAAAAAAAGGTACTGTACCTGCCAAAAAGGTACAGCTGGAGGGTATGCCACTGCATCTGCAGCAAGTCTCTGTGCTGTAGATAGGGGGAAAAAAATCCTTTTACTGCAGCGTCCTATGTCCTGCTGCCAGTCCGCCTGCATGCACTGCCATCAACAGTCCCCACTCCCTAGCTGCGCTGCAGGTGGAACAAAAGCTGCTGCGGCCACCGGCACAGATGTGTACGAAAGCAGCACAGCGGAAGGCTTTCATAGCCCTCCCTGTGCCGCATACTCTCTGAGCCCCGGAGCCCTTTGTCCGTGCAATATTCAACCACTCACACAATTATGACTGGAGGTAATACTCCATATAATAAAAATATTGCACGCCACAAGGGCATGCAAGGGTTAAGGGGGCGTAGGGCACGATGAATCACCTAGTTGCAAATCATAGGAAGACTTTTGTTTGCTCATCTGACTTATCAAGGGAAATGATCTCATATCAGTGAGACTTATACAAGTTTTACTTCTGTACTTACACAATGCCATTATTTTACCCTGCCAAAATTCAAGGAATTGCAGATGTTTAAGACAGCACTTTACCCTCGGGATTTTAGGGATTGTAAGGGAAGTTTTAAAGTCTTTATACAGAAATATGAAGGGTTTGTCCTTCAGGAGTGTTTTTATAAGACCATGATCCAAAATAGTTTTTATTATAGAGAAGCCTACTACATGGCGAATATCAGTGTCCAATAATACATTATCTTTAACAGTGTCTATTTGTTTAGAATTAGTCATTATGATTATTGTATTAGTTATTTGTATTAGTCATTATGATTATTGTATTAGTTATTAGTGTCCATACATGCACAGAAACATAAAATAATAGGATTTGGAACCTAATAATAGGTCGCAATCAGCGGCTGCTGCTACCCCTGGACTGTAGCGCTGTCCAAACTGTGCAGGGGGGAGCTGGCCAGCCCAGGACATATGAACATACTTGCAAATTTGTATGTAACATATGTCCAGGCTTCCTTCCCTGGGAATAAGCAGCCATCGCAGCATGCAACATACTGCTCAGCCTATCAATCGTCATTTAGCCCACCCCTGGACTCCCATTGGCTGGTTTCACAGGTGTCTGGAGGCGGGCTAAATGACGATTCACAGGCTGAGCAGTGACACAGTGTGTTCCATGCTGCAGCGGCTGCTGATTAGCAGGGAAGAAAGCCAGTAAATACGTTACATACAACTTCACATGTATGTTCATACAGATGGAGCCACGATCATCTTGGCTTCTATGCCGCGTCTAGGCACACCATGGTTTATTAGCATAAGCCTTTAATCTATTATTCTCAGCTGCAATACAATAAGAGAGAACAATATAGCAGGGAATTAAGTAATTACAGCAGGGGATTAAGTCTGATTGCCTTGACTCAGTTAATCCTATTAAAGGCCAAGATAAATATGGCTCTATCTATATGTCCTGGCCAGCTCCCCCCTGCACAGTTTGGACAGCACTGCAGCCCAGGGACAGCCGCCGCCGCTGGTTGCAATTATTCTGATTGGTCGACATGGTCGGTGATCGACATGGTCGGATAGAGCCGACCTAATGACACATACCCCATGATTGGCAAGCCACTGGCAAACATAGCTACCTGGCTTTATCATGAAAAAGGTATGCAGTTATGATGCTGATATTCACTGTGTCGACATTCATGATATAGACATCAGACATGTGCAGAGAGAGTTAGATTTGGGTGGGGTGTGTTCAATCTACAATCTAATTTGCAGTGTAAAAATAAAGCAGCCAGTATTTACCCTGCACAGAAACAAAATAACCCACCCAAATCTAACTCTTTCTGCACATGTTATATCTGCCTCCCCTGCAGTGCACATGGTTTTGCCCAACTGCTAACAAAAATCCTGCTGCGATTAACTTGGAATTACCCCCCATATTTGTAATCAGTTATAATAACTGACTGTTGATAGATTCCAGTCAGATCTTGATCAGAAGTTAATGTTATTAAGAGCTCATGCACACAGTAATTTCTGCCAAGTTTTGTCTGAAATGACTGAATTGTCATTGGTATGCCTGGGTGTATGGGCTGTATGCATGGGCAGCTTTACTTAAACAGTGTTTTTCACCTAACCAGGAAAGAAGGCGGCATCACCCAGGAACAGTGGTACATGATTGGGGATACGGTCATTAGGTTGACCACACTTAGGTCGACAGTCATTAGGTCGACCACTATTGGTCGACAGGCATTAGGTCGACATGGTCGGTAGGTCAACATGGTCGGATAGAGCCGACCTAATGACCCATACCCCATGATTGGCAAGCCACTAGCAAACATAGCTACCTGGCTTTATCATGAAAAGGGTATGCAGTTATGATGCTGATATTCACTGTGTCGACATTCATGATATAGACATCAGAATGTTATAATGACCATATAGTTGATTTGTCAAAACAATGCTGACATAGACAAAATGTTGACATCACTGTTAGAGTTACCTGAAAAATGCTGTGTCAACATTTTGGACATGTTCACATTTCGTCAGTGTCAACATTATTAATGTCAAGGTGCATACACACAGTGAGCTATTGACTTTGCCCGATTTTGACTATGCAATTTTAACTATGCGATATTGGCTATGGCCCTCATTCCGAGTTGATCGCTCACTAGCTGCTTTTAGCAGCAGTGCAAACGCTAAGCCGCCTCCCTCTGGGAGTGTATCTTAGCTTAGCAGAAGTGCGAACGAAAGATTAGCAGAATTGCTCGAAAATCTTTTCCTGCAGTTTCTGAGTAGCTCTACTCCTAGATTGCGATCACTTCAGACTGTTTGGTTCCTGATTTGACGTCACAAACACGTGCTGCATTCGGCCAGTCACTCCCCCGTTTCCCCAGCCACTCCTGCGTTTTTCAGCACACTCCCGGAAAACGGTCTGTTTCCGCTCAGAAAGACCCACTTCCTGTCAATCACACACCGATCAGCAGAGCGACTGAAAAGCATTGCTCGCCCCTGTGTAAAATTGCTTAGTTTTGTGTGAAAGTACTTGGCGCGTGCGCCCTGCGGCCCATACGCATGCGCAGAACAGCCAGTTTTTAGCCTGATCGCTATGCTGCGAAAAACGGCAGCGAGCGATCAACTCGGAATGAGGGCCTATGTGCGATATTGGCTATGTGCGATTTTGACTATACTGTACGTTAGTACTAGATAGTCAAAATTGCCTTGCCTGCACAGTCAGTTTTTTCTTGCAATACTGATCCCGCGGGACAGCGCATCAGTATCGCAAGCTGTGTACACATGGGGGGTATTTCAGAGTTGATCGTAGCAGCAACTTTGTTAGCAGTTGGGCAAAACCATGTGCACTGCAGGTGGGGCAGATGTAACATTTGCAGAGAGAGTTAGATTTGTGTGGGTTATTTTGTTTCTGTGCAGGGTAAATACTGGCTGCTTTATTTTTACGCTGCAATTTATATTTCAGTTTGAACACACCCCATCTAAATCTAACTCTCTCTGCACGTTATATCTGCCCCCCCTGCAGTGCACATGGGGGTCATTCCGAGTTGATCGCACGTAGCAACTTTTTGCTGCTTGCGATCAACTAGAAGCCGCCTATGGGGGAATGTACAAGGCTGCGCTCGCTTGTGCAGCCCTGCTATGCTAAAAAAGTTTTGTGTAAAAGAAGGCTAGCCCTGCAGTTACTTACCCTGTGCGATGAATCCAGCGATGAAGGTCCCGGAATTGACGTCAGACATCGACCCTCCAAACGCCTCGACATGCCTGCGTTCGGATCTCCACACCCAGAAAACGGTGAGTAGACGCCCCGTTCCGCCTCCCGCCTGTCTATCTTCTTCGGATCCGCGCTGCAACCGCTTTCTTCGTTCCCGGCGTCGTTGCCCAGCGACTACCATCGCTGAGCAACGTCGCACCTGCGCATTGCATCCACCGCGCATACGCAGAACCGACCCGTTCGCACCGCTGCAATGAACCGCAGCGTGCGAACTGGTCTGAATGACCCCCATGGTTTTGCCCAACTGCTAACAAATTTGCTGCTGCGATCAACTCTATATTACCCTCATGGTGCAATATGTACAGTACTAACGTTTGCGATTTTGACTATATAGTGTGTATACACCTTTAGTCTAATATACCCAACCCCTTTTTATGGCTAGAATAAACCTTCAAGTACCTACAAGCATCCATTTGTTTGTTTAATGAAAACATAACAAAATAATACACAAAACTTAACGTGCAAATGACTAACTGCCATACAGCAAGATAAATCTCCTTTGGAGCATTTAATGCTGTAGTGCCTAAATTTCTTACAAAGCAGGTATAGCTTTGTGGGCCTAATTCAGACCTGATCGTAGCCCTGCAAAATTGGGGTTCCCGGTCACTGTACGGAGAAAACGACCGTTTGACCTGTCGACCTAGACCATGTCGACCTAAAGACCCTGTCGAATTAGCATCCCTGTGGACCTACTTACTGTCGACCAATAGTGGTCGACCTTACATACCGCACCCGTTCTGGTCACGCCTGCGTTGGCCGGACTGCGCCCACAGAACGCCGGCCAAACGCTGCGGTGCCGCCCCCTCCCGCCTCTGCCTGTCAATCAGGCAGAGGCGATCGCTAGGCAACGACAGCCGTCGGCTGTCAGCCATGCGCTGGCGCACTGCGGCAGTGGCGCATGCGCACTTCTGACCTGATAGCTGCGCTGCGATGAACGGCGGCGAGCGATCAGGTCAGAATGACCCCGTGTTGGCGATTGCAGAGGAGCAGAGCTACAGTATTGCAGAACGGTGCACAAAACAGGATTTTTATACCTACCAGTAAATCCTTTTCTCCTAGTCCATAGAGGATGCTGAGGTCCACTTCATGACAATGGGTATAGACGGTTCCGCAGGAGCCATGGGCACTCTTAAGACTTTTCAATGGGTGTGAACTGGCTGCTCCCTCTATGCCCCTCCTCCAGACCTCAGTTATAGGAACTGTGCCCGGGGAGACAGACATTTCGAGGAAAGGATTTACTTTAATACTAGTGGTGAGATACATACCAGCCCACACCTCAACCATGCCGCACAACATGGCATTCAGCATAACACATGCCAACAGGCATGAATCAATTACAGCAACATGCTGAAACTAATATAACACAACTCGTGTAACTTTAATAACAAAACTGCAGGTAAAGTACGCACTGGGACGGGTGCCCAGCATCCTCTACGGACTAGGAGAAAAGGATTTACCGGTAGGTATAAAAATCCTGTTTTCTCATATGTCCTAGAGGATGCTGGGGTCCACTTCATGACCATGGGGTTTATACCAAAGCTCCAGTACGGGCGGGAGAGTGCGGATGACCCTGCAGCACCGATTGACTGAACTTGAGGTCTTCATCGGCCAAGGTGTCAAACTTGTAGAATTTTGCAAATGTGTTTGACCCCGACCAAGTAGCTGCTCGGCAAAGTTGCAATGCCGAGACCCCCCGGGCAGCCGCCCAGGATGAGCCCACCTTCCTAGTGGAATGGGCCTTCACCGACGTCGGTAACGGCAATCCAGCCGTAGTATGAGCATGCTGAATCATACCTCTGATCCAACGCGCAATAGTCTGCTTGGAAGCAGGACACCCAATCTTGTTGGGAGCATACAGGACAAACAAAGACTCTGTTTTCCGTATTCGAGCTGTTCTAGCGACATAAATCTTCAAAGCCCTAACCACATCTTTGACTCAGTGAACGTGTCAGTAACTACTGGCACCACAATAGGTTGGTTTATGTGGAAAGATGAAACCACCTTTGGGAGAAAATGTGGATGAGTTCTCAACTCTGCTCTATCTTCATGGAAGATCAGGTAAGGGCTCTTGTGAGACAGGGCCCCCAATTCAGACACCCGCCGTGCAGATGCCAAAGCCAAAAGCATCACCACTTTCCAAGTGAGAAACTCCAACTCTATCTCTTGTAGAAGCTCAAACCAATCCGACTGAAGGAACTGCAACACCACATTAAGGTCCCATGGTGCCACTGGAGGCACAAATGGAGGCTGGATGTGCAGAACCCCTTTCACGAAGGTATAAACCTCTGGAAGAGAGGCCAATTGTTTTTGGAAGAACACTGACAAGGCTGAAATTTGGACCTTGATTGGTCCCAATCGGAGGCCCGCCTCCACACCAGCCTGCAGAAAATGGAGAAAACGTCCCAACTGAAACTCTTCCGTAGGATGCTTCTTGGATTCACACCAAGACACATACACGTTACTCCTTTCCTGGCCTGAATAAGGGTGGGGATGACTTCCTTGGGAATACCCTTTCGGGCTAGGATCCGGTGTTCAACTGCCATGCCGTCAAACGTAGCTGCGGTAAGTCTTGATAAAAGCATGGCCCCTGCTGCAGCAGGTCCTCACAGAGAGGAAGAGGCCGAGGATCTTCTATGAGCAACTCCTGAAGATCTGGGTACCAAGCCCTCCTTGGCCAGTCTGGGGCAATGAAGATTGCTCGAACTCTTGTTCTTCTTATGATCCTGAATACTTTTGGGATCAGCGGAAGTGGAGGGAAGACATACACCGACCGGAACACCCACTGGGCCACTAGTGCATCCACTGCTATTGCTTGAGGGTCTCTCGACCTGGAACAATATTTCTGAAGCTTCTTGTTGAGACGAGATGCCATCATGTCTACTTGAGGAACTCCCCAAAGACTTGTCACCTCTGCAAAGACTTCTTGGTGGAGGCCCCACTCTCGTGGATGGAGATCGTGTCTGCTGAGGAAGTCTGCTTCCCAGTTGTCTACTCCCGGAATGAAAATTGCAGACAGAGCCTTTACATGTCTTTCTGCCCAGAGGAGGATCTTCGTCACCTCTGCCATTGCCGCTCTGCTTTACGTTCCACCCTGCCTGTTTATGTATGTGACTGCTGTTACATTGTCCGACTGGATCTGCATGGGAGGATCTTGAAGAAGATGTACCGCTTGTTGAAGGCCGTTGTAAATGGCTCTCAATTCCAGCACGTTTATGTGAAGGCAGGCTTCCTGACTTGTCCATTTTCCTTGGAAGCTTTCTCCCTGAGTGACAGTTCGCCAGGCTCGGAGACTTGCATCCGTGGTTACCAGGAGTCAGTCCTGAATCCCAAATCTGCGTCCCTCTAGCAGGTGAGAGCCTTGCAACCACCACAGGAGCGAAATCCTGGCTTTCGACAACAGGATTATCTTTCGGTGCATGTGTAAATGGGAACCCGTCTGGCATGGAACCTGCCAAACTGTATGGCCTCGTAGGCCGCCACCATCTTTCCTAACAACCGAATGCACTGATGGATCGACACACTTGTTGGCTTCAATATCTGTTTTACCATTCTCTGGATTTCCAGAGCCTTTTCCACCGGAAGAAAAACTCTCTTAACTTCTGTGTCCAGGATCATCCCGAGAAAAGACAATCTAGTCGTCGGTTCCAACTGTGACTTTGGATAATTTATGATCCAACCGTGTTGTTGGAGTATTGACAGGGAGAGTGTGATGTTTTGTAACAACTGCTCCCTGGATCTCGCCTTTATCAGGAGATCGTCTAGATAAGGAATTATATTGACTCCTTTTTGACGCAGGAGAACCATCATCTCCGCCATCACCTTGGTGAATACCCTCGGCGCCGTGGAGAGACCAAAAGGTAACATCTGGAATTGGTAATGGCAATCCTGGACCGCGAATCTCAGATAAGCCTGGTGAGGAGGATAAATGGGAACATGCAGGTAAGCATCCTTTATGTCTACAGAGACCATGTATTCCCCCTCCTCCAGACTGGAAATCACTGACCTCAGTGATTCCATTTTGAACTTGAATCGTTCCAAGTAGAGATTCTGTTGTGACAAAGGTACCAGGACTATGACCTGATCCTGACATAATTTTTGGATTGCCGCTGTTACTGCTGCCCTTTCCGGAAGAGAAGCTGGCAAGGTCGATTTGAAAAATCGGCATGGGGGAATGTCTTGAAACTCCAGCTTGTATCCCTGGGACACTATTTGCAACACCCAGGGATCCAGGCCAGACAGAATCCAACCTTGGCTGAACAGTTTGAGACGTGCCCCCACCCGAGCGGCCTCCCGCAAAGGAGCCCCAGCGTCATGCTGAAGATTTGGCAGAAGTAGGGGTAGACTTCTGCTCCTGGGAACCTGAAGCCGCTGTGGACTTCTTTCTCTTTCCCCTTCCCCTACCTGCAAAGAAGGGGGAACCTCTCGCTTTTTTGTATTTATTGGGCCGAAAGGACTGCATGTGAGGGTGATATGTCTTTTTTGCCGGTGCAGGTGCAGAGGGCAAAAATGTCGACTTACCTGAGGTAGCCGCCGAGACTAACGCATCCAGTCCATCGCCAAATAAGGCCTCACCTTTATATGGGAGAGCCTCCATATTTCTTTTGGAATCTGCATCCGCGTTCCACTGGCGAATCCACAATGCCCATGGTAGCGGCTTGTGAACTCAAGAGTCCAATATCTTTCATCGCTTCTAGCATGTATGTGGCAGCGTCTTTGATATTCCCTAACTTAAGGAGTACCTCATCTTTATCAATCGTGTCAATTTCTGATGACACGCTTTCTGACCATTTCTCAATAGCACGATTCACCCACGCGCAAGCAATTGTGGGCCTGAGCAGCGTACCATTGGCAACATAAATGGATTTCAATGTAGTTTCCATCTTTCGGTCTGCCGGCTCTTTTAGTGAAGCCGTGCCAGGTGCAGGTAGAATTACCTTCTTTGTCAACCTGGACTGTGCACTGTCTAACACAGGGGGTGACTCCCATTTTTTTAATGTCCTCCATCGGGAAAGGATAGGCTATCTGAATTCTCTTGGGAATACGAAATTTATTTTCGGGATTCACCCACATCCCTTCAAAGAGAGTATTAAGCTCGTGGGAAGGAGGGAAAGTGACCTTGGATTTCTTTTCTTTATAGAAATAAGCCTTCAATGTTATGATTCCAGTACTCCTGACCGGAGGAGATCTAATGACAATGGCCAGAGAACTGGAAGGGGAATGCTCGTTACGGGAGCTAGAAAGACTAGTTGCCCCTGGCGCCCTAACTCTATTGTCTCACCCGTGCTATCGAAAATCCCTTGCGAGACTATGGTTTCTTGAGCCCCTGGCAGCCACGTTTGAAAGGCGGATTATGTCTGCCCAACTCCGGTGCCCCCCGGTCTTAGTGAGAGACAAAGGGAAATCCTAGGCAGGATGATGACAAGAGGACCTCTGACTGACAACAAGCCAGGGGCAACAAGCTAACTAACCAAACCAGAAGTATGCGCGGAAAAACCGCCAGATAAAAGGACAACCAAAATCCACTAGTCCGTTACTCCTACCCAGCACCGCTGGATACCAGAGTGGATCTGTGGGAGCGGAATCCTCCGCAAAAGCTCCGGAACACAAATGATAAATAATAAGTAATAAAGCGGCCAAGCCGCAACACACGGCTACGCCGTGACTCACGAACACCACTGGATGTTTAAAGGTGCTCAGTCAGGACTCCAGGAACAGATGACGACTTCCGAGTACAGGACAACTGAGGACAGGAACGACCGGGTACAGCAGGACTGGAAACACTCTCAGCAAACAGATACAGCATGCAGGAAGCTATTACCGGCGTCTGTGAGAAGCCCAGGAAGTGTACTTAACAGGGAGTCCTCCAATCAGCTGTTCAGAGGCTGATTGGATTAAATGCCGTGCAGCTGCCTTGCTGCACGGCCAGAAAACAGGTGCCCTATTAATTTAAATGGACCCAGCAATGGGGAACGCGGTCCGCCAGTGGCGTCCCCGTTGCTAGGGTCCGTGCGGCTCCGTGCGCCCGGCGTCTAGCGTTGCCAGGGAGCCGGCGGCTGTACGCGCACGGCGTCCCTGGTTGCTAGGCGCCGGGCCGCACCGACGAGCGGACCCCGGCGCCTAACAGTACCCCCCCCTTGAGGAGGGGTCAAGGAACCCCTAAAGCCAGGTTTCCGAGGAAATTCCCGAAAAAATGCCCTCTTGAGCCTCGGGGCATGGAGATCCTTATCCAGGACCCAAGACCTTTCCTCTGGACCATAGCCCTTCCAGTGCACCAGAAAATAAAGCCGACCCCGGGACAATTTGGAATCGAGAACCTTCTCCACCAAGAACTCCTGATGTCCCTGTACATCTACTGGTGATTTCCCCTGAGAGATCTTCCGAGGAAATCTACTGGAAGAAACGTATGGTTTCAACAGGGAGCAATGGAACGTATTTCCGATTCGGAGAGCTCTTGGTAAACGTAACCGGAAAGCAACTGGATTGATTTTTTTAATAATATGAAATGGTCCAATAAATTTGGGGCCCAATCTAGCTGAGGTTTGTCGAAGTCTAATGTTACGAGTCGACAACCATACCCTGTCTCCCACCTTAAAAGTGCAAGGACGCCGGAGCCTGTCAGAAAACTTTTTCTCTCGAAATGCCGCTTTTCTGAGAGCAAGGTGCACTTTTTTCCAAATGACTCTGAGATGAGAGGTTAAGGTTAGCGAGGAAACAGAGGAATGTTGGAAAAAAGAATTAGCTCTGGGGTGAAAACCAAAAACTGAAAAGAATGGAGACACATTAGTGGAGGAATGACAAGAATTGTTGTAAGCAAACTCCGCCAAAGGAAGAAACTCGGACCAATCATTCTGGAGTTTGGCTGAGTACAAACGCAAATACTGTTTTAATGATTGATTAACTCGCTCGGTCTGCCCGTTGGATTGGGGATGATAGCCGGATGTTAAAGACAATTTCATCTTTAATGAGGCACAAAAAGACTTCCAGAATTGTGCAATGAATTGTGGACCACGATCAGAAACAATATCAGTGGGCAACCCATGAAGTCTGAAAACATGGTGGAGAAACAAAACAACCAATCCCTGGGCAGATGGCAGTCGGGGAAGAGCAATGAAATGGGCCATCTTGCTAAAACGGTCCACTACCACCCATATGACTTGGAATCCGGCTGACAGAGGGAGGTCTACCACAAAATCCATGGAAATATGAGACCATGGCCTGAGAGGAACATTTAAGGGCATAAGTTGCCCGATAGGCAAGGAACGGGGAACCTTATGCTGTGCACAGACCTGACAAGAAAAAACAAACTCCTTAATGTCTTTAGAAAGACCAGGCCACCATACTGAGCGGGAGACTAATTCCAAAGTCTTAGAGATCCCCGGATGCCCGGCAACTTTGCTATCATGAAACTCAGTCAAAACAGTAGCTCTCAAAAACTCAGGGACGTAAAGACGACCAGCAGGAGTATTTCCAGGAGCTTGATGTTGAAGCTGCTTTAACTGGGTAAACAAATCTTGTGTGAGGCCTGCCCAAATGACTGAAGACGGAAGTATGGGAGTAACAGGACTGTTATTATGAACTGGAAGAAAACTGCGTGACAGGGCATCCGCCTTGGTATTCTTGGAACCTGGCCTAAAAGTGATAATAAACTTGAAACGAGTAAAAAATAAAGCCCAACGAGCCTGCCGGGTATTCAGCCGCTTAGCTGATTCGATGTACTGAAGATTTTTGTGGTCAGTCAATACTGAAATGGTATGTGTTGCTCCCTCAAGCCAATGCCTCCACTCCTCGAAAGCCCATTTAATAGCCAGTAACTCCCGGTTACCAACATCGTAGTTGGATTCAGCAGATGAGAATTTCCTGGACATAAAGGCACAAGGATGTAGTTCCAGTGAGTCCGGATCCTTCTGAGATAGGATAGCCCCCACTCCAACCTCCGAGGCATCAACCTCAACAATGAAGGGCAATTCTGGGTTGGGATGTCTGAGGACTGGAGCTGAGACAAAAGCTTGTTTCAAGGCCTGAAAGGATAACTCAGCTTCACGTGACCAGTTGGTAGGATCCGCTCCCTTCTTAGTCAGTGCCACAATGGGAGCAACCAGGTCGGAAAAAGAATGAATAAATCTTCTATAATAATTCGCAAACCCTAAAAAGCGCTGAATTGCTTTTAAGTTGGTGGGTTGCGCCCAACTAAGGATGGCTTGGAGCTTCTTAGGTTCCATACAGAATCCCCGAGGGGAAATAATGTACCCTAAAAAGGATACCTCCGTGACATGAAACTCACACTTCTCCAGCTTGGCATATAGGTGATTTTCACGTAATTTTTGAAGAACCTGACGCACCTGGGTAACATGTTGTTCAATTGAGTCAGAATAGATCACAATGTCGTCTAAGTAAACGACCACGAATCTTCCTAGAAAATCACGGAGCACATCGTTAATGAGATCCTGGAAAACTGCCGGAGCGTTAGACAAGCCAAACGGCATCACCAGATACTCGTAGTGACCCGACTGAGTACTGAAAGCCGTCTTCCACTCATCTCCCGACTTGATTCGGATGAGGTTATACGCTCCCCTCAGGTCAATTTTAGAAAAAATCACAGCCGAACGCAGCTGATCAAAGAGGACAGAAATCAGCGGCAGAGGGTAAGTATTTTTAACTGAGATCTTATTCAGGGCTCTAAAGTCAATGCAAGGTCTGAGTGATCCATCTTTTTTCTCCACAAAGAAGAAGCCTGCACTTAAAGGGGATTTAGATGGCCTGATAAATTCTTTCCCTAGGCTCTCCTTAACATACTCATTCATGGCCGCAGTTTCTGGCCCGTATAATGCATATAACCTTCCCTTTGGCAATGTGGCACCAGGAATTAGCTCAATAGCACAATCATAAGGCCGATGGGGAGGCAGAATGTCCGCATTGCCCTTGGAAAACACATCAACAAAGTCCTGGTATTCCACGGGAATGAGTTCGGGAATGGCAGCAGCTATTCTGACGGGAAACGTAATACATTCCTTATTACAGATGGTACCCCATTGTGAAATCTCCCCCGACTGCCAATCAATGATGGGATTATGAAAGGCCAGCCAAGGGTGACCCAGAACCACTGGAACTGCTGGGCAATGGGTAAGGAAAAACTCGATCTTTTCGGAATGAAGAGCTCCTACCGTAAGTAGTATAGGGGGTGTACGGAGGGAAATAACCCCATTGGACAAGGGACTCCCATCTAAACCATGCATGGTGATACACCTACCCAAGGCTAACTGAGGAATACCTAAGGCTTTGGTCCACGTTAAGTCCATAAAGTTCCCTGCAGCTCCACTGTCAACAAAAGCCGACACCGAAGAACTGAGGCTGCCAAAGGAAACTTTAGCTGGGACTAAAAGGGAGTTATTCGAGGAGATAAGCTGCAGACCAAAGTGAACCCCCTCACAATTCACTTGGTCGAGGCGTTTCCCGACTTGTTCGGACAATTACGGGCAAAATGTCCCTTACCCCCACAGTACAAACAAAGACCAGAGTTTTGCCTTCTGGCTCTTTCTTCTGGAGACAGCCGAGAGAGACCCATCTGCATGGGCTCCTCTATGTCCTCAGGAATGGAAAATACACATGGAGTAGACCTGACAGGTGCTCCTTTTTCAGCCCTCCGCTCTCTGAGACGACGATCAATCTTAATAGAAAGCTCCATGAGTTTATTGAGAGTCTCAGGAGCGGGATACTGAAGGAGACTGTCTTTTATAGACTCAGATAAGCCGAGGCGAAACTGACTGCGCAGGGCTGGGTCATTCCAGCCACAGTCGTTCGACCAACGGCGAAATTCTGTACAATAAACCTCTGCAGGATTTCTACCCTGTCTGAGAGCGTGTAACTGACTCTCAGCGGATGCCTCTCTATCAGGGTCATCATACAAAAGCCCTAAAGACCCCAAAAAGGCGTCTACTGACAACAATGCCGGATCCTCTGCTTTTAAACCAAAAGCCCAGGTCTGAGGATCCCCCTGGAGCAAAGAAATAATAATTCCGACCCGCTGAGATTCAGTACCTGAGGAGATCGGTCTTAAACGAAAATAAAGTTTACAGGATTCTTTAAAATTAAAAAACTCCTTCCTATCACCAGAAAAACGGTCAGGCAAGTGCATTTTTGGTTCAGGGACTACCCTCGGGGAAGTTCGTAAAAGATCTTCCTGCGACTTCACCCGAAGGGAAAGATCCTGAACCATCTGAGTAAGTTCTTGAATCTGGCTGACTAGGAGCTGGCCAGGATTTGGCCCTAAACCTGTGGGATTCATGAGGCCGATAACTCTTACAAAACTGAATAAGGAAAAAATCAAACCCTGTTTAATTTTAAGTTTTGGTATGGCCGGTAATAATGTTATGATTCCAGTACTCCTGACCGGAGGAGATCTAATGACAATGGCCAGAGTACTGGAAGGGGAATGCTCGTTACGGGAGCTAGAAAGACTAGTTGCCCCTGGCGCCCTAACTCTATTGTCTCACCCGTGCTATCGAAAATCCCTTGCGAGACTATGGTTTCTTGAGCCCCTGGCAGCTACGTTTGAAAGGCGGATTATGTCTGCCCAACTCCGGTGCCCCCCGGTCTTAGTGAGAGACAAAGGGAAATCCGAGGCAGGATGATGACAAGAGGACCTCTGACTGACAACAGGCCAGGGGCAACAAGCTAACTAACCAAACCAAAAGTATGCGCGGAAAAACCGCCAGATAAAAGGACAACCAAAATCCACTAGTCCGTTACTCCTACCCAGAACCGCTGGATACCAGAGTGGATCTGTGGGAGCGGAATCCTCCGCAAAAGCTCCGGAACACAAATGATAAATAATAAGTAATAAAGCGGCCAAGCCGCAACACACGGCTACGCCGTGACTCACGAACACCACTGGATGTTTAAAGGTGCTCAGTCAGGACTCCAGGAACAGATGACGACTTCCGAGTACAGGACAACTGAGGACAGGAACGACCGGGTACAGCAGGACTGGAAACACTCTCAGCAAACAGATACAGCATGCAGGAAGCTATTACCGGCGTCTGTGAGAAGCCCAGGAAGTGTACTTAACAGGGAGTCCTCCAATCAGCTGTTCAGAGGCTGATTGGATTAAATGCCGTGCAGCTGCCTTGCTGCACGGCCAGAAAACAGGTGCCCTATTAATTTAAATGGACCCAGCAACGGGGAACGCGGTCCGCCAGTGGCGTCCCCGTTGCTAGGGTCCGTGCGGCTCCGTGCGCCCGGCGTCTAGCGTTGCCAGGGAGCCGGCGGCTGTACGCGCACGGCGTCCCTGGTTGCTAGGCGCCGGGCCGCACCGACGAGCGGACCCCGGCGCCTAACATTCTCCTGATTTACAGGAATTTCTACCGTGACTTCCAGCACTTCCCTTATAGCTACAATCATATATTGTATATTTTTTGCCAATTTATGATCTATTTCTCTGGAGTCACTATCATCGACACAAGAATCAGTGTCCGTGTCAGTATCAGTATTCACAATATTTGCAAATGGTATCCTATGTGACACAGAGGGGTCACCTGCGGATGGAAGAACAGAGCCCTGAAAAATCACATCTTCCACAGATTTTCTCCAGCACTCAGCATGAGATTCAGATTTATCTAATCTCCTATTGATATGATGCATACTATCAGATATCTCTTTCACCCATGCAGGCTCTTGGTGTGCCGGCAGCGCCACCACATTACACTTCTGTGTCCCTAAAATGGTTTCCTCCGGGGAGGAACTCCCTGCCTCTGACATGTCTGACACACGTGTACAACACACACACAGACACACTGGGACTTATAGGGGACAGACCCACAGTAAAATCTGTCAGAGGGACACAGTTTAGGAGCAGCCAGTTCACAACCCCAGCGCCAGTATCTAATGCCTGTGAACACAGAATGCCCACTGACATGCAGCGCTTTTTGCACTGTAAAAATACACTTGTAAAGCACCAAATTCGCTTGTGCCCTCCCGTTTTGCACCCTGATACTTGTAGTCAGAAGTGAAGAAGGACCAGCGATGTCTCTGCGGCCTGAGGAGAGAGAAAATGGCGCTGAGCAGTGTGCTGGCTGCCTGAGGATGGCGCATTTTTACCTCAGAGACTTTTCATAATATTTATACTGGCGGGGGTAGGGCTGTGCCTAGGCACCTTATGCCCCCTTTTTGCCAGTTTATAGAGGTGTTTTTGCTGCCCAGGGCGCCCCCCCCCCCGGGCCCTGCACCCTGCAGTGCCTGTGTGTGTGGGCAGCAATGGCGCGCTGCGCTCCCACCAGCCACGCTGTACCTCAGCCGTCACTTTACTTGATAGAAGATCTGTCTTCTTCTACTCACCTGTCTTCTGACTTCTGGCTCTGTGAGGATGGTGACGGCGTGCTGTGGGAGTGAGCATCTAGACACGGCTAGCGTTCAGTACCCTTCAGGAGCTAATGGTGTCCTGTCAGCCAGAAGCAGAGCCATGAAACTCTTCAGGAAGTTGGTTCCTACTTCTGCCCCCTCAGTCCCACGAAGCAGGGAGTCTGTTGCCAGCAGTTCTCCCTGAAAATAAAAAACCTAACATAAGTCTTTTCAGAAAAGCTCAGTAGAGCTCCCCTGGAGTGTATCCAGTCTGCCTGGGCACATTTCTAAAACTGAGGTCTGGAGGAGGGGCATAGAGGGAGGAGCCAGTTCACACCCATTGAAAAGTCTTAAGAGTGCCCATAGTTCCTGCAGAACCGTCTATACCCATGGTCATGAAGTGGACCCCAGCATCCTCTAGGACGTATGAGAAATAAGATTTAGTTGTGCATTGCGAGATTATTGAAATGAGAGAAAGGAATGGAGAGGATGTCATTTTTATGTATGGTATTTGCAAAGACACTACAATTCTTACTCCCTAAATTAATTTGACACCTTCTAACAGAGAAATTCTTGTCTTGCTCTTTTAAAGGTATGCATTCTGCACTTATGAGTACACTATGGGTATGGGATAAGTGCATTCTGATGTTCACCTTATTCTTCAATGGCTTCTCCTAAGAGCATCTTAAGTGATATTGGACTATCGTGACATAATGGTGTAAAACCAAGGTGGGTTCCCAGTGCCTTTTAATATGGTCCATTACTGACTTGTATTGTTTATTTAAGCTTTCTAGTCACCAGACAGTTTTCCATGTTCCACTTCCATGGGCACGTTTATGTGGTGTTTTTTTTTTTTAATAGAGTAGATTTTTATTTACAGAAAAATGTCAGGTACATATAAGAGATGATGCAAGCAAGCAAACACATTACATGGCTTGTGATATATACATATTAGAATACGACATCAGTTCCATATAAAAAAAAATGACAGAAACACGTGTATATTACTAGGAGACTCGCAAAGCAATAAACAATTATTACATCAAGTCTGTACATAAGTATCTTATTGATCACAATAACACAAAATGCAATTTTGAAACACAACCTAGCCAAGTAAAGCAGGCACTTGCCTACAACAACAAAAAATAAACAAAACAAACACACAATAGGTACATAGGATAAAGTGTACCGCAAGTACAGCAAGAGTAGTCAGGAAGAACAAGCTCTGACAAACCAAGCCCAAAAAACAGTGCTACAGGCCCAAAGAAGGCTATAAAAGGCTATATAGAGGGTTCATGGGAGGAATATACAGATTCTAACCAGGGAGACCATATTTTTTCAAATTTAGAACTGCCATTATTTTGTATGTAAACAAAATGTTCTTTAGAGATAAGAGTCATTCACTAGTGCCTGAAAGGAGGAAAAAATGGGTCCCTTAGGAACCATCCAAAGTAGTGCAATACACACCTTGGCCAGGGCACAGACATTGTAAATGTACAATTCCTCCCACCTGGACAGGGAATCAGAGCCCACTATCCCAAGAACACATAATTTAGGAGTTAATACTCTCAGGGTTATCCCTGTATTCTCCAGAACCGACCTGACCCGAGACCAAAACGACTGTATAGTAGGGCATGTCCACACTACACAGAAGATACCAGAAAGTACCCTGGGCAATTGCACAGTTAGCACAGGCGTCCGAGCACCCACTCACAAACCTGGCAAGTCTAACCAATGTCATATAGGTCCTATGAAATATAAAAAACTGGATCTGCTGGAATCTAAGGGATTTAGTAACAATACATGGATATTCCATAGCTAGTTTCCATTCCTTCTCATCCACCGGGCCCAGGTCAACCTCCCATTTCGCACGGAAATGAGAGAGTGGGTCAGTATGATGCAAGGCAAGGAGATGTAGGTAGGAGAGGGAAATCGTCTTATTGTGACCCAGATTAAATACAAAAGTCTTAATAGGAAACGGGAGAATCACAGGAGGTGAGTCCCTGAACTGAGCCTGCAATGCGTGTCGAAGTTGGAGGAAACAATAAAAGTACGAGTTAGGTAAGCCAAACTCATTCTTCAATTGCTGGAAGGATTTCAATGAACCACCACTACAAAGTTGAGACAGTGAAATCACAGATCACAGAAGAGACTTCAGTTCAGGGAGCCAGAGAGAGTACCAGAGGGGAGTATCCGGATCAAGACCATCAAACTTAGTGAGCACCCGCAACGCCAGCCAAATCTTTGCAGCCTGAAAAACGATGGGAGGAGAAAACGGGGATAAATTATCACTTAGCAAAACCTGCACAGGTGAAAAACCAGGGAAGTAGCATTGAATAAATGCTACATGTAAAGCCTGCATATCAATATCCTGTAACCAGAGCCTGAGGTGTGTAATTTGAGCAGCATAATAGTATAGTTGGAAGTTAGGAAGCGCCATTCCACCTTCTGCCCTAGGTCGGGTGAGAGTATTTAACTGCAGTCGAGGTCGCCCATTGGCCCAAATCAATGAAGAGAGAATAATGTTCAATTTCCTAAAAAATTAGGGAAAAATATAGACAGGATACTGTAAAAGTATGTACAGAATCTTGGGCAACAATAACATTTTAATAAGATTGAACTGCCGGTTACCGCCAACGGAAGTTTACACCATGATTTAGATTTGCGTATAATTTGCTGCATTAATGGGTCAAGGTTTAAGGGGATAAAATCAGAGGGATCATTAGTGATCTGAATGCCTAGGTACTTAAATTGGCCAGTCCAGCACAAGGGCAAGGACATTTTGGGAGTAGCAGGAGGGGGGGGGGGGGGGTCAATTACTGGCATTATAATTGACTTGGACAAATTTATGCGAAGGCCAGAAAACCTACCATAGTCTTCTATCACCTGTAGAAGTTTTGGCATGGACACAGTGTAGTCTTGCAAGAACAGCATTAAGTCATCCGCATAGAGGGCAATCTTATGCAAACTAGAGCCAACACATATACCTTGTATGCTGGGATAAGACCGAATAATACATGCAAGAGGTTCGATGGCAATAGCAAAAAGTGTGGGAGAAAAGGGTGCTGATAACGGAGTTTGGTCCAACGCAAATAGTTCAGACCAAAGCCCATACCACTCATAACCTCCCACAAGTAAAGCCATTCTACACTGTCAAAGGCTTTGGCCGCATCCAGAGAAACTATGACCGAATCGGAGGGAAAATCATGAGGACCTTGGAGAACAGTGTTTAAGCGGCGTAAATTGGTGGATGTGGACATGCCAGGCATGAAACCAGACTAAGCCGAATGAATAATGGTTTTGATGACAGCATTAAGCCTCGGGGTTAGAAGTTTTGCCAGGATCTTGGCATCAGTGGGGATAAGAGAAATTGGTCTATAAGACTCTAGGAGTCTGAGGTCCTTGCCAAGCTTCGGCAACACAATGATAACAGCCTCAGACATAAAGGGAGGAAGCCTATTCACAGCAAAAAGATCTAGATATAAGGAATGTAAAATGGGGGGAAAATATTGACATGTTTTTTATATAATTCAATAGGGAGACCATCGCTTCCAGGGGCTTTACCATGCTGAAAGAAGCCAATTGCTGCGGTCACCTCTTCAAGTGTTATAGGCGCATCTAGGAAAGCGCATGCCTCAGAGGAGAGTTTAGGAAAGGTAATGGTAGACAGGAATTTACATAGCTCAAAGGCCAAGCAGGTTAAACGGTACTTATATACAGTGCTGTAATAGGATAGAAATGTACGCGCAATAACTGGTGTAGTATCAATAGTGGCACCGGCAGGGTCAATCACCTGTGTAATAGCGGTCCCAGGACGATCGTAATGCACTAAATGGGCCAACAGACTGCCAGGTCTATCTGCTTGCATGTAAATATTTTGGGCCCTAAACATAAGTGATCTAGAAATCCTGTCTGACAGATGAGCTAACCAGGCCGATTGAGCCAGCGGGTTTTAGTAGTAGGCAAATCGTCCATCAAATATTGTGTTTCTAGATTCCAAAATTCGGTTTCCAGAGCCCTCACGGTTGTCCGAGAAGATATTTTGAGGGCAGCAATTCGCTTAATAAGTGTACCTCGCATGTAGGCCTTGAATGAGTCCCAAACCACAGTTACATGTGCACACCCAGTATTAAGAGCAAAGTATCCCTCCCATTGCTTCTCTAAAGCAGGACCGTCATTCATCTGCAGCAACCAGGACAGGTGCAATTTCCAATAGGACTGTCCCCTCTGGCATAACAGTAAGTGATAACAACAAGGGTGAGTGGTCGGCAATACCTCTGGCCTCGTAATGTATATCAGTAAGTTTGGGTAAAAGAGAAGGGGAGACTAGGGCCAGGTCGATTCTGGAAAAGGAACCATGGGTCTTAGAGAAACAGAAGAATTGTCGAAGTGAGAGGTGGCGGCTTCTCCAGGCATCTACCCACCCCAAGATAATCAGCAAACCTAGAGGGGCCGCCACCAGCCATAACAGAGAGAGGTGTCTTCCATTTGTCAAGGAAGGGGTCTAAACACTGGCGTTTCTATAATGGGTGCAATGGGTGCGGTGCACACAGGCCCCTGGATCCAGGGGGGCCCACACCGCACCCATTGCACCCATTTTAATACTTACCTTTCCGGAGTCCAGCGCCGGGAGCTGCAATCACGGCAAAAATCGCCACCAAAATAGCCACCGCGCATGCGCGGTAGCCAAATTGGTCTCCGGATCATGGTGGGCGCCATGTTTCCGGAGATCTGCGCATGCGCAGTAGACTCCGGCACAGTGCCGGCATCTAATACGCCGTCTACAGCGCCGTGCAGAGGAGGGGGCCCACCCGGAGGTGCACACGGGCCATCCTCTGTAGAAACGCCCCTGGGTCTAAAAGATTGTTAAAGTCCCCTAAACAAATGACAGGAGTATGGGGAGAGGAGGCTATAACAGGTAGCCGCTTTCTGTAAAACCTCATAGGCAAAATTAGGGGGAATATAAATTGCCAATATAAAGAAGGGTTGGGAGCACAGTTTACATTCAATAAATACAAATCTGCCTTTATCGAGAGTAATTCAAATTGTACAGTTTTCTTGACAAAGACCGAGACCCCTCTAGAAAAAGAGGAGTGGGAGGCGTGGTACACCCACCCAAACCAAGGTCGACGGAGTGACATCAATCTAGTACTCTCCAAATTAGTCTCACTAAGGCAAGCAATGTCCGGGTCATATTTCTTGACCATTTTCAATACTAGGGAGCGTTTTACCTTGCTATTAATGCCCCGGACATTCCAGGCCAAGAGTTTTAAATCAGGCATAATAGAGACGGCACATTATAAGTCTGAAGGAGAACAAGAGTACACATCCCCTGACAGAAGCAACCAGCAGGAAACTCAATATGGTAATGAAGGCACCCAAGACCATCAGCAAGGTCAACAACAAAATGATTAGGTATTATAGAAACTTCCCCCTCAGCATAATAGAAGCGTTTACACATAAAGAGCAAGTGTGGGCGCAGGGTACATAAGACATCACAGGGCTCTAAAACTAAACCATCAGCGGTCTGTAAAGAACAGCGGGCTATATCCTTGACAGAGCAAATCCAATATCGCATATGCAGCAAACGCACAGAAAAAATGCACCAATACACGGTTATATGAGAAAGAGCAGTGCAAACATATGAAAAACAAAAAACTAAAACAAAAAGAAAAACAGAGAAAAGACAAAACATTTCCCAACTACCCCCTTCCCTGTATAGCTCCGCAAACAGTGGCATACTTGGATCCCGAAACTAAACCCCCAATACACAGTAGACCTAACGTATATCTATGGATGAGGCGATAACCTGAGAACTAAAACCACAAGATCTTGGTGGCTCCCCGGGCATATATTTGCATACCCAGGACACAATATAAACAAAATAAGACAACAGATACAGGATGCTAGTCTGGAGCTAGCTGTCGGGCACCCGGCGCGTAGTGATCCAGCCATGCAGCCGCCTTTCGAGGAGAATTGAAGAATTTTGATTCACCCCCTGCCACCACACGCAGCTTGGAGGGAAACAGCAGAGAGTATGAGAGGTTAAGATCCCAAAGGCGACGTTTAACAGGGAGGAACTGGGCTCGGTCCTTTTGAACGTCCGCAGCAAAGTCTGGGAATGCAGAAACCCTGACACCGTTCCTGGGGAGAGGGCCCTTAGTATGCCCCAGACGAAGGACAGAATCACGGTCTCTGTAATGCAAAAAACGCGCAATAAGCCAGGACTCCAGAAACTCCTTAGGATCGGAGCCCTCTTCCTTCTCAGGAAGGCCAATGAACCTGATATTGTTTCTGCGCAGACGTCCCTCCATATCAAGGAGCTTAGCCTGGATTGAGGAGACTTGATGTGAAAGCGTAGAGACATTTTGCTGTAAGGGGCCACAGGAGTCCTCAGGGGTAGAAACACAGGGTCTCAACTTCCCCAACTCGTTCTCGGATACGCTGCACATCTTGTCGCAGCAGTGAGAGATCACATTGTACTCTCTCAGGCGTTTTACACTACCCGCAAGAGCCTCCAACACCTGCTGGATGGAGGAGGTCGCTAAAGCACCAGAGTTCACCCCAGAAGGGGGGGTCAGGTTGAACACCTGCTGGATGGAGGTGGTCGAGGAGGACGCTAAAGCGCCAGAGTTCAACCCAGAAGGGGAGTCAGGTTGAGCAGGTTGGTGAGGCACAGGAGGGGAGCTAGAGTCTTGGTTGACAGGCTGTCTGGCAAAGTTCTCCAGCTTGGCAGCTGCTGTACGGTTATGATCTTTCACCATTGTGTATAAATGTAGTGTAATTAAACTGACACAGGGATATCAGGCAGGAGTGTGGGGCACAGGCGTGAGCACTCCCAATATGAAACAAAGCTGCGGGTGTATTGCAGGAGCAGAGGCAGTCAGAAACAGCACCACACACTTGACAATATAATGTATAATAAGAGCGGATAGAGTCCAATTGCAGACCACTGTGTACTCACTGATATCAGAGATAGCAATTCATCACAGGTGTCTAGTATCACAGCATCTCCACTGAGGCAGCAGCCACGTGTAGAATTGATTTTCACAGTGTGCTATGTGGGCTCCCAGAATGGCTGCCGGGCATCCAGAACTCCCCCACAGCAGCAGCAAGCAGCGCCCACAGGCAGGCTATAAGCTGCTCAAGGTCACCAGCCACCGGGGAACCAGACCACCAGCGCCGGATGACGCCAGACACCGCCACGGGAATCAGGAGCCGACCGCCGGGGACACGCAACCGGAAGTCCAGCTGCGCCCCAGTGATAAATAGGAGGCACAGGCCGTGGCACCGAGAAGTTGGCTGCTGCGCACTGCAGGGTCTCAGAGCGGGTCCGCGGGGCGTCACCGGTTCCCCAAGTGGGTAAGGAACAGTGTTGGTTGAAAAGAGCCACTGAATATAGGTCCGGATGGGCATAGTGATGGGTAGTTCATGAATGATTAGTTCAAAATGAACTAATCTTCAAAGTGAACTAGTTCGTTCAGTTCACAGCTTTGGCAAAGATTAGTTCATCAGGAAGGAGGAGTTAGACACAGACAGAATAGAGCCAGCATTAGGCTAGTCACTGTCTCATTCACTGGATTTTCACTTCCTGAATCTGATGCTGTGAAATGAAAGTTAAAAGTACAACACAGCCCAGCAATACAGATCTAATAAAAAATAGCATCTGCACTGCCTAGCCAAAGTCTATGGGGTAAATCTACTAAGGTGGGAGATTTTTAGAACTGGTGATGTTGCCCATAGCAACCAATCAGATTATATGTATTATCTGCTAGAAGCAGCTAGATAAATGGTAAGTAGAATCTGATTGGTTGCCATGGGCAACATCACCAGTTCTAAAAATCTCCCACCTTAGTAAATTTACCCCTATGTGTGTCTGTGAGTGAGCATGTGTGGTCATGCTGCTCACCTTTCTGTGATACAATCACTGTCCTATTAGTCCCGATGTCCAAACACTTGCTGCTACTTCTGGTACTACTGGCTCCTGTGCATACTGCTGTGCTAAATCTTCTGCTGGGTGTTGTGTAGGTGCTGCTGCAGCAGCAGCATTGTTTTTATTCAGCTCTCACTCAGCAATACTCATGAGTCAGTACATCTCTGCTGCCACAGGGGTCACTGCTGTGCTCAGACATGGAGTGGACTCACTCTGTGGAGCTGATTGAACTGCATTGTCCCAATGACTCGTGAGTCATTCTCCTTGCAAGTAGTTCAGTAGTTCAGTGATTCATTACAGTTCACTGATCAGTTCACTGACTCAATGACTCATACAGCCATACGAGTCAGTACAGTACTTCTAAGCTACCATGTGTGGCACTGCTGTGCTCAGGCATATGCATTGTATGGAGCTGATACTGAACTGCATATAGCCATGATTAATTCACCTAGCATATTAGGTGGTCACAAGGTACACTGTCACTTCCAATCAGCCAAAGACAAATTCTGAGTGCTGCATGCTATCCTGTAGGGCAGGTATGTCCAAACTGCGGCCCTCCAGCTGTTGTGAAACTACATATCCCAGCATGCCCTGACACAGTTTTGCTGTCAGAGAATGCTAAAGCTGTGTCAGGGCATGCTGGGATGTGTAGTTTCTCAACAGCTGGAGGGCCGCAGTTTGGACATGCCTGCTGTAGGGTCTGATTACTCTACACAAGACATAGGGGGATATGTATGTCTGTCTGATGAACCTTCAGTCTTGAAATAATTAAAAATATGATGGTACATATACTTAGGTAGTTCTATAGAAGTGATGTTGCCCATAGCAACCAATCAGTGTGTGTGTGTGTGTGTGTGTGTGAGAGAGAGAGAGAGAGAGAGTGAATACTCAATACTCATGAGTCAGTTTACCTCAGCTGCCACAGGGGTCACTGCTGTGCTCATGGAGTCAGTGGACTCTGTGAAGCTGATTGAACTGCATTGTCCTGACGACTCATGAGTCACTCTCCTTGCAAGTAGTTCAGTAGTTCAGTAGTTCAGTGATTCATTGCAGTTCACTGATCAGTTCACTGACTCAATGACTCATACAGCCATACGAGTCAGTACAGTACTTCTCAGCTACCATGTGTGCAGGGCCGTCTTTTCGTATGGGCTCAATGGGCTCTTGCCCAAGGGCCCCAGAAGTATAAGCGCCATGGGCTGATAGCTGAGGGTCCCCTCTTTCCAGGGGTACCAGATTTTTGAAAATCGGCCCTAGGGAACCAGAGATATCCGAGTTCAAAGTAGTGGTCCCCATCCAAGCCTGTTAATTGCTATTACCATCAAGATATCTCGGGCTCTGTATGACTTAGAGTTTTTCTGATGGTACATTTCAAAAGCTGTGACTCTTCCCTTTTGGTGGACACTAGCAGCTTGTCTCTACTATGCCCATAACCAGAGATATCAGCCTTCAAGCAGCTGGTCCCTGCTCAAGCTCCACACGCCTAATATGCAGTTTTGTATATTAGTTGGTGGATTGTTCTGGCTTCTGAACTGTGATCCCCAATTCCCCAGAACCTCCTGACAGGTGAGACACTCTAATTTTTTTATCCCATGCAAAGCTACAAAATATTTTTCCAGGAACTTGACATATCTGCAGTTAAGCAAGCTGCCCTCCCACCAGAAAATGATGAAAATGAAGCCCACTCCACTATCGACCCCTCCCTTACATATTAAACACCCCATACCACCCTGGAAGTCATGTACTGGGGCCCCTTCATTCAGCCCAATGTGAACTTTCTACAGTTTAGTGTTCTCCCTCCCGCACCATCTGTGCAGTAAAGGAGTAATTAGCAGAAATTACTGCTCCAGGTCCGACATGCTGAGCGGAAGCTAGAACACCCCCTACCGTCCGTGGGATATCAAAGCTGCCGTTGATAGCACCCCCACCCATGGAGGATGGGTAGGGGCCCCAGTGTATTGCTGTGCCCAGGGGCCCACACTGCTGTTAAGACGGCCCTGCATGTGTGGCACTGCTGTGCACAGGCATATGCATTGTATGGAGCTGATACTAAACTGCATATAGCCATGATTCATTCCCCCAGTATATTAGGTGACAAGCTACACTCCCAATCAGCTAAAGACACAGTGCTGAGTGCTGCATGCTATCCAGTAGGGCAGGCATGTCCAAACTGCGGCCCTCCAGCTGTTGAGAAACTACACATCTCAGCATGCCCTGACACAGCTTTAGCATTCTCTGACAGCAAAACGGTGTCAGGGCATGCTGGGATATGTAGTTTCACAACAGCTGGAGGGCCGCAGTTTGGACATGCCTGCTGTAGGGTATGATTACTCCACACAAGACACAGGGGGATATGTACTATGAACCTTCAAGTGACATAAAGTTCAGCAGTTGCCCCTAGCAACCAATCAGCTTCTGTCACTTTATATACTGTTGAAGATAAATGACAGAAGCTGATTGGTTACTTTGCAACATCTCCACTTTATCTCTCTAAGGTCTGTTACATTGGGGCAAAGGGACTTTTTTTTTCTTTTAATTACTGTATTTTAAAAGCAGAAAAAACTAAAAGTGACTTATGACATTACTCTGGATTTGGGTCTTTCACATGCATATTATGAAGTAAAAAGGAGTACCAACAATTGGATTAATATTGCAGAGATACATATGTCACTATAAGGTTGCTATATAACTTATTGCTTTTCTTAAAAATAAAAAAATATGACATATTACACACATCTGATCATTTGAAAAAGATTATGGGGTATATGCAATTCACGGCGAATCGCGGCAACTTATCGACGTTTTTTAATTCGACACAATTCAACAGGTGAATTCCGGCAGGTGGCTGCCGGAATTCACCATATTCAATGAAAAACGGATTCGACAGTTCCGCGGGCGAAAAACGGCCGATTTGCCGGATTTTGCTGCGATTTAAAAAAACGGGAAAAAACGGGAAAAACCCGTAAAAAAAATGGCGTGGGGTCCCCCCTTCAAAGCATAACCAGCCTCGGGCTCTTCGAGCTGGTCCTGGTTCTAAAAATGCGGGGAAAAATTGGGCAGGGATCCCCCGTATTTTTAAAACCAGCACCGGGCTCTGCGCCTGGTGCTGGTGCAAAAAATACGGGGGACAAAAAGAGTAGGGGTCCCCCGTATTTTTTACACCAGCATCGGGCTCCACTAGCTGGACAGATAATGCCACAGCCGGGGGTCACTTTTATACAGTGCCCTGCGGCCGTGGCATTAATTATCCAACTAGTCACCCCTGGCCGGGGTACCCTGGGGGAGTGGGGACCCCTTAAATCAAGGGGTCCCCCCCCCAGCCACCCAAGGGCCAGGGGTGAAGCCCGAGGCTGTCCCCCCCATCCAATGGCTGCGGATGGGAGGCTGATAGCCTTGAGTAAAATGACAAGAATATTGTTTTTTCCAGCAGTACTACAAGTCCCAGCAAGCCTCCCCCGCAAGCTGGTACTTGGAGAACCACAAGTACCAGCATGCGGGAGAAAACCGGGCCCGCTGGTACCTGTAGTTCTACTGAAAAAAAAATACCCAAATAAAAACAGTACACAGACACAGTGACAGTAAAACTTTATTACACACTGCCGACACACACATACTTACCTATGTTGACACGCCGACTGCCACGGTCTCCGACGATCCGAGGGTACCTGTGAAAAAAATTATACTCACCTTCCAGCGTCCAGAGGTACATCCACGTCCAGAGATACATCCACGTACTTGTTAAAAAAAAAAAACGAACACCCGTGCCATGCCGGACTGAAAGGGGTCCCATGCTTTCACATCAGACCCCTTTCCCCGAATGCCGGGACACCACGTGACTCCTGTCACTGAAGTCCCTTCAGCCAATCAGGAAGCGCTACTTCCGTGGCGCTCACCTGATTGGCTGTGCGCTGTCTGAGCTGTCAGACAGCGCATCGCAAAGCCTCTCCATTACTTTCAATGGTGAGAACTTTGCCGTCTGCGGGGGTTACCCGCGGTCAGCCGCTGACCGGCGGGTGACCTCACCGCTAGCCGCTAAGTTCCCACCATTGTAAGTAATGGACGGAGCTGTGCGATGCGCTGTCTGAGTTCAGACAGCGCACAGCCAATCAGGTGAGCGCAACGAAGTTGCGCTTCCTGATTGGCTTTAGAGACCTTTCTGTGACAGCTGTCACTCTGAGAGGTCTCTCTGCATTCGGGGTAAGGGGTCCCATGTGTAAGCATGGGACCCCTTTCAGTCCGGCATGGTACGGGTGTCCGGTTTGTTTTTTTTAACAAGTACGTGGATTTATCTCTGGACCCTGGCTGAGGTGAGTATATTGATCTTTTCTTTTCAGGTATCCGTGGATTCTACATGGAGAAGAGGACCGATGTCGGCGTGTGAACATAGGTAAGTATGTGTGTGTCGATGTATGAAATAAAGTTTTACTGTCACGGTGTGTGTGTCCTGTTTTTATTTGGGTATTTTTTCCCCAGTAGAACTACAGGTACCAGCGGGCCCGGTTTTCTCCCGCATGCTGGTACTTGTGGTTCTCCAAGTACCAGCTTGCGGGGGAGGCTTGCTGGGACTTGTAGTTCTTCTGGAAAAAACAATATTCTTGACATTTTACCAAGGCTATCAGCCTCCCATCCGCAGCCCTTGGATGGGGGGGACAGCCTCGGGCTTCACCCCTGGCCCTTGGGTGGCTGGGTGGGGGGGACCCCTTGATTGAAGGGGTCCCCACTCCCCCAGGGTACCCCGGCCAGGGGTGACTAGTTGGATATTTAATGCCACGGCCGCAGGGCACTGTATAAAAGTGACCCCCGGCTGTGGCATTATCTGTCCAGCTAGTGGAGCCCGATGCTGGTGTAAAAAATACGGGGGACCCCTACTCGTTTTGTCCCCCGTATTTTTTGCACCAGCACCAGGCGCAGAGCCCGGTGCTAGTTTTAAAAATACGGGGGATCCCCTGTCAATTTTCCCCCCGCATTTTTTGAACCAGGACCAGCTCGAAGAGCCCGAGGCTGGTTATGCTTTGGAGGGGGGACCCCACGCCATTTTTTTCAGGGATTTTACCATTCCATCTATAAAAAAATAATAAAAAAAATATATATATTATTTAAAAAAAACCAATAATAATACTTGTGCCTCTAAAAAAGACAAACCAAGTACCTAATCCCTTCTAATATAAATAGATCTGATATTACCACGAAAAAAACCCACCAAAAAACATGTTTTAAATTTTTTTTATTGGTTTCACCCTCCAAAGTGTGGCGGATTGAAAATGACGAATTTGCTGTCTAAAAGCACTGCTGTCGAATTTCCAAACTTGAATTGAATATGCTTTTGTCGAATTGCAGCACTTGTATCATTGCAGAAAAGTCGAATTTGCAAAAAGTCGAATTTCAAAAAGTCGAATTTTGAAAGTCCGTTTTTTTGACGGAAAGCACTGAATTGCATTGACGAATTTATTTATTTTTGGCGAAAAATACCCGAAATTCGACAATTTCGGGAATTCGACCGCAATTGCATATACCCCTATAACTCCTACAATGAGCTAGTATTAGAAATACCTACTCTATGTGTAGTAGTCTAGACTAGTTCTAAATCTAATCACTCCTTTCAGTCTCAGAGTCAGTGAGTGAAATGATGAACTAAATGAACTAGATGAACTAATCTTCTGAACTAATCTTTTCAGTGAACTAGATCATAATGAACTAATCACCAAACTGAACTAGATTTCCCATCACTAAATTGGGCAATCAGGATCTTGGACCGGGGTGCTCAGGGAAACCGCTTCCTACTCCCTTGCTGACATGGCCACGCCCCCATCGTTTATGTGGTGTTTTTGCGAAAATGTGGTGGTGGCTACATCTGGTGTTGAAATTAATAGAATTCTGAGGGAGTGAGGTCTTAGGGACAAATGTATCAAAGCTGTGAGCTAAATAAAGTGGAGAGAGATAAAGCACCTACCAATCAGCTCCTGTCATTTTTCAACACAGCCTTTAACATGATAGTTAGGAGCTGATTGGTTGGTACTTCTATCTCTCCCCACTTTATCTCTCTGCAAGCTTTGATACATACAGTATGCACCTCCCTGGTGACAAGCGGTGGTGATGAGAAATTTATCAGCAAGCTAATTAATGCTGGTCATTGTACTCTGTACTGGTCATTGTACTCTGTACTGGTCATTGTACTCTGTACTGGTCAGTCTGGTCCTTTTTGCTAGTTAAATTCATATATGTTACAATTCAAATTGTTGCTATCTACTGGCCCACATCTGCTCTCTTTCCAGCCTTTACTCCTCTGGAGAATTTGCCATTCTCCCTAAATTGCAAAACCATGTATTATACACTTCTGAATATACCAAAGCACAATGACTTATATACCTATTTTCCTCGCCTCCTCCAGTTGATCATAAGTGGCCAGCTGCCCGCCTTCATATTCACAGACCGCCCTGGCCTCTCTGTAGGTAAGCTGGTATTTTCCACTCCGTGATTCTCGATGATAAACTCCAGCTGCTTGTTCTGAATAATATAACAAGTAACAATTAGGATATTGTTTAGCAGTATCCAATCCAAGACATTAATCTACCTCCAGCATTGCATATACTGTAGTACAAATCTGTCAGAAAGAAACACAAGATCGGTTTCATTGAGAGTATTGGACAGTGGCCCAGAATTAGAACAAAGTCATACTGTACTTTAGTATATATATATTCCAGATTTTTCATTCTGTATGTTACCCTAGCAACATTGTTTCAATGTAAACCTACTAATTTGTTGTTTCCTGTAGATTATAATCCATAAAGAAATGTCCCATAGTTTCAATTTAAAAACCAGCGGAAAGGCTCCAAGGATCCTTTTGTTAAAGGCTTTTTTTATTTGGTTTATAAAAACACAGACTATTCCATTGTTTTGGTTATGTCAGAGTTTCCTCCTATGTGGTTAGACCCATTTCAGTCTCCTACAAGGCTTGCTGTTCAATTATCATCCTGTCTTCAATTTCTCTACTTAACGTTTCTCCACTCACAGTGCATCTGAGGTAAAAAAAAATCCCTCTTTTCATGCAAAATGTATTATACAGGTTGAGTATCCCATATCCAAAATGCTTGAGACCAGAAGTATTTTGGAGATTGGATTTGTCCGTATTTTGGAATAATTGCATACCATAATGAGATATCATGGTGATGGGACCCAAGTCTAAGCACAGCATGTATTTATGTTTCATATACACCTTATACACACATCCTGAAGGTAATTTAATACAATATTTTTAATAACTATGTGTATTAAACAAAGTTTGTGTACACTGAGCTATCAGAAAACAAAGGTTTCACTGTTTCAGTCTCACTAACAAAAAACCCACGTATTTTGGAATATTCCGTAATTCGGAATATTTGGATATGGGATACTCAACCAGTAATAATTATACAATAAAAGAAATGTAATTTTAATGCTACACAATCCTTGTCTCATTCAATATTCACATCTCGGAATAGCAATTACTTCATGGCATGAGCAACACACACTGGCAGCAGTCTCTGAGGGACTGTGGATTAAGGTCACCTCCTACACCACAAGGTGTTAAGTGTTTACTGTGGAATGTGGAAAATACAGCTGGTACAGTGCAGGGCAGTGCTGAGAGAGCATGTTGGTAGAACATGGAGGCTGTGCCTGTTTGCAGGAAGCAGTGATAGTGCAATAGGGGAAAATGCAAGTAGACATGGGCCCTATTTCACCTTTGTTCGGATCTGGTTTGTAGCAAATGTACTAAAAATAAATGTTTATTCTTTATGTGGTATACTGTATAACTGCTATATTACCTTGACATGTTTTTCAGAAATGTCAATTATAATTAATTTTCCAGTGAATTGTTCTGTTCAGGGCCAACTCTAGCTACTAAAAAGATTACTGTATTGCTGTCTACATACATAAAAGTGTATGTATATTTTCTCAAGCACTAAAAGAATCACTATAATGGAACAAAGTTGTGTGCCTATGACCTGCAGTGTGAAACAGGCGGAGGCAGACGCATGCAGCGTGTGCCCATCCTGAGATACCTAATTGCCACTAATTATGGCCATGACCTGGCTGCAGTGTATCTACCATGCTGTCATTTGTGCCCCACAGAGCGGGAGATGAAGGTTCCAGAACAAGATGAGCAGTATGATCCCATGTACAAAGAAGGGGTAGGGGACTGCGCTTATTCCTACTTCACTCGACAAGTTCCAGCTGCTCTGGAGAACAAAAAGAGGATTCCACTATCCTCTTCGTTATTAGAACAACAAAAGGGAAGAATGTCTCCCAGCGCTTGGTTATATCGAGTGAACTCTATACAAACAGAATCATCAATAATCACTATCCCATTTATATACAAATGGAGACGTTGGGACGGAAGTTACAGAAGTAACCTAGACGACGTATGTAAAGAGAAAAGTCACGAGGACCGGAAGTGACGTGACGCATCAGCCAAGACGTGGCGGTGGTTGAAGAGAGGGTTGCTAAGCGACCGGCAACACAGATAGAGGAACCAGCCACAAGGACCGGAAATGACGTAGCGCAGCTGAACGCTGTGAGTATTTGGTCACTATAGAAACGGAAACCGCACGGGGGCTTAAATAGCGGGGATTAGGTGTACTCGGCTATCCTGAGGAAGCCTGCTGAGACAGGCGAAACTAGTTGATCACTGAGGCACTGTGTTTTTGTCTGCCGGCAGACACCCGTCGTTTGTCTCTTTGCGGTTTTGAAGTAAGTGACTTTCCACAGGTTGTGCATAAAAGGGAACTGTGCAATTTGACCCCAGAAAATTGTGACCTGAATGGAAGGTATACTAAGACTGCTTTGTTGATACAAATCAATGTGGAAAACTACCTCATTCCTGGGACTTAAGACTCACTTTTCAGTGAGGTTTATCTTGGAATAATTTACATACTTTGGGACTTAAGACTCACCCATGAGTGATTAGTGGATAAATCGCTAAAAGACAGCGTACCGCTATCGTACATGTTATTTATGTTGTTTGTCCTGTTGTCTTATTATTTTTTTAGTATACCGGTATTAGGAGTCACTGTATAATTTTTAATATTCTAGACTAAAGTAAAAGACATTTTTTATGGAAATCCCCATAGCTTATCTTTAATAAAAGAAAATTTATTTTTATTCCTTTGAATTGTGTGATTATTGATGATTCTGTTTGTATAGAGTTCACTCGATATAACCAAGCGCTGGGAGACATTCTTCCCTTTAGTATGATCCCATGGCCTGCCTACCTTCCCATGCAGCCTGGACCTGCTGGTTAGGTCAGAGTGGCTGTACTCCTGATGGAGGTGGACATGGTGGAGGTAAGAACAGAGGGTGAGAATGAAAAATTGGTGGGAGAGAGAAGAGGGAGGAGGGGTAGAGTAGGAGAGAAATAAGAGGGACACTGACTCGGTGAGACACCCTTAATTTCTGAGGCTATACCTCGTCATTAGCATCCCCTGGTACCCATTGTACCTCTAAAGTTTACTGTAGACATCCCAGACAGGAGGGAGACACAACTATACTTAATCCAGCACCTATATTAGATATGGGATCCGGTCTGAAGGTCGACACTGTCTAGGTCGACAATGTTTAGGTCGACCACTATTGGTCAATAGTCACTAGGTTGACATGGTTCCTAGGTCGACATGGTTTCTAGGTCAACATGTTCTAGGTTGACAGATCAAAAGGTGGAGATATACCCAATCCAGAGGCATATTAAGAGAAGAGAGTGTACAGGCTCCCTGCAGTCACCCACCTCTCTACCAGTGGCCGCAGCACTATAGACTCTGGCTTAGTGCCACAGTCTGCTGCGAATGCCAAGTCTCTGGGAACATGGCACCCGTGCCTTATTCCCATGGACATATCTACTGCATATGTGTAAAACACTGGGACATGGCTGCCACATCATTTTCCTAGTGATTTCTGGCTGCATCGCCGATCGCCGTGGGACTCCGAAGGGGTAAGTATAATTTTATATGTACACCCTGCACCCATTATAGATGAGCCAATTACCTAACTATGGGCCGCAATACACAAACACCTACTTAGGGACATACAGTAGCATGACAGCATGTGAATTTGGCCAGTGCTGAAAGGTAGAAATGTGAAAAACATATTTCTTTGATTACCTGTCAGACTGTTGGGATATGGAGTGTCACCTTCCACCTGATGAGACTGGTAAGAACTAAGACTAAGGGGTTGGTGAACCACCTGGTGATTGATTCCTTCCATACATGATCTAGAAATGTATTTCATTATACTGTAACCTGTTATTGAGGAAATAAGTTCATGTACTATCCCTTTTGTGGTGCCTATATGATATGCAAACCATAAGATACCAGATAGCATTGAAATAAAGACAAGTCTGCAAGTTAACCACACCTAGGGGTCTATGTATCAGACATGCATGGCTTGTGCAAGGTTTCTCGGCACCCTAGGCAAAATTTCAGCCTACTGCCCCCAGCCATCACCAATACCCACTTCCCAGCCCTCCAGATGAAGTGTGACTTATAAGCTCCACTTGCATAGTACAACAAGGATGTTACTTTCGGAGACATCCTTAAATTTAGGATAGGCAGACTCAATGATGCCCCCCTCCTCCCAGATCCCCGCGCCCTAGGCAGCTGCCTAAAGCTGCCAAATGGTAGAGCCGGCCCTGCAAACATGACAGTAGTGCTGCGATATGTATTAATCCATATTGAGGCATGGTTTTTCATAGTAACACTGCTATGTACAGTATGAAACTTAGGGCCTAATTCAGACCTGATCGCTAGGGTGCGTTTTTTGCATCCCTGCGATCAGGTAGTCGTCGCCAACAGCGGGAGAGTATTAGCTGTGTGCAGGTGTGCGATCGCATGTGTTGCAGAACTGCACAAACATAAGTTTTTGCAGTTTCTGTTCAGCCCAGGACTTATTTAGCTGCTGCGATGATCAGGGCCGGAGCGGACGTCGGAATCCCTCCCTCCAAACGCCTGGTCCCTCCTGCGTTTTTCCGGACACTCTTTAAAAACGGTCAGTTGCCACTCGCAAACTCCCTCTTCCTGTCAATCTCCATGCGATCGCCGGTGCGTTCAGATTTTTCGCACCATCCTGTCGCTAACCGGCGCTCCCCATTGCTGCGGTCCGTTGCGCCTGCACATTGCAGTGCATACGCAGTTCAGACCTGATCGCGGCAGTGAGAAAACGTGAGAAAACGCACAGCAGCGATCAGGTCTGAATTACCCCCTTAGTTTGCAGGGTCAGCAGTTGCAAGGAACACACTGGGGGTCATTCAGAGTTGATCGCTAGCTGCATTCATTCGCTGTGCAGTGATGAGCAAAAAAAAAAAGGCACTTCTGCGCATGCGTATGCGGAACAATGCGCACGCACGTCGTACTATTACAAAAAACTATGTAGCTTCACACAAGGTCTAGCAAAGCTTTTCAGTCGCACTGCTGGCCGCAGAGTGATTGACAGGAAGAGGGCGTTTCTGGATGTCAACTGACCGTTTTCAGGGAGTGTTCGGAAAAACGCAGGCGTGCCAGGAAAAACGCAGTCATGCCAGAAAAAATGCAGGCATGGCTGGGCGAACGCAGGGCGTGTTCGTGATGTCAAAACAGGACCTGAACAGTCTGAAGTGATCGCAAGCGCTGAGTAGGTACTGAGCTACTCTAAAACTACACAAAAAAAGTTTGCCGCCGCTCTGCGATCCTTTCGTTCGCACTTCTGCTAAGCTAAAATACACTCCCAGTGGGAGGCGGCACAGCGTTTGCACGGCTGCTAAAAACTGCTAGCGAGCAAACAACTCGGAATGACCACCTGCAAATTACATCCCGGCTCAAACTTTCAGGATTTTTTGCATATGCATTTCCTTTCACATCTCCTCACCGTCTCACACTTCAGTTCTCCTGTGTGACATTTTCCTCAAAAAAATATCAGAAGGATGGAGCATGATGGATCACAACATCCCTCTCCAGCGAGAATGCATCCATAAGAAAAAGGTGAAGATGATACCTACGGTCTGCAGCACTAATTGCCAATTTGCAGGAGATATCTGTGATAGTTCCTGCATTGGGCTATTGCTACATAGGGGGTTAGTCAGAGTTGCTAGCAAACCAAAAAGTTATCAATTGGGCAAAACCATGTTGCATTGCAGGTGGGGCAGATGTAACATGTGCAGAGAGATTTAAATTTGGGTTGGTTATATTGTTTCTGTGCATAGTAAATACTGGATGCTTTATTTTTACACTGCAGTTTAGTTTTCAGTTTGAACACACCCCACTCAAATCTAATGGTGCCCATACACTTGTGAGATAATCGGTGCTAACCTTCGACCGCATCTGTGAGAGAAATCGAAGGATTATATGCACATTTTAGGTACCTTTACAGCGCGATGAGCGGGCACGCCGGTCGAATCTCACATCTCAAGAAAGTATGTGCTGCACTTAATATTTATGGAATCGCAGATGGTTTAGACCAATTACTACTTTTTTGGGTTTGCTAACAACTCTGAATGACCCAAATAGTCCCAATACAACTTAGAAAATGTAATTACCAGATGATTTACGTAAAAATAGGGTTGGTACATAGGCCCTTAGTGGAAATTAAATAAAGGCAAAAAAAGTTAAAGCATAGGAAGTAGTGGGTATGTACTGATTTTCCAGACAGCAGATGCAATGTTATAACTGTCTCAAAGGCTATGGTAATCTCTTTAGTAATGTCATGGATTACAGCTTGGACTATCCCATTGGTGGAAGAATTTAGTTAATGATGGATGGCTCACATAATTAGCAAATTCGTGCAACCAAAATGTATGCATTTATTATTTTCACATGTGTAGTTTTTTTTTTTTTACAACTGTTTTGCTTACAGAGGGGTATAGGGGTATAACCCGACTGCTACATGCGTTGGTTAGCTTTACATTAGTGGAAATCTAAAAATACTGTGTGTTAATTTTGTGGACACCACTCAAACAGGAACACCATCAGTATGTGCAGACTCCACCACTCAAAGTGCATTATAATATTCCATGCCACAATTCCAGCTTCAAGCACTTTTGAGTTTACGTGGAGTGGAACGTAAGTCCGTTTGCTGAGCTTATCTTGCATGTTTCACGTTATACATGGGTTGGAGCCAAGCAAACACCTCTACAGGCATTGCTGAGTTGTGCACAAATCAGTTGAATCTCCACTCGTGGCTGAAGGAATGTAACTGGTCTCACATAGGCTACATACAGAAAGAATGGAATAGTAGGCTAGACAGATTGCGTAACAGTGCCAGGGATAGGGTTGGTTCAGTGATCCCTGATGATGATGACTATGAATTCAAGAAGGTTTGTACACAGTGATGTGTACATCTCTGCCCACAGGCAAACACATGCATTTATTTCTGTGCACACAATATAAGAGCAATTATGGCTGACTTGTTCAAGTCTGCATCATGCTTATAATACAGTACTAATTATAAATATGACGGTGACCAGATGCACTTCGCTGCCTGCACCAAGCAATCACACTGGAGCTGCACCACTGGGGGATTCCCTCTTACTGTCAGTAACTGCCTGTATTTTGCTGCCACTACCAGGCTCCTCCCATCGGCTACTGGAACCGCTTACTGCTATTTATGCGTAGACACGCTGCTGACACAACCTAATTGGTGTCAGCTGATTCCCTTTGTTCCCTCACATGGACCAAGCCCTGCATGGTAGCTGGCAGAGAGCCGTGCATGGAGATGCTGGTCTCAACCTAAAACAGCCGGAGAATGAGATTGCGTTTGTTGCACTCCTGTTGGTTGCAATATAAAGCATTCGTCTTGAAGGCAAGACATTTATTTCTCAATAGTCTTAAAAAAGACTCTTCCCTTTTGGAAGGAGGTACAGCATACAGATGTTCACAGCAGTACACTTCTTGATGTCACAGAAGGTATATAGTTTAACATTCCCAATTTTTATCCTGTTCTTACAGTCCCACAGGTAGATAGTTCCGCCCTGTGGTCTCTTTAACCAATCATGCTCTCTCACAAAATATAGATAAATACAGACTACATTTCAAAAGAAGTTAAACAACTGGATAAAGCATTTTCCTGCTTCCATTTTAATATATATATATATATAGCCCAAACCAGTTTGCTTTCCTAAGCACAATCTGATTTAGCATAGTCTCTTTCAAAATGTAAATATAACTTGAATTTCAATTGCCTCTCCCTTTCACAGAAAATACCACACAACAAGAAATTCTGAAAACCAACAAAACTGTCTCTTCACCTGTGTGTCTATGTATTACATAGAGACACACAAAAATACCCCCTGGACTGCATCTCAAAAAAATTGCTTGTCTAGTCCCACCACCAAAGACCCTTGCGGGGGCCAGGGACATTGACATATCAATTCCTATGTGAGAATGTCCCAAGGGTAATTTGTTTCCAAATGTCAAAACCTTTTGGAAAAAATATACTTTATACATTTCTTATAAGTGCATAGTCTATACATTTTAAACATGCAATATTATAAATATTCATAGAGCACTAAATATAACATGTTAAAACACATTATTACCTATACATTTACAGTATATGGCGCCTACTGCTGATTTGTCTAATTAGCAAATAACTAGTGCGCCACGGGTTTATCATGAGGGATGGGGCACCAGCCACAAGATTATGGGGCCAATTCAGAGATAGATGCTATAGCACAGCTGCTGCATCTTTTATGCAAAAGCTGCCGGAGGCATCTTACGTAAAAAGAGGTCCACTGACAGATTCTATGAACTTCTGTTGCATGTGAAGATGCAGCAACGGATCAACTGCATGACTATCAGACATCTGAGTAACCTTCAGGTTACTCAGGATGTCCGATAAAATCACGCTGACAGGCTAGTGGGGCTGCATCCAAAAGCCACTGGCTTCGACACGCCCAGAGAATGGGGTCGACATACCCCTGCTTTCTGGAACGCCATCCATCACTGCACCTAGCAACATGTCAGTCAAGTTGCAGCTTTTGGGGCACTGCAACTGATGTCGCATGACCAGATCTGCATATGCACAGTGAACCTGCCTCCACCCATCATCATGTAATGCCACCTTGCTTCAGCAATTTAGGCATATTAGCTAAAAGCTGCTGGGGGTGAGTTTGCAGGGCTTGGTAAATAGACCCCTTATATTTTTATTTCCACCCAAGTAGTGATGAGTTGGTTATGGCATTCACTAAACTAGTGGGTCCTGAACTCATGGGGTAATTCAGATCTGATCGCAGCAGCAAATTTGTTAGCTAGTGGACAAAACCATGTGCACTGCAGGGGGGGGGGGCAGATATAACACATGTGCAGGCAGAGTCTGTGCAGGGTAAATACTGGCTGCTTTATTTTTACACTGCAATTTAGATTTCTGTTTGAACACACCCCACCCAAATCTAACTCTCTCTACACATGTTATATATGCCCCACCTGCAGTGCACATGGGGGTCATTCAGACCTGATCGCTCGCTAGCAGTTTTTTGCAGTCCTGCGATCAGATAGTCGCCGCCTACAGGGGAGTGTATTTTAGCTTTTCAAGTGTGCGATCGCATGTCCAGCTGTGCGGTACCAAAAAACTTTGTGCAGTTTCTGAGTTGCCCAGAACTTACTCAGCCGCTGCGATCACTTCAGACTGTTCGGGGCCGAAATTGACGTCAGACACCCGCCCTGCAAACGCTTGGACACGCCTGCGTTTTTCCAACCACTCCCTGAAAATGGTCAGTTGCCACCCACAAACGCCTTATTCCTGTCAATCTCCTTGCGATCGGCTGTGCGAATGGGTTCTTTGTAAAACCCATTGCACAGCAACGATACGCTTTGCACCCGTGCGACGCGCCTGCGCATTGCGGTGCATAAGCATGAGCAGTTCTGACCAGATTGCAGCGCTGCAAAAAACGCTAGCGAGCGATCAGGTCTGAATGATCCCCCTGGTTTTGCCTATTAGCTAACAAATTTGCTGCTGCAATCAGATCTGAATTAGACCCTCAGTCCTTAAGGTACTGTAACAGTCCAGTTTTTAAGGATATCCATGCTTGAGCAATGTGCACCGATGGTTAAATCAAATTGACGGAGGTGGTAATTAAGACACCTGTGCCCAAACCTGGCCTGTCAGGGTGCCTTGAGGAACGAATTTGGGAACCACTGCACTAAACTATCTTATTTAAAAACATTTATATCCTCTTTTCAACTTTTTGTGTCATTTATTTTTATTTATTTAACTATAACAATAATATAAATCAAAGGATAAATACAAAATACAGTTGTCCTAACCTTATAGTAGAGCTGAAAGCACACTGGGGAAATAAGAAACATTACATTGATAACTGACATTTACAATGGTTTTGTAACTATGTGAATGCCTCAGATACAGAAATGCAGTGATACGTGGTATCACAATGCTTGTGGTACGTCTGAGCCAGTAGTAGCATATAGTAGGAACTAGGGGCTCTTGGGAACTGTAAGCTCTTGTGTCTTCAACTAATACTACGAAATACAAACTGTCACGGTGATAAACTTTCCTGGGTTCCAGCTTTCCTCTGCTAGTTTAACACAGCACTTACATTTTTCATAGATCAGATCACATAGTCTTGGATAATGTAAGTACTTATTTGCCAAATATTTGGGCCAAAGAGAAATATCCACTATTTTAGAACATTAGTAATTATTAAAGCTCAAAATGTTCTCACTCCTAATGTTTTGTTACTTTTTCCCAGAAAACGCACCTCCTACAATCAATAATTTGAGGTGAGGGAGCAGCTGGAAGTACCTTTTCTTAGAACGTCATGGTTAATCAGTTATCCATTAATGCTGATCCCCAGTGCCAGATTAAGGACCACATGGGCCTGGAGCTGAAATTTATGAAGGGCCTATTGTGTACCATCGCAGGGGGAGTGAACAGCAACAGCAGGGTTGTGACTAGGGGTTGTTTCACACAGGGCCCGCCACACATTGGGGCAGATTTATTAAAGCTTAGAGAAGTGAAAAAGTGGAAGGTGGTAAATCACCAGCCAATCAGCTCCTAACTTCCATGTTACAGGCTGGGTTTCAAAAATGACAATTAGGAGCTGATTGGCTGGTACGTTATCACCTTCCACTTTATCACTTCACCAGGCTTAATAAATCTGCCCCATTGTCCCTTGAATCAAAGCTGCCAATACTGTAATTACAGCAGCCACTGTCAAGCCTGCAAGTAACTGCAGGTGCTTTTTGGCTTGAGAGCTGCTGCTGTAATTGTTGGTGGTCTTGAAAATGGTCCGGAAGGGGACCGAAGCATTGACACTTCAGGTGACTATATGACTGACAGCCTTTATTACAGCACGTGATGCAGGTTATACTGTTTCTGGTGGTATTACATTTCCATTCTTTCTTATCTATCTATCTATCTATCTATCTATCTATCTATCTATCTATCTATCTTTCTCTCTCTCTATAGCAGTGTATGAATACAGGTATGGGTGTGGGGAGCACCAGCGGTCAGTAGAAGTTCACTAGGGGAACACTTGTATAGCGTGTCCTTGAGATAATAGCTAGATGTCTGACCTTGAGTGTAGGCTTGCAGTGTTGTGGTGCCTTGCTGATGTTATATGCCGTAGATTAAGGAAAAAGGGGAAATGGAAATCCTCTGCACTAGACTTTTGTCAGATTGACAATGCTTCAAATAGACGATACGGTTCCCCAATTTAAATATTATGAATCAATTCATGATACTATCTAGGGGGTGCTGCCATAGACAAAAAAGTAGAGGAAAAACACTGGAAAGGAAAGGTTTGTCTCTTTGTTGGCGCACTTGTAGAAAGAAGGTAAGTATAATTAAAATTTAACTTTTAATATCATAAAATTAAAATGCCTGATGATGTGAAAAATTGCAAGACAAAGATTACAAACAATACACTGAATAAAAATCGATATCAAATTCACTTATGTGTCTTTATTGTATCAATATCACTTTTGTGTGTGTGCAAAGATTCCTGAAACCAACCTCAAAATTGTTGACTACTGGAATTATACCCTTATTCACTGAGGTGCCCTATGAATTGCCTGACATTATCTATTCAGGTTGCAGGGGGGTATAAAACAGTGTCTAACGGTTGGTATAGGGGTGTATATTTAAACCCTTATTCTATACTCATGGTTATGCGTACATACATGGAACCAGCCGTGCCAATTCTATACATGGTGAATGAGCTATTGTCTCTTCAATAATACTTGAGTCAATGCCATCCGACATTGTTGACTCGATTTGTAATAATATGACTAATGATCTCACCCACCCAGTCAGATGGTGCCGCTGGCTGACCACAGTAGGGTAACAGATCAGCCTCACCATTGTATTGTTAGGGAGAGCACAATGAAATCCATTACTGCAAGGTGGTCACTTACTAATGTTCTTTCCCACCTAATGCCAGAGCTTATAAGGAAAGTGACGGGGAGGGTGGAAGGGATTTCCAGAAGAAAAAGTGATTACAGTAGATGGTGACATTACCTTACTGAAGACAAAAATTAGGGTGACCAGACTATCCCTTTAACCTGGGACATTCATGAATTACACAGGTTCTGTAGCTGGCTGAGTACAAGCCTGCATTTCACCTGGTTTTAAGCAGCCACAGAACCTGTGTAATTCATGAGTGTCCCAGGTTAAAGGCATAGGGGGTCATTCAGACTTGATCGCACGCTGCCGTTTTTCGCAGCGGTGTGATCAGGTCTGAAGTGCGCCTGCGCATGGAACGCAATGCGCAGGCACGTTGCTCCCAGGCGGCGGCCGTCGCCTGGGAGCGACAGATCTAGCGAAGATAGCGATCGCACCGGCGATTGCTAGAAGATTGACAGGAAGAGGCCGTTCGTGGGCGTCAACTGACCGTTTTCAGGGAGTGTCCATGCGAACGCAGGCGTGCCCGGCTGTTTCCAGGGAGGGATCCTGACGTCAGCTCCGTCCCGGTTCATCGCAGCGGGTGAGTAAGTCCTGAGCTGTGCAGAGACAGTTTGTGCAGCTCTCTGCACAAGCGTTTGCAGCCCTGCACAGTGAATCCCCCCTCCACTGTGGGCGGCGATTACCTGGTCGCAGCAGTGCAAAAAATAGCCTACATGCGACCAGGTCTGAATTAGGCCCATAGTCTGGTCACCCTACAAAAATCCAACTTATAGAAACCTACCTTGTAGGTTGCAACTAAACTATCATAAACAGCTATCCTCACCCCTTAACGTTACTGCTCACAGGGGTTGAACACAACCTGTCATAGCCAAGAGATTTAGGGGTAATTAGATTTTGGTGGGGTGCATTCAAACTGAAATCTAAATTGCAGTGTAAAAATAAAGCAGCCAGTACTTACCCTGCACAGAAACAAAATAACCCACCCAAATCTAACTCTCTCTGCAAATGTTATATCTGCCCCACCTGCAGTGCACATGGTTTTACCCAACTGATAACAAGTTTGCTGCTACGATCAGGTCTGAATTACCCCCTTAGTTTATATTAAATGAATTCTGACATTAATCATAAAAAATTGTGATGTTCTCATGAGGTAGGGGTTTCCTGAGGCCTAATAATTGCTTGCAAACAGCACACTGTCACTCATAATACTGTTTGAAAAAGAAACACAATTTTTTTTATAAAGAATTTGGGTAAATTGTTGTGAAATAAAGCATAAACAAGAGTCACCTTCAGTTACCGCATATTTTTCACATTAAATGGTAATTTAGATGATCGTCTGTCATTCCCTAATATGGTTAACTCCAACATGCAGAGGAGATGGCGGTTTACCAAGCTCAAAGTAATTGCTCCAATTTGTGCATATTACATAATGTCCATTGCATCAGCTATTGTACATAGCTTCCAGCAGAAAGGGGCATGACCTAATGGGGCACTGAATGGTACTGCTAAAATGTGAGGAACTATTCTGCATTGTGGCATGGTTTGCCACCCTATTTGAATCTATAGAGTAGCAAATGTAGAAGTCCAAAAATATCTTTCATGGTTAAACACTGTGGTACCTGTTTACACATTAATGGGCATATGTGTTAATAATTGCAGAACTGCCATGATTATTAACATTACATTTTGCTGTAAATATTTTCATTTTTAATGAAAATATCCCTTCTATGTAATTAGGGAATCTCACAGGGAGAGCAGTAACAATGGGCCTAAATTCAAAGCTGATCACTGTGCTGTTAATTTTGTTGTCTTGCGATCAGATAGTCGCCGCCCAAGGGGAATGTAAATTTGGCCCGTGCAAGCGTGCGATTCCATGTGTACGCTGTGCTGCAAATGTCCATCAGTCAGCGGACAGCTGCAAATCCATTCGCACCTCACTCACCATCAAATGGTTTTTCCAGGGTGTACTGTCTGTGCGCAGTCCAGCACTTACTCCTCCAGTTTGAAAAGAACAGGCTGATCAGGTCCGGAGCTGACGTCACACACCCTCCCAGATAACGCTTGGGAACACCTGTGTTTTCCCTGACACTCCAGAAAACGGCCAGTTACCACCCACAAACAGCCTCTTCTTGTCAATCGGCTTGCGAATGGCTGTTGCGATTTAAATTTTCGCACCAGCTTTTCGCTGTTTGGCAATGCGCATTGATAATTGCCCGCTGTGCGAAAACGCACAGCAGCGATCAGGTCTGAATTGGGCCCTATAACCGCTGTCCCTGCAAGTTTTATATTTTGGAGGAGTTTTCATGTTTGTGAAAAACTCCTATGGGAAAATCTGACACTATGCATGCACACAGTGGGGTAAATTTACTAAGATGTGAGTTCTATTTAAGAAGGGATGTTGCCCATAGCAACCAATCAGATTCTACTTCTCATTTATCTAGCACCTTCTAGAAGATAATACCTGGAATCTGATTGGTTGCTATAGGCAACATCCCATCTTAAATAGAACTCCCATCTTAGTAAATATACCCCACTGTCTGTTTCCAGAATCTGAACCGGCGCCGGTCAGAGGCTACAGGAAGATCTCTCTCCTGCTACCCCCACCCAAATCTAACTCTCTCTGCACATTACATCTGCCCCACCTGCAGTGCAACAAGGGGGGTAATTCAGACCTGATCGTAGCAGCAAATTTGTTAGCAGTTGGGCAAAACCATGTGCACTGCAGGTGTGGCAGATATAACATTTGCAGAGAGAGTTAGATTTGGGTGGGTTATATTGTTTATGTGCAGGGTAAATACTGGCTGCTTTTTTTTACACTGCAATTTAGATTTCAGTTTGAACTCACCACACCCAAATCTATCTCTCTCTGCACATGTTATATCTGCCCCCTGCAGTGCACATGGTTTTGCCCAACTGCTAACAAATTTGCTGCTACGATCAGGTCTGAATTACCCCCATGGTTTTGCCCAATTGCTTTTTTGGTTTGCTAACAACCCTGAATAACCCTGAGTAAATAAGGGTCAGATTGTAGTCCCCATTGATAATAATAGGTAATGCAATCTGTAGTGATAATTAACATTCTGCAGGAGACTTCTGTGAAGTTCTGCATTATGCTATTAGTACATAGCCACAAACCGTAAAGTTATGCATAAACTTTAAAGCTACCGCCTGTATATTTGAATGGTTGTGCTTTTTGTTAAAATATTTTAAGAATATCTAATCCAGGCATGTCATACTCCAAATCCCAACTCGGCCGAAATATCAAGGTCTAAGTCTTGTGTGGGCCGCAATAAAAAGATATATGTGTGTGTGTGTGTGTGTGTGTGTGTGTGTGTGTGTGTGTGTGTGTGTGTCTGTCGAGTATCCCTTATCCAAAATGCTTGGGACCAGAAGCATTCTGAATAACAGATTATTATTTTGGAATATTTTGATTTTTTTGCCCCCACTATAGTGCCAGTTACACATAATTCCCCCAGCATAGTGCCATTTGAACATAATGTCCCCAGTATAGTGCCAGTTACACATAATGCCCCCAGCATAGTGTCATTTGTACATAATGTCCCCAGTATAGTGCCAGTTACACATGTCCCCCATATACTGCCAGTTACACATAATTTCTACCAGTATAGTGCCTGATACACATAATGTCCCCAGTGTACTCCCATCCCCTCTGCAGCAAGCCCCAGAGACTTAGATTAGCAGAATGCTCCTTCGTGGGCATGCTGCTTCACAGGTCAGGGCATCAGGACTCCGGCTGTAAGGGCTGAATCTGTCTGTCGGGGCTCCCTGCTTCACACCACCGCATGGGGCACAGGCATTGTATGTATGGCAGGCTGGTACCCTGGATGTGGCACAGTCACTGCAGAGACCACAGTGCTTCATGTCTGCTCTATTCTAGGCACAGCCAGCACACGTGTACCTCGATGGAAGTCTCCCCCGTGCCGAGAGCCAGAGAGAGATGGAGGAGGGGAAAGGAGGAGGCGGCAGAGGGGAGGCAGACATACCTGCAGCTACAAGCCAGTGAGAGAAAGATGGTCAGGCATGTCTTTTTTTATCAGCCTATGGGCGTGGGGCCGGCTTTGTGTATCACCCGTCTGCTGTGTATCACCCGGCTGCTGTCACTCTCCAAGCTCTGCCCTGCAACAGCCCATCGCCAGGGAAGCAGTTTAGCCCCGTTCTGGCCCAAGTTAATCCCCTGCGGGCCACAAAAGGACCCCTGCCTGCAAAAGTATGCGGTAGGGTCTGAATGCGGCCCACGAGTTCGACATCCCTGATCTAATCTCGTGTGAATTCTGCCATACGTTTTTGTTTATTTAACCACATTTTTATGAACTTAATGACGAACATCATGCTCCGTCCAATGAATTAATTTTGTGCTGCACAATTCTACCCTCTCCCAGTGACTACATCTTGCTCCACAAATAGTGAAAATCTAGACACACCAGCACAAATAGCTGCATTATACATTGTGAATGAGGCACAGTAGTGGTGGCAGTTTTGGTTGTGCCAATATTTACATAAATACAGCCTATGTATTAGCTAGGATACATGCCTCATGCCTCACTGATGTCACTGTTTCCGAGAAAGTTGGCTAAATATAGGTTCACAAACATTCTAAATGTTTCATTTGTGAAATACAATACTTTTATTAGTTTCTGTATATCAATTCTCATCTTCCTTACTATATTATTACATTAATAGCACCAACATATTCGGTAAGGCTGTACAATAATGGGTTACAAGGGATGACATTCATAGAAACAAGTAACAAAAGTCACTGTTGAACTTTAAACCTAATAAATATCCAGTTATACATTTTCATGTGTAGCTGGGTGTTCATACTTCTATAGCATAGGGTAGCAGGGAATATGAAACCAACAATGTTCATTCAATCCAATTTAGTTTTCTTTTCCTATGCATTACTATGTATGTGTTTGTGCATATAGCTATACAGTAATATTTTAGAATTCCTACTTGTCAGCTGTCTCTCGTTTGGAGGGACAATGCTTCTTTTAGACGTGATGCCATGTTATAAGTTCATGCAGACATGCATTATACCAGTGATGGGCAACAGGTGGCCCAGCTAGCCTGTACCTGCAGCCCCAGGCTGAGTGCTCACTGTGGGCCTGATGTACACACAACTGCAGCTGTGATCGCTCATGTATGGTTGGCTAAGTGGAATAGCCTCCGAGTTCCGGAGGGGTGAGAATTTTTGGCGAGTGCCCGTTTTTTTAAACAGCAATCATTTACAAGGCAAAATCAGGTTAGTTTTACCTTGTAAATGATTGCTGCTTTAAAAACACGGGCAGACTCGCACACAATTGCTGCACAAAGTCCAACATCTCCTGAGATTGGAGGCTAGGAGCTGGCTGGGCAGGGGCGCAGGGTGTTCCAGGGCTATTTTCTCACTGCATTCCCTATGAAAAGCTGGGCCACTTGCTTGAGTCTGCCCCACAGGCTGAAAGTTGCCAGCCAGCCCCTGTTGGAGGCTATTACATTTTGTGGAGTGAGTGCGAAAATATGCTGTCTAGCGACCAGCTATGCCCACCTCGGGTGCCTCACACCTGCCTCTCATGTACGGAAACTTCGGTTGCACAACGGCTCACCAAAGTCTTCCCTAAGACGCCTGGCCGTCTCCTGCTGCGAATGAATTCACAGTGGCTGATATGCCTGCGTTTTTCTAGCCACCCATCACCAACATCCACAAATGCTGATTATCTGGCACTTACTTTGCAAATAAATCCTCTGTGCGTGTCCTATCGCAAGACAATCACCGCACGTATGCTGTATGGAGTTGGCGCAATAGCAAAAATTGCTCCATTGTATCCGACATCAACATACTGGAGCATGCACCTCTTAATCAGACCCTGTAAAGGCACTAGGACTGAATTTGCTAAACATGGGCATGGGACAAAGAATAAACTAGTGTATATTTAGTATTTCTTTTCTGCCATAAAGAGCAATCTATGTATTTATTTCTACATATTCTTTTAGAAAGATTAACCTGGCTATTCTTTGGCCAAGAGATCACACTGTGGAAAGAAGAATACACAGTTCAGCTGATACTATCTACAGTTTTTCTTATCATTCCATGGAATAACATTCTGCACTTTATTTGTAAATTTGCATTTTGATAAATGTGTAGTCCATGAAGACCATGGGAGTCCGACAGCCAATTAATTCTTCTCTGTGATGTGTTTATGTAAGACTGGGACCGTGGGACGTCTTATAGAACATTTGCTCAAGTGTCCCTTTCCCGTTACTGAACGCAAACTACAGTATCAAACTTTAGTAAAATTCACTATAGTTTAAATTAACATTTGCATAATGCAAGGCACATAATATTGATCAGAAAATAGTATTTTGCTTTACGATAACATCTGTAGCATATAGCATAAAAGTCATGCAGTTTTGGGCTTTTGATATTTATTGAAACTGAGCACATACTAGTGGTTGTCATCACAGTGCCTTGGTGTTCTGTCAACTTTTATAGGGAGAGAATGTTACTTAAAAAGTGTTAATTGAAGAAGTCTGAAAAGGCATTATATAAATGAAAGTTCAAAGCTGAAGCACAAACCATACGAAATACACAGAACTGTACATGTATATGTAGAGAAACAAACTAATTTTGTTACAGGAAAAGTGACCTAACCAGTAATTCAGATCAAAGGCTTTCTTTGCTATGAAGAAATTGTACTAAAACATCATATACGAACTGTAAATATTTACTTGATAATGTAAACATTTGAATAAATCCAATATTGTTCTTCTAAAACATGTCACTTTCTGTAGTCTATACTCTGACAGCCTGGGAATCGACAGCTTTTGTAGAACTACAACTCTAAACATATCCTGACAACTTTGTAAGGACATGATGAGACTTGTAGTTCCACAGTAGTAAAATAGAGGTTGCTTAGTTTTGCTGTATGAGAGGAAAACGTTACCTAGCTATTGCTGGGACTAGTAGTTCTACAACAGCGGGAGAGCCTCAAATTCTGTACTTGTATAAGAACCACAGGATTCCTAACTCTGCTGCAAATGATACTAACATTTGTGTACGTAAAAAACAGTCAATAGGATTAATCACATACCTAGCCAGATTGAATTGTGGAATATTCCGTTCCTGATTCCCCATTCAAACGTTTCATCCAAGTGCAAGGCTATCAAAATGAAGAATATCAATTTTTTCATGTTTCAGCTATTTAAGAGGGATTTCTTCCAAGGAAACTACTCTTGCATCTCACGGAGCCCTTTTTAAACATCTGGTCACCAGATCTTTTAAAGCAAGATCTTTTTTTTTTTTTTTTTCCTGCTTACTGTGAGTTTAGTGAGTTTGCTCCAATTAAACGTACAGCTGTAGTATTTCACAATTAGAATGATGTCACATTATATTTCTAGGGAGAAGATGACGATAATATAACCAGCAGAATGACTTCCCATGTGGTTATGACCAACCATACTCTGTGGTGGGGAATCATCAAAGGTTGCTTAATCTGTTTCAACTTTCCTGTCTTTATAAGATAACTTTGTGTCTGTATGCTTGGATGGAAAAATCTACAGTAAAAAGAATGTATGATAATGTGGAATTGTTATAGATTCAGGATATATATACTGTAGATGGTAAGTGCTTGTGATAAGGTTTGTTTATGTCTGGACAATTTACAGTATTCCAATATTAACAAGAAGAAACAAACAAATTCACCCCAGCGCACTGCGAAGAACCAGCAAAAGAGACATACTGTACATTTTACAGGGATCCGGTCAGGATCCCCGCAGTCAGAATACCAACGCTGAAATCCAGACACTTCAGCCAGGTGCCAGAATCCCGACAGCCGGGATCCTGAACGAGCATCCCTCGCCACGCCGGGGAGGTAAGCAGTGGGGGTTGGTTAGATTTTGGCTACGGGGGAAGGGGTGAGGTTGCACCCTGGGTTTTAGCACATCTATGATCAGATCTGAATTAGGCCCATATTTCACAGTGTATGGCCACATGATATCTGCATTCTGGGGTGGAGACTTGTTCCCATTCTTCCACTGTGAAGGAACATGGGCAATGTCAGTAGTGCATACACTGCCATATTTGGCTGAATAATTATAAAATCTTTCCGACTTACTGGATGATTTCAGCAATAGTGGTTGGTCCTGGCAATACACTGTTCAATTATCTGGGTGACCCACAATACTGGCCAAATAATTGTATAGGACACGGGGCAATTGTGGGAGAACAACATTGGGAAGTTTCTTCCTTTCTTATTTTTACTTTTTCTTATTTGATTTTATAAAATCTTTTAATTTTCTTATAACAAGGTGCAGCAAAACCTTGTAAAGCTGTCTCTCATTTATAGTTTGCATAATTTACTATTAATTAGTGACCTTTTATTACTTAGTTATTACTTACCTTCATGTACAGTAAGAACTGGATTGGGGCACGTGTTTATGGAGGAAGCCCGAGTGATCTAACAAAGATGTAACAACTATTAACCGTGCAATGTTTTACCAATCATTTTTTATTTAACCAAAGGATGTCAGTGATAGAACACTACCAGTCTGATAGGGTAGGCAGCTTTCACATAGGAACATACAGAAGGTCTATGGTCTGTTCCACTACTGTTTCATTATAGCAATTTAAGTACCTTTTAAGCAACCATCTAATAGTCATTTTTGTTAGCTGTCCTACAAATTGTAATCTCTTTTTCAAAATCTCTGGAGTTTACTAAACATGGCTGCATGTTACACAAACACAGGCTCACAGCTCTCAACATGTCATGTGAAGGCAGAGGGGGCATGAGCAGGGTATGATTTTACACTAGAGAGCAGTCAGAGCTCAGAGGGGTTTCCCTAAGGTTCTCTGCTCGCTACATGATTTGCCTGTGGTTGCCATGGTATACTTTGTGCAGAATAAAATAAAAAAAACCACTAACAGCCTGAAGAAACAAACCAAGGAAAATGGCAAACACCATCCTTGTTCTTATCGCTTACCACTATGATTTACAGTATGTTAATAAAAACACACCTCATATACTCCTGGATTGCTTCAAAAAATTTGTATTTTTTCCACCTTTAAATTCATATGTGAAAGGTTCATTATTCTTAATACCTGTTATAAATGTTACAATAATATTTTTAATTTCTAATATGTAGTGAAAAGCCCCTCTAAAGCAGAACATACAGTAAAATAGTGGCTACAAGGGGAGTATTGAGGATAGGCTCCAAAGCACGGACATGTATAATAACTACATTTACGTTCAGGCAAGTACATAAACACATAACATACATTAAATTAGGATTATGTAATGGGTCATAAGAAATGCTCACAGGCGATTTGTTTAAACCTACTGTAACTGGGCTGGATGTTTTGATTAGTGCTTCCTCTTACTGTGATGGATTGTGGCATGTCTGACAAAGCTATTTAGAAATGATATACTGTACCACCACCCAGCAATACTGGGCTTCATAACACGAGTTACACTTGAATAAAACTTTTTAGAAATGTTCAGTTACTAACCGATATTTTGACTTTTGTACATAAGCGATGGATTAGAGCAGGGGTGGGGAACCTTTTTTCTACAAAGGGCCATTTGGATATTTATAAAATCCTTTGGGGGCCATACAAAAATGATCAACTTAAAAATTAGCCTGTCTCCAGTAGCTATGCCCAAAGTCAGTAGTTATGCCCCCAGCAGATATACCCCCAGTCAGTTGTTATGCCCCAGTAGATATGGCCCCAGTCAGTTGTTATGCCCCATTAGATATGCCTCCAGTCAGTTGTTATGCCCCATTAGATATGCCCCCATTCAGTTGTTATGCCCCATTAGATATGTCCCCAGTCAGTTGTTATGCCCCATTAGATATGCCCCCTAGTAGCGCCGCTTACACATACACATTAAAAGAAAAGAAAAATACTCAAAAGCCCTGCTCCTGCTTCCAGACCGCTGCCCTCCGCCTGGCCACCTGCTCCTCGGAACTATGGGAGAGCAATCATGACATCTCTCCCATAGTGCTGCACAGCCGCACACTGCTGGAGCCGGAAGCCGGAATTGGAAGACGGAGCTCAGGAGTGAGCTCCTGCCTCCGGCTGCTGTTCAGAAGACTAATTTCACTACTGCGCATGCGCGGTGGCCATCTTGGCTGTGATTTTTGCCACGACTGCAGTGCCTGACATGGGACTCCAGAAAGGTTAAGTATTAAAACAAGGGTGCGATGTGTGTGGTGTGGGCCACACACATTGCAACCTATAGAAACGCCAATGCCACAAACTTACCATCTCCAAGTTTGCAGATGCACTACAACCGTGCATATTCAATCACAGGAGTCTGTAGCTCTTTCTCCGGCTATCTTTCTGCAGTTGCATAGTCACAGCCACACTCCACCTTACCCGCATATAACCTGTGACCACCCAATCTCTGATTCACAGCCCAAAGTAGAGGAGTTCTGGTCCGCAAGGCTACTTACCACATGGACAGCATACTGACTGTGTCCGTAATGCAGTGATACTGTAGTTCCTTATACTGGAAAACTAACTTACAATTTAATCTCTCTCCACTTTATCACTCTCCAAGGCTTAGTACATCTGCCCCATGGTGAGATGCTATATCATTTAAATATCACCATTTTATGACAGTCATTATTATTCATCATCTCTGGTAATTATTATATTATTACTATTTATTATTACATCTCTGGTAATTATTATATTATTCATCATCTGTACTCAAAGGGGCTGATACATTATAAGTGATTGCTGTGACCAGTTTAACATTGAATAAGGAGTGGTAATATTTGGTCATGATCATACATAAGTTCTGAGAATTGTTTTTAAATAATTTGTTTGATATACTGTTTCCCCCTATTGGAATTAAGAACACTTCAGCAATGGGGATGGTATTGGGATCCCGGCCGGTGGTCAGAATACAGATAGTGGTCTCCCAACGCGCATCATCCCGACACCTAGAAGGTGAGTATATTACCCTTCCCTTCTGCCCCCCTAACCCTCACTTTCCACAGCCTGACCCTAACCCCCCCCCCCCCCCCCCACCTGGCAGCCTATCCCTAAGCGATGGTGCATAAACCTAACCTTCCCCTTCCAGGAGCCTAAACATAACCCCCTCCTGCGACCTGACCCTAAGGAGCTCCAGCATACTTACGTTCGGTATGTCGTCAGTTGGGATTCTGGCGATGTCATTTTGATCCATGTCGGGATCCCGGCATCGGTATTCTGACCAGTGTCGGGATTCCGGCGTTGGAATACAGTACTCTTATTGGAAGGGAATTATGGGACACATACTGTACATCTACAATCATATGGGGCGATTCTCCGTTGTGCTGATAAGTGAGTTGGGTCGTTGGAAAAGTCCAACATGTTGGAAGTCATTATTACATTATTTCTGACTCAAAAACAATTGGAATTGGTGAGTCAGAGTTTTGTCTCGGAGAAGTGAAAACGAATCGGCATTGGGGAATTGCCTGGTAGAGATATGGTCCAATTTACTTTGTGAGTGTCATTTTGAAAGTTTCAGTGGCACAATACACATATTCTAACAAGCTGTACCTATACCTCGAACAGATCAAGTGGTTGCAATTGGGTCAGTGTTACAGTATAATGGGTTTGATTCCTACCATTATGTGGGATGGCCTAAATCTGCTGGGTATGGATCACAGTCATTAGGTTGACCACTATTGGTCAACACGATGAAAAGATCGACATGTGACAGGTCGACATGGTCAACAAATAGAAAAGGTAAACATGGACAAAAGGCTGACACTGGAAAAGGTCTACATGACAAATGGTCAACACAAAAAAGGTTGACACTTTTTTTTATGTCGTTTTCACCGTCACAGCACATGGAACCCCAATTAGTGTATCGCTCACCAAGTTTCAGGCAAGTTTCTATTCCCAATCGTAGTCCACATGGAAGGTAAAGTATGAAAAAGTTGAAAAAAATGGTAAACCCCACAAAAAGCTGTCACCCATTTGTATCTGTTGACCTTTTACATGTCGACTTAATGACCACATCAACCTTTTGTCCATGTTGACCATTAGTGGTCGACCTATCATCTGGATACCAAATCTGCTCAAGTCCTCACCAACCTACTACTTACTGCTTTGGGCCTGGGAGGGGGCCTGGCTCATGGAGGTAAATTTCTTTTGGAAGGATGAAGTGAGGTGTTTGTGGGGTGAGTTTTAAAAGTGTAGCTTTCAATACAGTTATCCTTCATTATGATAATTGCTCATCAACTTGATATTTCACCTTAAGTTATACCCTGGTTCAATTACTGGTTAATAATATCTAAATCCTGAAAAGCAGATGGGCTACAGAAATACAGTAGATGCCATTCACAACTTATCTGCATCTCTCACGTTGCTAAACACTACCCTTCAGAACAGAGAACTCTCTAATCGAGCTCTTGTGTAACTTAGAGAGATATGGCTTATGATTACCAAGCAGATGTTACTAGCGCCTAAGGAAGCCACATAATCCCTCTGTGTTTGATGTTCAAAGGCTAATATGCTACAAATTATACAATTACTTAAACAGCAAATACATACCTTTTTCATGTACTGAAAGATGTATTTCCTACAGTATAAAAGGGCAGTAAAATACATGGCTGTAGTTAATGTGGTATTACAGTACATATGTTTTTAAATATAGCAAAGATCTGTCACTCTGTCTCAGTAGCAAGCATGTAATTTGCTATACTTAACGGTAGCACTCAGTGGCGGAAGTTCGCCCCAGTCGCCCGGAGGCATGAAAAATGTTGGTGCCCCCCCTACATACACACACACCCTCTTCATATGTAGCTATCTGGCACTCATGGTGAACAGTAGCAGTGTGCTCAGGTGCCTTTCCCAATAGTAATGTAGACACACAAGCAAAGTGACCGGCACTCCAAGTCAGTCATCACAATAAAATAGACACCAGCATACCTTTATAGCACACCTACAGTACTCCTTCACCCACTAGTGTGTCACAATGTAGATGCTTTGGCGCAGTGGTGTGTCGATATATATATCTATATATAAAAAAACGCACAAACGCCTTTTTCACTTAAAAACACACACACACACACACACACACACACACACACACACACACACACACACACACACACACACACACACGCCTCTTTCACTTAAACACAAACAAATACCTATTTTACTTAAAAACACACAAGCGCCTTTTTCACTTAAACACACACACACAAATGCCTCTTTCACTTAAACACACACACATGCCACTCACTTACACTCACGCCTCTTATACGCGCCTCTTCGCTTAAACACACACACACGCCTCCTTTGCTTTAACACACATGCCTCCTTTGCTTAAACACACATGCCTCCTTCGCTTAAACACATACACTCCTCACTTACACACACGCCTCTCACTTACACATGCCTCCTTCACTTAAACTCACACACACGCCTCCTTTACTTAAACTCACACACACACACACGCCTCCTTCACTTAAACACACACATGCCTCTTTCACTTAAACATGCACACGCCTCTCATTTTTACACACACACACACACACACACACACACACACACACACACACACACGCCTCTTTCACTTAAACACACATATGCCTCACACACATACACACACACACACACACACACGTCTCCCTTACACGCACACACGCCTCTTTCACTTAAAAACACACACACAGAAACAAAAACAAACACATGCCTCCTTCACTCTCACACACACACCTCACTTAAACATGCACACATAAAACACAGTGCTACCAACATTTATTAAAGACCCCCCAGCACCCCCCCCCCCCTCCAACTACACCCCTCCCCCACACAATGCAGCTTGAGGCAAGTGCTGCCAGTGCCTACCTGCTGCTATCAGCCCAACGGAGGAACAGACAGCTTCACTCGGCCAGCTCAACTGGAAGGGCCCGGCAGGAGCTGCACTCTGGAGCTCCCCCTATCTGCAGCCCCAGCCAGCTCTCTGTATATACGAGGAGGCAGCTACTGTGTCGCTGACTCGAAAGCTCCTCGCAGCAAACAATCGCCAGGGTCAGTCAGCTGGAGACAATGGAGGAGATGTGCCCCCTTGAGGTCAGGAGCCCGGCGGCAGCCGACTCCACTGCCTCCCAGAGTTCTGCCCCTGGTAGCACTAATACCATTAATCCCCATTTCTTAATGAAAGATTCTTTGTATATTGGTAGAACAACTCAGCTACTGTAGTAGTTTGTTCATTATTACTGCCCTAGACTAGGTATTTATCAGCTAAGAAAGCATTTTCAGTGTACTGATTATTTAAGCAAAATATTAAAGCTACGTACTCCCCCTCCAAAAGCGATAGGGGTCAAAAGGTTGACAGTGTCTAAGTCGACCAAAAAAGGTCAACATGCACAAGGTTGAAATGTGAAAATAGTCGACACAGTGAAAAGGTCGTCACATTAAAAGGTTGACATGAGTTTTTTATGGGGTTTTTTCGAGTCAAATTGTAGGTTTCAGCACATAAAACCCCAATTAGTGTACCACATCCCATTGCATGGCTTGCTTTCCTTGCCATGCTTTGGCTTACCGTTCTCAATCATAGTTTACGTGGATGGTAAAGTATGAAAAAGTTGAAAAAAACAAAACTTGTGTTGACCATATGTTGTGTCGGGTTCACTACGATATGCCGGCGGTCGGGCTCCCGGCGACCAGCATACCGGCGCCGGGAGCCCGACCGCCGGCTTACCGACAGTGTGGTGAGCGCAAATGAGCCCCTTGCGGGCTCGCTGCGCTCGCCACGCTACGGGCACGGTGGCGCGCTCACACTATTTTATTCTCCCTCCAGGGGGGTCGTTGACCCCCATGAGGGAGAATAAGTGTCGGTATGCCGGCTGTCGGGATCCCGGCGCCGGTATACTGTGCGCCGGGATCCCGTCAGTCGGCATACTGAAGACCACCCGTTGTGTCAACCATTGTCATGTCTATCTTTTGAACCTGTCGATCTTTTGACCATATGCATATCGACTATGTGGTGTCGACCTATTAATTGTCGGCCTATTATCTGGATACCCTCCAAAAGAAATATGTTCAAAAGTTCTAGCATTTTGTATAGAATAAAATCATACCCCTTTCACACAGAGCGGATAGCTCAGGTTATTGCCAGTGCGACTTAGGGACCTAATTCAGACCTGATCATAGATGTGCTAAATTTAGCACATCTACGATCAGTCACACAGACATGAAGGGGGATGCCCAACATAGGGCTAGTCCGCCCCGCATGTCAGGCCCTCCCCCCCTCCCCCGCACAAGTATGAAAGCATCACACAGCGGCGATGCTTTTGTTCTTAGGAGTAGCTCCCTACCTGCGCAGGTCTTGCGCGATGGCAGGAAGCTACTCGTTGCTGTAAGGGTTGCAGCAGCTGCGTGTGACATCATGCAGCTGCCATGCCCCGCCCCTCGCACGGTCTGAGCATGCCTGCGTTGCCCGGGCCGCGCCCCTATAACGGCGCCCAAATGCCGCCGGCCGACCCCCTCCAGCCTCTGCCTGTCAATCAGGCAGAGGCAATCGCAGTTCAGACCTAATCGGCTGCTGTGCGAAAACACACAGAACCAATCAGGTCTAAATTAGGCTCTAGGTCCTGCCTCCGTGTGAAAGGCTCGACCCCTGTTGTGCGTCCCAGGTCCGCTACACAGGTTGCGACCAGAGTAAATCATGTGTCCATCCCGGATAGGCTTCAGGGTTATTCGACCTGGGTCATGCTAAAAGGCTGTTGGTTGGCTATCATTGGCTGAGAGTCACGCTCAGCGTAAGTTGGGGTTCCGACAACCAAGTTTTGGCTAAAGGGTCAGCTACCTGTGAGGAGAGTAAATGAGGTGGCTGAATGTAATTCCTCCCCATGGGGTGCAAGCCAAACTAAGTGTTAACGTTGGCCGGAGGGCGTAAAGAAAAGAAGGACTTTGTAGGAAGATAACTAGTTTTAATGAATAATCAGGCTGTACACGAATACTGGAGAAATTGGAAGAATTAGAGTCTATGGTTAAATGACTTGAAGAGTGAAGCTGAAGAACTCCGGTAAAGAAGAACTGAAGACTGTGTTTTATGATTAAAAGACGAGGCTGTAGTACTTGGACTTTGAAGAAATGAAGACGTGGTTTGTGATTGAAAGATGAAGCTGAAGAACTTGGACTTTGAAGAAATGAAGACTGGTTTGGGATTGAAAGATGAGGCTGAAGAACTTGGACTTTGAAGAAATGAAGATTGTGGTTTGTGATTGAAAGACGAGGCTGAAGAACTTGGACTTTGAAGAAATGAAGATTGTGGTTTGTGATTGAAAGACGAGGCTGAAGAACTTAGACTTTGAAGAAATAAAGACGTCTGCGGGAACCGCTGTTAGCACCTGGAGCTCCTCTACGACCTGGGACCCCGTGAGCGCTTCCATGAGTGGCAACGGACTTAAACAGCAGGACTGCAGCAACGTTTAGGTAACCGATGGATGAGAGCAACCAGGACCAGGGAACCAGAAATTACCTGGGAGCACAGAGCTGGAGAACCTTTCACAAGGAGGTAACTTGAAGCACTGGCACTCTCCCTCTGAGCCAGCCCCCTTTTGTAAGGGGAGAACACGCAGGATTGGCTGGACACAGATTGGGAACTTCATTGGTAATACTCTGGTCTCCAACATGGCTACCCCTAGCACAGGAGACATACTTAGCTGTTAGCACACAGCTTTAGCCAGCTTCTGTCTCTGACACACTATACTGTGTCACCACTAGAGGACCTTACCGCAGCGATCCCCGCCGCAGTGCCCGGCTCTCCAGACCCTCGGCCTCCGGCCCTTGGCAGCCGCACATCCATCCAGAAGGACCCGCCGTGAGCAGCTCCCTGCCGCCGCAGCCGCACCAACCAGCGGGTCGGTAACCCACAGGAGCACCCACCGGAGGTAAGGCTTCGGAGCCTGACGCTGAGCAGGCAATAATAACCTTATTTACACAGTACTGGTTAGAAAGATTTAGGAAGAGTAGAACAATTTTATGTTGTTAGCCCTGTTGAGTGTAGAAATAAATCAGTGACACATTGCTGATTTGCACAATCTGGTCTAGTCTATGAACAGTCTTGCAACAACTTTCCATAAGGCAATCTGCCAGTGCATGACTGTGAAGTCTAATCACTAAGTCACTGATAACAGTAAAAAGGAGTCACGGGCATTCAAAGAAGTTAGTACATATGTGTTCTCCTTCCAAAATAACACATAAAAAATCAGCAGCATATTTATGCCATTATGTTGAATCAGACATATCCTGGATCAGTTTAAGAGTGAAAAGGGCCCGTGTGCACTGTGCAGGCTCTGTGTGGGTCCACCCCTCTCTGGAAGCACACTAAGCCAGTCTACTGCGCATGCAAGGGTTTATGGAAACATGGCACCCAAGCAAGCCTTTTTCCTGGGGGATTTCTCTATTACACATGCACACATCAACGGGAAAAATAACCGCCACACAAGTTTCACAGTGACTTCTGCTGCTCATGTTGGCCGATGCAGCACTCTGGAGACAACAGAGAAGTAAGTCTCATCTATGGGTGCAGGTGTGAGGTGTGGACTCAGGCGCTCTGTGCCCCGCACAACCTTATATGCCATAAGACCTCCTTACATGTCAACAGTTCTCTTTACATGAAAATAAAACATTCTCCACATGCCCATCAGATCTCCCCACATGGCCTTACATGCCACCGGGTCTCCTACCTATGCAATCAAACACCCTCCACATGCACACCTATCAGTGATGCATGTCACTGCATTTATTACTATACTCAGTGGCGTAACTACCACCCCCGCAGCCACTGTGGAGGCTTGGAGGCACAGGGCTGCGAGGGCGCCGCCACTGATTGCTGCTGGGCTGTGTGTGAGGAGTCCAGGAAGGAGGGCACAGCACGCGCCTCTCCTGTGTCCGTCCTGACTCCTGTGTCTCTGGCGGCGGCGTGCCAGTTTGTGAGCCAATCAGAGCTCGCGGACCGGCAGCAATGCAATCAGGAGCCGCAGCTGCCAGTCCGCAAGCTCTAATTGGCACAGCACCGGGGGGGGGGGGGATGGGGGGTACATGGCACTGGGGGAACATATTTGGCACTGGGGTCATATGTGTAGTTGGCACTGGGAGGCATATGGGGCACTGGGGGCATATGTGTATCTGGCACTGGGTGCATATTTGGCACTGAGGGCATATGTGTATCTGGTACTGTGGGGGCATATATGGCACTGAGGGCATATGTGTTTCTGGCACTATGAGGGCATATTTTTATCTGGCACTGTGGGGGAATATCTGGCACTGGTAGCATATGCGACACTGGGGGCACACCCCTAGCAACAAGCATTACCCTCTGGTAACAAGCACGACACCCAGCTCATGAAATCCCTGGCAACAATCATTACCCCCTGGCAACAAGCATAACACCTAGCGCATGAAACCCCTGGCAATGAGCATGACAACCTGAGCATGAAAACCCCTGGCACCATGCATGGAACCAACAGCATGAAATTCCTGGCAACGAACATGACACTCTGAGCATGAAAGTCCCTGGCACCATGCATGGAATCAAGAGCATGAAATCCCTGGCAACGAGCACGTAAATAATTTAAAAGTAATTAGAAGCCTTACTGAAGGGCTTAACGTGTAATGGGCATTGCGATTTGTGGCATAATGTATCACGGACATTGCGGTGTGTGTCATACTGTCACGGACATTGCGGTGTGTGTCATAATGTGTCACAGATATTATGGTGTGTGGTATACTTTATCACGAGCATTGTGGTATGTGTGTCACGAACCGGTCTCTCACCTTTGCGGGTTCTGGGGTTCATCCATTGCCAGTGCGGTTGCTCGCGGTGCTGTGCGCCCGTGTGGGGACGCGGCGTGATCAGTGGCACAGGTAATGCAGAGTCTGGGAACTGTGAGTGCGGGGACCAAATGGCCTAAGGCACTGCGGTGTGTCTGCTGTATAGGAGGTGGCCATGTTGGAGACCAAATAGCTAATACAGAGCACTTGTGAAAACACCTGTGGGCAGGTGTAAGCCAATCCCGTGCTTGTGCTGCCTTTAAGTAGGCTGGGATTATGTTACTCTGGGCCAGTGCTTTGTTGTATCAACGCTGTGCTCTAGCTCTGAGCTCTCTCCGTGCATTCCGTGTGATTCCCGTGGTCCAGATATCGCCTCCGTTCCCAGAGGCCCGTCTGCAGCCTTCACTGCTAAAAGATCCACCGGCTCCCCGCTGTGCTGTCAGTTAATCACGCACCTACTGGTAACAATTGGATTCCCAGAGTCTTGCATGAGGAAACCCTGTCTGCCTGCTTTCAACCATACAGAGTTTGGAGGATTCCACTAACTTCAGCTGTTCGTTTGTTCTGCTCTGCTTTTAACCCGTTCATCACTTATATCATCTGCTACAGTCTCACAGTGATCTCCGGAACTCGCAAGTAACCCAATTTAGTTCTTTTACTTTCTATGTTGCCATTACAAGGATAATTCTTCACAGTCTCTCAGTTACCTCTCAAAACTTCATTGCAAATCCTCACAGTTATTTCTTCATGTCTGCATTATCCAGTTAAACACATTCTACAGTTCAGCATCAAAGCTTGTTTATATTTGGACAATTTAACATTTATTCTCCAGCCTGTTTTGAACGCAATTCCATGAACATTTCTTTTATTTTTTCTTTAAGATATATCCTGCATATTATTTCTATTATTCATGCAATACGTCAGTATACTATGGTGATTAATAACTTGCCATTTACCACTTTACTGAATTGTTATTTTCAATAAATATATGGAACGGAACTTTCTTCGTCCTCCCTGCTTTCTTCATACCCCAGCACCTACACCTGTGGTTGGTCCCGGGTTAACGGATTCACAAAAACACCCGGACCTGACAGTAAGCACTGGCCACATGGATCCGTCAAGTGACCAATTCGCAGGAGGCGGTGCTACGTCAGATATCCTTTCCCGTCTGGAAAACCAGGAGTCTATACAGACACAAATAGTGCAGTTTATGCAAACTATGGCAGACCGTTTAGAGACTCTTCATACGGCTATTAAAACGTCTCAGATTCCAGATTCCAACTCCGGTTGTCCCAGTTACCACTACAGTTTCTCCTGTGACGCTGCCTACGTCCCGCTTGCAGTTACCCTCTCCGAGTAAGTTTGACGGAACTCCAAAACTTTGCAGAGGATTCCTGAATCAATGCGAGATCCAGTTCGAACTGTTGTCCGCCAGTTTCCCATCAGCTCATTCTAAGGTTGCATATATTATTGCCCTCCTTTCCGGTCAGGCTCTGGAGTGGGCATCACCATTATGGGAAAGAGGTGATCCTATCCTCTCTTATTACAAGGAGTTCGTATCATCCTTCCGGAGAATCTTTGACGAACCAGGCAGGACAACCTCAGCATCTTTGGAGATTCTCCGTCTACGTCAAGGTTTACGTCCTGTCAGTCAATATATTATTCAGTTTCGCACGTTGTCTTCAGAGTTAAACTGGAATGAGGAGGCCCTGATCGCCGCGTTCTGGAATGGACTTTCAGAGAAAATCAAGGATGATTTAACTATCCGGGATGTGCCAACTAAACTGGATGAATTGATTTCTCTCTGTAACAAACTTGACCTACGCTACAGGGAGCGATGTTTAGAGAAATCCAGGGCAGAGCGATCCAGTCCACATTATCATCCTAGGCCTCGACAAGATTCTTCATCACAGTCTCCGGTAACGACAGAAGAGCCTATGCAGATTGGGCGCTCCCGCCTCACAGAGGAGGAACGACTTCGTCGTCGACAGGGTAACCTCTGCATGTACTGTGGGTCTTCTGAACATTTAGTTAAATTTTGCAAACTCCGACCGGGAAACTCTCGCTCCTAGCTTATTCAAGAGAGGTTAAGCTAGGAGTTACTTTAGAATCACGTTCTGGGAAAGAGCCGACCTTGTCTATTCAATTAGAAGTTCCAAGTTCTACAGTGAAAGTTTCAGCTCTCCTAGATTCCGGGGCAGCCGAGAACTTCATCTCCTCAGCCTTTGTCATACGGTCTAAAGTTCAAACCATGCCTCTGGAAGCAGCAGTTGCTGTTACAGCAGTGGATGGAAGTCGAATTCCAGATGGTATAATTACTCATCGAACCGTATGTCTCAAGATGAAAGTTGGTGTGCTCCATTCCGAATACGTCTCCTTCTACGTGATTCCCAAAGCCTCTCAAGATGTGATACTTGGTTTACCTTGGCTGCAGAAGCATAATCCTCAACTTAATTGGCAAACCATGGAAGTCCTTTCGTGGGGTAAATCTTGTACCAAGGACTGTTCAGCCTCAATTGTACCTCTCCGGTCAATTAGCCTTCCCGACCTACCTCCGGTGTATCAATCTTTTGCGGATGTTTTCAGTAAACAAGCAGCAGACTCTCTACCTCCTCATCGCGAATGGGACTGCCCAATCGTCCTGGTTCCGGGTAAAACACCTCCTAGGGGACGAATTTACCCGCTATCCATCCCAGAGACACAAGCTATGTCTGATTATATACAGGAAAATCTAACCAAAGGATTTATCAGACCATCTTCTTCACCTGCAGGAGCCGGATTCTTCTTCGTTAAGAAGAAGGACGGTGGGTTACGACCATGCATAGATTACCATGGACTCAATGAGATCACTGTGAAAAACAAGTACCCATTACCCTTAATTCCAGAATTATTTGACCGGGTAAAGGGAGCTACTGTGTTTACAAAATTGGATCTCCGAGGGGCCTACAATTTAATCCGCATCCGGGCAGGGGATGAGTGGAAGACTGCTTTTAATACCCGGGATGGGCATTACGAATACCTAGTAATGCCTTTTGGTCTTTGTAATGCACCTGCAGTTTTTCAAAGCTATGTGAATGAACTTTTTCGTGATCTTCTCTACAAGTGTCTAGTAGTGTACTTGGATGATATCCTAATATTCTCTACGGATCTAAAGTCTCACCGTCACCAAGTTAAAGAGGTACTGACACGTCTGAGGAAAAATCAACTCTATTGTAAGTTAGAGAAGTGCACTTTTGAAGTATCTTCCATACCGTTCCTTGGTTACATCATTTCTGGATCAGAGCTATGTATGGATCCCGGTAAGGTACAAGCTATCCGAGATTGGTCCACTCCTACAACTCTCAAGGGGATTCAGCGATTTCTTGGCTTTGCTAATTTCTATAGGAGATTCATTAAGAATTATTCTTCGTTAGCTGCTCCCATCACAGCCCTAACTCGCAAGGGAGCAAATCCTACGAACTGGTCTTCTGAAGCAATCAAAGCCTTCTCTGATTTAAAGCAAGCCTTTGGGTCAGCCCCCATTCTTCGACAGCCTGATTTGAATCGTCCCTTTCTACTAGAGGTGGATGCATCTACAGAAGCAGTAGGAGCTGTGTTATCACAAGTCTTTGAAGATAAAAAGGTCCATCCCTGCGGATATTTCTCCCGTAAGTTCCTCCCGGCAGAACGTAATTATGCAATCGGTGAGCAAGAGTTACTTGCCATCAAGTTGGCATTTGAGGAGTGGAGATACCTTCTAGAAGGAGCACAACATCGCATTACAGTTTATACTGATCATAAGAATCTTCTGTATCTGCAGTCAGCTCAGTGTTTGAATCCACGACAAGCTCGATGGGCGCTTTTCTTCACACGATTCAATTTCAAGCTCACCTATCGACCAGGGTCTCAGAACAAAAAGGCAGATGCCCTTTCTCGGCCCTTTGCTTCTTCTGAATCAAATGATGCTACCACGAATCAAGCCATTGTAAATCCTACGTCCTTTTTAATGACTCGAACCTCTCCAGTTCCTCCGCCTGGCAAGACCTTTGTTGCCACAAGTCTTCGAAAACAGCTGCTTACCTGGGCTCACTCCTCTTCCTTCATGGGTCATCCTGGGGTTCTAAAGACTCTCAAGTTTATTCAACAGTCTTATTGGTGGCCACGTCTCAAAGCCGATGTCCAAGAGTTTATTGCAGCATGTCCTAAATGTGCCCAACATAAGAGTCCAAGAAGTTCTCCACCAGGTTTATTACATCCATTATCCATACCCAAACAACCATGGACTCATATCTCAATGGATTTCGTGACCGATCTACCTCCATCAAAAGGGCGAAATACCATTTGGGTGATAGTGGATCGATTTTCGAAAATGGCACATTTCATTCCATTAACTGGGTTACCATCAGCCCCTTTACTAGCCAGATTGTTCATCTCTGAAATCTTCAAGTTGCATGGCCTTCCTCGAGAGATTTTCTCTGATCGGAGAACACAGTTTGTGGCCAAGTTTTGGAGGTCGCTTTGTTCATCTTTAAATGTCAAGTTGAATTTTTCTTCTGCATATCATCCTCAGACAGATGGACAAACTGAGAGAGTCAACCAAGACCTTGAAACATTTCTCCGGCTATATATATCGTCCTCACAGGATGACTGGGTTGACTACCTTCCATTGGCAGAATTTGCTCATAATAATCTCTTCCATTCATCTTCAGAATCTACGCCCTTTTATATTAACTTCGGCTTTCATCCTCGTGTGCCAGAGTTCCATCCATTACCAGCCCTAGAAGTTCCAGCGGCAGATCAAGAGCTTCAACGTCTATCTAGAATCTGGAGTTGTGTACGTAAGTCCTTGGTCAAAACTTCCGCTCGTTATAAATCTTTTGCAGATAGAAAACGTAAAGCTGTACCGAATTACAAAGTGGGAGACCAAGTTTGGATTTCTACGCGCAATCTCAGGTTCAAAGTTCCTTCTAAGAAATTTGCTCCCAAGTTTATTGGTCCATTTCCCATTGTAAAGGTACTCAACCCTGTGTCATACAAAGTCAAGTTGCCACCGTCTTTGAGAATTCCTAACGCCTTTCATACATCTTTACTGAAGCCTTTGATTCTCAATAAGTTCCGTACTACCCAGTCCAAATCTCCTAAAGTTCACTCTTTGCAGAATGAGGAATTTGAAGTTAAAGAGATTGTGGACTCACGTTCCCGATATGGACGTTTACAGTTTCTGGTCGACTGGAAGGGTTACGGTCCGGAGGAGAGATCCTGGGTTTTCTCTGAAGATGTTCATGCTCCTAGACTGGTACAGAAATACTTCTCCAAAAATCCTGACAAGGTTCAAAGGTGTTCGGAGACCACCCGTAGAAGAGGGGGTACTGTCACGAACCGGTCTCTCACCTTTGCGGGTTCTGGGGTTCATCCATTGCCAGTGCAGTTGCTCGCGGTGCTGTGCGCCCGTGTGGGGACGCGGCGTGATCAGTGGCACAGGTAATGCAGAGTCTGGGAACTGTGAGTGCGGGGACCAAATGGCCTAAGGCACTGCGGTGTGTCTGCTGTATAGGAGGTGGCCATGTTGGAGACCAAATAGCTAATACAGAGCACTTGTGAAAACACCTGTGGGCAGGTGTAAGCCAATCCCGTGCTTGTGCTGCCTTTAAGTAGGCTGGGATTATGTTACTCTGGGCCAGTGCTTTGTTGTATCAACGCTGTGCTCTAGCTCTGAGCTCTCTCCGTGCATTCCGTGTGATTCCCGTGGCCCAGATATCGCCTCCGTTCCCAGAGGCCCGTCTGCAGCCTTCACTGCTAAAAGATCCACCGGCTCCCCGCTGTGCTGTCAGTTAATCACGCACCTACTGGTAACAATTGGATTCCCAGAGTCTTGCATGAGGAAACCCTGTCTGCCTGCTTTCAACCATACAGAGTTTGGAGGATTCCACTAACTTCAGCTGTTCGTTTGTTCTGCTCTGCTTTTAACCCGTTCATAACTTATATCATCTGCTACAGTCTCACAGTGATCTCCGGAACTCGCAAGTAACCCAATTTAGTTCTTTTACTTTCTATGTTGCCATTACAAGGATAATTCTTCACAGTCTCTCAGTTACCTCTCAAAACTTCATTGCAAATCCTCACAGTTATTTCTTCATGTCTGCATTATCCAGTTAAACACATTCTACAGTTCAGCATCAAAGCTTGTTTATATTTGGACAATTTAACATTTATTCTCCAGCCTGTTTTGAACGCAATTCCATGAACATTTCTTTTATTTTTCTTTAAGATATATCCTGCATATTATTTCTATTATTCATGCAATACGTCAGTATACTATGGTGATTAATAACTTGCCATTTACCACTTTACTGAATTGTTATTTTCAATAAATATATGGAACGGAACTTTCTTCGTCCTCCCTGCTTTCTTCATACCCCAGCACCTACACCTGTGGTTGGTCCCGGGTTAACGGATTCACAAAAACACCCGGACCTGACAATGTGGTATAATGTCTCAGGGGTATTGCAGTGTGTAGCATAATGTATAACAGGCATTGCAATGCGTGGCCTAATGTGTCACAGGCATTACGGTCTGTAGCATATTGTGTAATGGGCATTATTGTGTGTGGCATAATGTCTAAGGGCCATTGCAGTATGTGGCATAATGTACTGTGTACTGGGCATTACTATATGGAGAAAAAAATGACAAATAATGTAAGGGGCATGAATCAGGATTATTTTTTTTCCTGTGGTGGCCAACGTCTGGGCAATGCCACACCCCTTTAAGCAAAGCCACACCCATTTAAAAAAGGCCACACCCTTTTTGCAGCACACGCAGATTAATCACTTCTCTGGTGGCAATTAGGGGACCGGGAGGAGGGGGGCAGGTTTTTTTTTTGGGGGGGGAGGGGGAGGGGAGGGCCTGCCAGGGAATGTTTTGGCTTTGAGAAGAAACATTTCTAGTTACGCCACTGACTATACTTTATAATATTCAGATTTTGTATAGGGATTTTGGCAGTCCTGGCTGGATGTCCGAATGTGCATTAGGTGATGAGATCATTCCTATCAGGCTGAGATGTATCACAAGTTGTAGAGATAAAGTAGTAACCAATCAGTTCTTAACTGTCATTTTTCAAACACAGCATGTATCCAAGCTTTGATACATCTACCCCTTAGTACTGCTTATCAATGAAATCCGCAGCTTCAGATTTTGATGTAAACATGGCTGCTACTACTACTTTCCACTCTGTACATTTCTCCATAATGGAATAAGTGAAAGTTTACGTATACACATAGTTGCAGATCTCATTTCTATACTGTAAGACTTGCTAATCCTTAAGTTTCTCCACTTTATGCCCAGTAGTTTCAGACAACGTTAATGTCCCTGAGGACTGTATAATTGCAGTAAGCAGTGCTTGGATAATACAAAACAGTATTGTACTGTTCTACCTATTAGTAACTAGTACTGAGAACTGTAATAGGTAGAACAGTACAATACTGTTTTGTATTATCCAAGCACTGCTTACTGCAATTATACAGTATCTCAGAGTTAGTTGAAATTACTGTCTGCCAAGTTCCACAGTCACTACTTGTGAGTGGAACTGTAGGCAGACCCTTGTAAAAGGTTATGCTTATAAGGTTTACAAAAATGTATGAGATATTTGCTGTCCAGACGTCTCCTTTTCTCTTTAATCCCCAGAATGAGCAATTTCCATTTTCTCATTCCGTGACTCAAGGATCCACACACGTTCACAACGTACAGTAACAATGATAAAGAGATTTTTAAGACATGTCTGAGATCACACTTTTCTCGAAGCAGAACCCACCCTTTAACCAGAGAGATATCTCAGACCTGGTTTAAAACGATGGAACAACTTGGCAATCGGAACAGTCTATGCTAAAATCTGACAGCTGCACATCCGGTAATTGTTTGACCTTGAAATAGGGCAACATAAATCAAATGATTTAAAATGAAAGGAACATGTGGAAATGAAAAATAAAATATTCACTTCTTTGACTGGAACGGATTTTCTTGGAAATAGAAGAGATGCTTTCAATTTAGTTTGAGGACTCTGCAGATTTTTCTTAATAGATTTTGGGGAATGTGTAGATGTAGGAATGTGGTAAAGATTGAGTATGAAGAATCTATCTATCGGTCTGTGGCATCCCAAATAATTATTTCATGCATGTTATAGGGAGTTGGTGTATCAGAGGCCATCGGTGTCATCATGAATTCACTCTTGCCCCTGTACTCTTACTTTAGCAGGTCTCAAGCTCCTCCTTTTCTCCACACCACAGCAGAGAGACAAGGTTCTTTTCCCCAGACAATAAGCCAGTCAAAATATATGCAAACAGGGTTTGAATTTATTATTAAAGACTCCACCAAGGTTGTTAAGGCGTGGTTTCTTACTTAAATGATTATCTGGCAGAATATTCTTGTATAGAATATAGGCCCTCATTCCGAGTTGATCGCTCGCTAGCTGTTTTTAGCAGCCGTGCAAATGCATAGTTGCCGCCCACGGGGGAGTGTATTTTCACTTTACAAGTGTGCGGACGTCTGTGCAGCCGAGCTCTGCAAAAACGTTTTGTGCAGTTTCAGAGTAGGTCTGAACTTACTCAGCCCTTGCGATCACTTCGGTCTTTTTGGTACCGGAATTGACGTCACACACCCGCCCTCCAAACGCCCGGACACGCCTGCGTTTTTCCTACCACTCCCAGAAAATGGTCATATGCAGATGTATATCTCAAATTAATGACCAGGAGACTATGGGGGTAATTCAGAACTAATCGCTGGGCTGCGTTTTTTGCTGCCCTGCGATCAGATAGTCACTGTCTACAGGGGGAGGAGAAAAGCGCTGTGCAAGTGTGCGTTCACTTCTGTAGCAGAGCTGCACAAAAATCAGTTTGTGCAGTCTCTGCACAGCCCAGGACTTACTCAGCCGCTGCGATGGGATCCTGCTGATATGGGCCGGAGCTGACATCAGACACCCTCCCTTAAAACGCCTGAGCCTGTCTGTGTATTTCCGGGCACTCCTGGAAATCAGTCAGTTGACACGACTTCCTGTCAATCACCTTGCGATCGCCCGTGCGTTCAGATTTTTCGCTCCATCCCGTCGCAAGGCACCTATGCCTGTTGTGTGACGCGCCGGTGCATTTAGGCTCAGATGCAGGCGCAGTTTGGATCTGAGTGCACGCTGTGCGAAAATGCACAGCAGCGATCAGATCTGAATTACCCCCTATGTTATGTTATAATAGGATTTTGATAACCTACCGGTAAATCCTTTTCTCCTAGTCCGTAGAGGATGCTGGGGACGACATCAAGACCATGGGGTATAGACGGGATCCGCAGGAGACATGGGCACTCTAAAGACTTTTCATTGGGTGTGAACTGGCTCCTCCCTCTATGCCTCTCCTCCAGACCTCAGTTGTAGGAACTGTGCCCAGGGAGACTGACATTTCGAGGAAAGGAATTACTTAACTAGTGGTGAGATATCTACCAACTCACACCCTCAACCATACCGCACACATGGCATTCAACATAACACACGCCAACAGGCATGAACTAATTGCAGCAACATGCTGAAACCAAGATAACACAACTTGTGTAACTGTAATAACTAAACTGCAGGTAAAGTACGCACTGGGACGGGCACCCAGCATCCTCTACGGACTAGGAGAAAAGGATTTACCGGTAGGTTATCAAAATCCTATTTTCTCATACGTCCTAGAGGATGCTGGGGATGACATCAAGACCATGGGGTCTATACCAAAGCTCCAGTACAGGCGGGAAAGTGCGGATGACCCTGCAGCACCGATTGACCAAACTTTAGGTCCTCATCGGCCAAGGTGTCAAACTTGTAGAATTTTGCAAATGTGTTTGACCCTGACCAAGTAGCTGCTCGGCAAAGTTGTAATGCCGAGACCCCCCGGGCTGCCGCCCAGGAGGAGCCCACCTTCCTAGTAGAATGGGCCTTCACCGACATCGGTAACGGCAATCCAGCCGTAGAATGAGCTTGCTGAATCGTACCTCTGATACAGCGCACAATAGTCTGCTTGGAAGCAGGACACCCAATCTTGTTGGGAGCATACAGGACAAACAAAACCTCTGTTTTCCATATTCGAGCTGTTCTAGCGACATAAATCTTCAAAGCTCTAACCACATCTAGAGACTTTGACTCAGCGAACATGTCAGTAGCAACTGGCACCACAATAGGGTGGTTTATGTGGAAAGAGGACACCACCTTTGGAAGAAAATGTTGACGAGTTCTCAACTCTGCCCTATCTTCATGGTAGATCAGGAAAGGGCTCTTGTGGGACAAGGCCCCCAATTCAGACACCCGTTTTGCGGATGCCAACGCCAAAAGCATCACCACTTTCCAAGTGAGAAACTTCAACTCTATTTCTTGTAGAGGCTCAAACCAACCCGATTGAAGGAACTGCAACACCACATTAAGGTCCCATGGTGCCACTGGAGGCACAAATGGAGGCTGGATGTGCAGAACCCCTTTCACGAACGCCTGAACTTCTGGAAAGGAGGCCAATTGTTTTTGAAAGAAAACTTATAAGGCCGAAATCTGGACCTTGAGTGACCCCAATCTAAGGCCCGCATCCACACCAGCCTGCAGAAAATGGAGAAAACGTCCCAACTCAACTCTTCCGTAGGAGCCTTCTTGGATTCACACCAAGACACATATTTTCTCCAAATACGGTGGTAATGTTTAGACGTTACTCCTTTCCTGGCCTGAATAAGTGTGGGGATGACTTCCTTGGGAATACCCTTTCGGGCTAGGATCCGACGCTCAACAGCCATGCCGTCAAACGTAGCCGCGGTAAGTCTTGATACACACACAGCCCCTGCTGTAGTAGGTCCTCTCGAGGAGGAAGAGGCCGAGGATCTTCTATGAGCAACTCCTGAAGATCTTGATACCAAGCCCTCCTTGGCCAGTTTGGGGCAATGAAGATTGCTCAAACTCTTGTTCTTATTATTATTTTGAGAACTTTTGGAATCAGTGGAAGTGGAGGGAAAACATATACCGACCGAAACACCCACTGGGTCACCAGTGTATCCACTGCCATTGCTTGAGGGTCTCTCGACCTGGAACAATATCTCTGACGCTTCTTGTTTAGACGAGATGCAATCATGTCTACTTGAGGAACTCCCCAGAGACTCATCCCCTCTGCGAAGACTTATTGGTGGAGGCCCCACTCTCCTGGATGGAGATCGTGTCTGCTGAGGAAGTCTTCTTCCCAGTTGTCCACTCCCAGAATGAAAATTGCTGACAGAGCTCTAACATGTCTTTCTGCCCACAGGAGAATCCTTGTCACCTCTGCCATTGCCGCTCTGCTTTTCGTTCCACCTTGCCTGTTTATGTACGCGACTGCTGTTACATTGTCCGACTGGATCTGCACGGGATATTGAAGAAGATATACCGCTAGTAGAAGGCCGTTGTAAATGGCTCTCAATTCCAGAACGTTTATGTGAAGGCAGGCTTTCTGACTTGACCATTTTCCTTGGAAGCTTTCCCCGTGTGTGACAGCTCTTCAGCCTCGGAGACTTGCATCTGTGGTTATTAGGACCCAGTCGTGAATCTCAAACTTGCGTCTCTCTAGTAGGTGAGAACTGTGTAGCCACCACAGGAGCGAAATCCTGGCTTTGGGGGACAGGATTATTTTCCGGTGTATGTGTAGGTGGCATCCAGACCACTTGTTCAACAGGTCCCACTGGAATACTCTGGCATGAAATCGGCCAAACTGTATGGCCTCGTAGGCTGCTACCATTTTCCCCAACAACCGAATGCATTGATGGATCAACACGCTTGTTGGTTTCAATATTTGTTTGTCCATTTTCTGGATTTCCAGAGCCTTTTCCACTGGAAGAAATACTCTCCGAACTTCTGTGTCCAGAATCATCCCTAAAAAGGACAATCTTGTCGTCGGTTCCAACTGGAACTTTGGAAAATTCATGATCCAACCGTGTTGTTGGAGTATTGACAGGGAGAGTGCGATGTTCTGCACCAACTGTTCCCTGGATCTCGCTTTTATCAGGAGATCGTCCAGATAAGGAATTATATTGACTCTTTTTTAACGAAGGAGGACCATCATCTCCGCCATCACCTTGGTGAATACCCTCGGTGCCGTGGAGAGTCCGAACGGCAACGTCTGAAACTGGTAATGGCAATCCTGTACTGCGAATCTCAGATAAGCTTGGTGAGGAGGATAAATGGGAACATGCAAGTAAGCATCTTTTATGTCTACTGACACCATGAAGTCCCCCTCTTCCAGACTGAAAATCACTACCCTCAGGGATTCCATCTTGAACTTGAACCTTTTCAGGTAGAGATTCAGATTTTCAGGTTTAAAATCGGTGTGACCGAGCTGTCCGGCTTCGGAACTACGAAGAGGCTTGAATAAAAAAACCTTCTCCTTACTGTGCCAAGGGTACCAGGACAATGACCTGATCCTGACATAATTTTTGAATTGCCGTTGTTACTGCCTCTCTTCCCGGAAGAGTAGCTGGCAAGGTCGATTTGAAAAATCGGCATGGGGGGATGTCTTGAAACTCTAGTTTGTACCCATGGGACACTATTTGTAAGACACATTGGTTCAGGCCAGATTGAATCCAGATTTGGCTGAAAAGTTTCAGACGTGCTCCCACCCGAGCGGACTCCCGCAAGGGACCCAGCATTATGCTGCAGATTTGGCAGAAGCAGGGGTGGACTTCTGCTCCTGCGATCCGGGAGACGCTGCGGATTTCTTTCCTTTTCCCCTTCCCCTACCTGCAAAAAAAAAGAAAAGGGGAGACCTTTGGCCTTTTTGTATTTGTTGGGACTGTATGTGAGAGTGATGTGTCTTTTTCGCCGGTGTAGGAGCATAAGGCAAGAATGTCGACTTACCTGTGGTAGCCGCCAAGACTAACGCATCCAGCCCATCACCAAACAAGGCCTCACCTTTATACGGGACAGCCTCCATATTTTATTTTGGAATCTACATTAGCATTCCACTGGCGAATCCACAACACCCTCCGAGCTGATACTGCCATGGTAGCGGTTCTTGATCCCAAGAAACCAATATATTTCATGGATTCTAGTACGTACGCAGCAGCGTCTTTGATATGACCTAACGTTAGGAGTATCTCGTCTCCATCTATTGTGTCAATGTCTAATGACAAGTTTTCTGACCACTTTTCAATAGCACTACTCACCCACTCACAGACAATGGTAGGCCTGAGTAGTGTCCCTTTGGCTACATCAATAAATCACCTCACTCACTTGCGGTCTGTCGACTCCTTAAGTGAAGCCATTACATGCACAGGGAGAAACACCTTTTCTCTTTTATGACAGGGCCCTGTCTAATATGGGGGGTGACTCCCACCTTTTTTGGAAAAAGGTAAGCTGCCGGAATTCCTTTTGGGAATCTGAAATTTCTTTTCAGGTTAAATCAGACCTGAGGTGGAGGGAAAATTACATTACTTCTTTACTAAAGTAAACGCTCTCCTTGTGGTAAAAGAGGTGGCTTTGTAACTTCTAACACCTCCTTTTAGCTAAAACATGTTTTGAATGCTTTTTTGCTAACTTAGGACCTATTCCCCTGGAATCACTAGTGTCGACACAGGAATCAGAGTCCGTGTTGGTATCAGTTTGTACTACTTGTGCAAATTTGTATGTGACCCAGAAAGGTCCCTGTGGATGAAAGGCAGAACTATTAAAAATCACATCTTCAACAGATTATTTTCATTTTCTGTATGAGATTCAGTCCAACCTTTTACTGATATGATTCACACTATCATATAACCTTTCACCCAGTCAGGCTCTTGGTGTCATATTACACCTCTGTGTCCCTAACATGTCTCCACAGAGTTCCCTGCCACAGACATGTCACACACGTCCAGAACCACACCACAGACACTCCGAGACTTATAGAGGGACAGACCCACAGTAAAATCTGTCAGAGGGACACAGATGGGATTTGCCAGCTCACAACCCAGCACCAGTAACACAATGTCTGTGAACACAAAATGCCCACTGACGTTCAGCGCTTTTATAATGTTAATCACACAATTATATAGCACAAATTCACTGTGGCCCCCCCTGTTTTGCACCCTGATACTTGTTCAGTAGTGGAGGAGGACCAGCCTTGTCTCTGCAGCCTAAGGAGAGAGAGAAAATGGCGCTGAGCAGTGTGCTGGCTGACTGAGGCGGAAGCTCCACTCTTCAATGGTGTGTTTCTCCTCAGCTTTTATGAGGTCATTTTTATACTGGTGGGGGTAGGACTGTGCCTCAGCAACTTATGCCCCTTATTTATACCAGTTTCCATAGGTTTCATGCTGCCCAGGGCGCCCCCACCCGCGCCCTGCACCCTGCAGTGCATGTGTATGTGTGGGCAACATGGCGCGCTGCGCTCCCGCCAGCTGTGCGGTACCTTTAGCCATCACTTTCTTGATTGAAGATCTGTCTTCTAACACTCACCTGTCTTCTGACTTCTGGCTCCGTGAGGGGGGTGACGGCGTGCTGTGGGAGTGAGTATCTAGGCACGGCTAGCGTTCAGTTCCCTTCAGGAGCTAATGGTGTCCTGTCAGCCACAAGCAGAGCCATGAAACTCTTCAGGAATTTGGTTCCTACTTCTGCCCCCTCAGTCCCACGAAGCAGGGAGTCTGTTGCCAGCAGATCTCCCTGAAAATAAAAAACCTAACATAAGTCTTTTTAGAGAAACTCAGTAGAGCTCCTCAGAGTGCATCCAGTAGACCTGGGCACATTTCTAAAACTGAGGTCTGGAGGAGGGGCATAGAGCCAGTTCACACCCAATGAAAAGTCTTTAGAGTGCCCATGTCTCCTGCGGATCCCGTCTATACCCCATGGTCTTGATGTCGTCCCCAGCATCCTCTAGGATGTATGAGAAATTAGATTTCTTGAAATGGCTTGAACAGTGATAAACCAGGTTTCATTTAAATATTTGTGTGGGGCCCTTTATGTATACAAATTGAAAGTATTTCCTAAAATAGTACCATTGCAGCACAGATAAATATGGTTGTAACAATATACAGTATCTCTCACAAAATGTTTAAATGGTTTGAACTCAACAAGTTTCTGGCTGTGATGGGGTACAGTTTCCCCTCCAAAATGTTGGTACAGTTTACACTGAAACACCAATATGGGCTGTGGCACTGTAAGTCAAAGCATCTCTTTACTTTCTGCAGCTTGGCTTTCTGGATCTCTCACTGCAGCTTGTCACTTTCTGGTTATCTCTCTTTGAAGCTTGTCTATGGGTCAATCTTTAAATATAGATCTAGGCAGCAACTCACTTAGAACCTGTTTCTTAAGGTAGCTTTCGTCTGCAGGCCCTCTAAGGCTACAGATTGACACTGTGTTTTTCCCATAAATGCATTCTCTTCATAGCAGTTTGGCTCTTTGGGCCTAATTCAGCTTCAGTTGCAGTTCTGAAAATCACCCATTTACTTTGGGTGTCTGAACCTGAATTAGACCCTTAATCCATCTGGAAGCTCCCAGCTGTTTGACACACAATCTCATTGGGCAGTTTTCTGGCATCTCTGTACCTCCAAACTACTCTTCTCCACAGGGGCGGAACTACTGGCGGGGCAGGCAGTGCATTGCACTGGGGCCCCGCCGCACTCAGGGGCCCACAGCCGCCGGCCGGCATTTAGAACAGATTGACATGCGGACGAGAGTCCGCATGTCAATCTGCGTTCTCCTCTCCCTCCTTGCTGCTCCCCCGCTCCCCCGGCCCCCCCCCTATGTGTTGGAGGGACACGAGCGCATCGCGCGTCTCTCTGTGTCCCTCCTGGCTCTCCCCCGGCCGCTCTAAGGAAGCATGTGCCGTTCGTGAGCTCTGATTGGCTCACGAACGGCACATGCTTCATTAGACAAGCGGGGGAGAGCCAGGAGGGACACAGTAGAGACGCGCGATGCGCTCGTGTCCCTCCAACACATAGGGGGGGGAGGGGGGACCGGGGGAGCAGGCACTGGGGGGACAGATCTGGCACTGGGGACATATACCTGGCACTGGGGGGACAGATCTGGCACTGGGGACATATACCTGGCACTGGGGGGACAGATCTGGCACTGGGGACATATACCTGGCACTGGGGGGACAGATCTGGCACTGGGGACATATACCTTTCACTGGGGGGGCATATACCCGGCACTGAGGGCATGTACCTGGCACTGGGGGCATATACCTGGCACTGGGGGGGAATATCTGGCACTGTGGGAGAATATCTGGCACTGGGGGGGCATATACCCGGCACTGGGGGCATATACCTGGCACTGGGGGGGAATATCTGGCACTGGGGGCATATACCTGGCACTGGGGGGGAATATCTGGCACTGTGGGAGAATATCTGGCACTGGGGGGGCATATACCCGGCACTGGGGGCATATACCTGGCACTGGGGGGGAAGCAGGCACTGGGGGGGAATATCTGGCACTGGGGGCATATACCTGGCACTGGGGCATATAACTGGCACTGGGGGGGCATGTACCTGGCACTGGGGGCATATACCTGGCACTGGGGGGGAATATCTGGCACTGTGGGAGAATATCTGGCACTGGGTGCATATACCTGGCACTGTGGGGGAATATCTGGCACTGGGAGCATATGTGGCACTGGGAGCACGGCCCTAGCAACAAGCACTACCCACTAGCAACGAGCATGACACCCAGTGCATGAAACCCCTGGCAACGAGCATGACATCCTGGCACTGTGCATGGAACCAAGTGCATGAAACCCCTGGCAACAAGCAGGTAATTTCTTTTTTTATTTGTTGGGACTGCCTGCCGCAATGTGTAAAAAGGGGGGACTGCCTGCCGCTATGTATAAAAATGGGGAATCTGCATGCCGCAATGTAAAAATGGGGAATCTGCCTGCCGCTATGTGTAAAAAGGTAGAATCTGCCTGCCGTAATGTGTAAAAAGGGCACGCTATCTGCCGTTATGTGTAAAAGTGTATGGTGTCTGCCGTAATGTGTAAAATGGGGACGCTGTCTGCCGTAATGTGTAAAATGGGGACGCTGCCTGCCGTAATGTGTAAAAAGTGCACGCTGTCTGCCGCTATGTGTAACGAGGGCACGCTGTCTGCCGCTATGTGTAACGAGGGCACGCTGTCTGCCATTGTGTAAAAAGTGTATGCTGTCTGCCGCTATGTGTAACGAGGGCACGCTGTCTGCCGTTATGTGTAAAAAGTGCACGCTGTCTGCCGTTATGTGTAAAAAGGGGAATCTGTTCGCTGTAAGGAGTAAAAGGGTCTCTACCTGGTGTAGTGGTGCTACTGTGCGGCGTAATTTGAAGAATGGAGACTACTGTGCACCGTTTTATGAATTGGTATTATTTTGTGGACACACCCCTTCCCCACGAAGCCACGCCACTATGTATTTTTGCGCGCGCGCCTACGGCGCGCACTGCCCATGGGGTGTACTTGGATGGGGGGCCCAAAGCATTTTGTTGCACCTGGGCCCACCGCTTGCTTGTTCCGCCACTGCTTCTCCACTTTTGCATCTTGGCTCCGCACTCAACAACTAACAAACTCCGAGAACTAACCCTGATTTCCCAAAAATTGCAGGATTTATCTCTCCTTTATGTCTCCTTTCCTTTTCCCGGTGAAGTACCCGCCTCAAGTTACAAATTAATACAACACAGCACCTTCCATACTATAGACAGTTCATCAGATGCATATGTTACATTCTGAAATCATTTCACTGATTTTGGGAACTAGTTATAATAAAGATGGAAAAAGTGTAACAAAAAGAAGAGCTTGTACCATAAAACCCCCCCCACTGATTATATACAGTATATAAGCAGCATATGCATCAGGGATGATGAAAGCAAATTAAAGTGTCACTACTTCTGGCTTCTTATACTTCAGTGCCATTTTTTATTCATATAAGACATGGGAGGCCACAAAATCCAACTGATGAAACAAGTTGAGTGGCCTCCCAAGCTCCATCTGGTGTTAAGGATTCAGAGTCCTGCAACTGAAAACTTGTCCGAACAAGTGATCTGTCTGTGTACTGTGGACGTAGTTGTTCTAGTTCATTATTATAGGATTGTTCCTTTTGAGCACAACCATTTGGATTATAAGAAATTTTAATAATCTTTTTGCACTAGTGAAGCTTTTATTTTAAGGTGCAATAAGTGGCTGATACATACATAAAGTGGTTAATGTGCATTAATATTAGGGAGTTGGGACCCAGTGAAAGACACCCCACTAGGGTACCAGAGACGCAATATTAATTGTCTATACTTTCATATGCTTTCAGTTGGCTCTTACATGTACATTCAAAAGTGCACATTGGCAGTGCGGTGCTGTGGGTAATGTTCTGCCATTCATGTGGATGCTACTTTGACATGTAACACCTATCTAAACATTACTGCAGATAAAGTATACCCCTTCATGGCAACAGTATTCCCTGATGGCAGTGGCCTATTTCAGCAGGATAATGTACTCTGTCACACTGCAAAAAATGTTCAGGAAACATGACAAAGAGTTCAAGGTGTTGGCCTGGTCTCCAAATTCCCCAGATCTCAATCCGATCGAACATCTGTGGGATTGTGCAAATCTGAGCCATGGAGACTTCACCTTGCAACTCACAGGACTTAAAAGATCTGCTCAGAGCCGGCCCCAGCTATAGGCAGACTAGGCAATTGCCTAGGGCATCTGCCTTCACATAGTGGCCGGCTCTGTAACCATTGGTGGTCGTGGGGCACCCGAGGTTCGGCGCCCGCTGGCGGCACTGCTCTTATGTGAGCAGAGCCGCCTGCGGTAGCTCCAGACAGTACCTGCAGTTACGGAGCTGTTGAAGGGCAGCCTGGGCATTCCAGCGCCCGCTGCCCCTAACAAAGATGGCCACCGCATCGGCAGGAGGGCTGCTGCGCATGCTCAGCAGCAGCAGCTCGTCCTCCCATGCTCCTTTGCGGAGTGAGGCTGACTCCGGGCACCGCTGCGCAATGAGTCAGCAACTGTGACTGAGCCACTGCTCTTCTAGACCACCAACGCAAAACAGAGCAGCAGCTTTAAAAGTGAAGGGGCGGCCAGTACTATATAAAAAAACAGTAAGGCAGTTTAATTAATTTGGTGTCAGTGTCTCTGTAATTTTGGTGGGCTGCGTAAGTGTGTGTATATATGTATGTATGTGTATAGTGTGTATATATTATATATATATACATATATATATATACATACTCTCTCTCTCTATGATTATATATCTATCTATATATCTATATCTTCCTTCACTATATATATATATATATATATATATATCAGTGACGTGCGGTGAAGTCTTTGTCAGGGGAGGCACATATATATATATATATATATATATATATATATATATCTATCTATCTGCCCCCATCTCTCACCTGAGATGTCCCCAGAGTGTAGGCGCCGCTGCTGCTGACTGGGGGACAGAGGAGGAGGAATGAGAGGGGAGAGTGCTGGCCACCGCCGCCGCATACATTCCTGGTCTGGGCTTCCCGGGGCCGCTGCTGTAGTGACAGGAACTGCCGGGTCCTGCGCCGCTTCTCCCGCCGCATATGTTTGATTGGGCCAGCGGATCCAGCACTGGATCCGCTGTCCAATCACATGTGGCAGAAGCGTGCTTCCCCTGCCAGCGAGGCACTTGTATAAGTGCCGCATTCCCCTTTTTTCTAATGGGCTTTTACAGCCCAGCGCTTGGCCCCCCTGCTTTGTCCCCGTTCCTACCGTCTACGGGAGGCACTATCTATCAGTGCCTCCCAAACTAATTAAATGTTCTAAAAATGATTAGAATAATATAAAGAGGATACATATGACACTTAATATGTGTCTTATGTATCTTCTTTGTATTATTTTAATCATTAATGACAGGGGAGGCACTGCCTCCTACCTTCCCTGACTGCACATCCCTAATATCCATGTAGTGAACTCGGCACTCACTTATAATAAAACTACAATCCTAACTAAAATCCTGCTGTGTGTGTAGTTTTCCTCTCTACCACTTCCCCTATGCTGTGGGTGCCCGCAGCATTATCTCCTCCATACCTCTATCCTGTCCCTGACCTCTCTGTCCTGTACCTGTCACCCCTCTCTCCTGTTCCCTCTGTCCTATCCCCCCTATCTTGGTCCTATGACTTTTGTCCTGTCCCCTCTGTCCTGTCCTCACTGTATTGTCCCAGTCCCCACTGTCATATCCATGTCCCCTATGTCCCAGCACTATCACTCCTCTCTCCTGTCCCTTCTGTCTTGTCCCTATCTTTTCTGACCTTTCCCTGTCTCCTCTGTCCTGTTCCTGTCACTCCTCTCTCCTGTTCCCACTGTTCTGTCCTGTCCTTGCTCAATCTGTCCTGGTCCTGACACTTGTGTTCTAGCCCGTTCATGCCAGCTCTATCCTGGCCCTATTACTTATGTACTGTCCCTGTCACTTCTGTCCTGCCTTGCCTTTTGTTCTGCCATCACTGTCCTGTCCCTGTCACCTGTCCTGGTCCTGTCCCCACTGTCATGTCCCTGTCACCACTTTCTCCTGTCCCTTCTATTCTGTCCAGTCCCTTTTCCCTCTGTTCTAACCCTCTCTCTGTCACCCAGTGTCTTCCTGCCACCCACTATCTCCCTGTCTCCCTTTCCCTCTCCAGTCACTCATTATCTCCCTGCTACCCCTCCCTCCCCAGTCAATCACTATCTCTGTCACCCACTATCTCCCTGTCTTGGGGAAGAGGGGGGGGGGGGGGGGGGGGGGCACCAGACATAATCTTGCCTAGGGCATCACATTGGCTAGGGCCGGCACTGGATCTGCTGTTAATGTCTTGGTGCCAGATACCACAAGACACCTTCAGAGGTCGTGTGGAGTCCATGCCTCAATGGGTCAGAGCTGTTTTAGGCATGCGGTTTTAATGTTATGGCTTAGGCATGCGGTTTTAATGTTATGGCTGATCGGCATGTACACACACAGCGCAAAATGACCTTTAAGTGGTCATTTTACTAGTAGTTGACAGAAAAGGTGAGGTTAATTGAACTCCACTGTCTGCACAACGGTTACATGACACTTAAACTACACAGCTACATTTCATGAAATATACATTGCAGACAGAGATTACTCATAGCTGCACATTGCATGAGCCCATGGGTTTTAGGAATAAGACAATGACCTATAAGTCTCAGCTTACAAAAAGGCGTACTTGCTGTGGTTTTGATATGGAAACATTTAATTGCATCATTTATCATGCTTTACATTTATAAAGGAAACTCCTTTATGAAATCACTACTTAAAATTATATGAGTATATGATTATGCCCATATTCCCTATTAAAGTTTAAAATCAGTATTACTGTTATACTGAGCCTCTAAATGTAAGCTACTTATATGCTTCAGCTATAGCAGCCCATTTCCATTAGAGCAACCACTTCAAACATAAGGGTCACATGCCCACAATACCTTTTAGTGCCACTCCAATGTCTCTAATTCCTGATAGTTGTCCCCTCTGCAGTCACCTTTATATGTTTTTTTTCTTATTTATTCCACACTGCAGCAGTACAAGCCCCACTCTGCTCTATGGCCCTCATTCCGAGTTGTTCGCTCGCTATCTGCTTTTAGCAGCATTTCACACGCTAGGCCGCCGCCCTCTGGGAGTGTATCTTAACTTAGCAGAACAGCGAACGAAAAGTTAGCAAAACTGCTACTAAATAATTCTTAGCAGTTTCTGAGTAGCTCCAGACCTACTCACAGATTGCGATCAGCTCAGTCCGTTTAGATCCTGATTTGACGTCACAAACATGCCCTGCGTTCGTCCAGCCACTCCCCGTTTCTCCAGACACTCCTGCGTTTTTAACTGACACGCCTGCATTTTTTGCAAACGCCGGGAAAACACTGAGTTGCCGCCCAGAAACGCCCCTTTCCTGTTAATCATTTACCGAACAGCAGTGCGACTGAAAAGCGCTGCAGGATCCACAGCAAAACTGCTAAGTTTTATGTTAAATAACTAAGCGCTTGCGCCCTGCGTGCCTTGCGCATGCCCAATTCGCAACAAATCACAGCATAGCGAAAATCGTCAACGAGCGAACAACTCGGAATGACCTCCTATATCACTGTAAGGTTATAGAGAGCTGTTTCTGTCCTACTGACACCTATATAGTGTAGCTGGGGCAGAACATGCACTGCACCACTTGGACACTGACCATGTGTGCTGAATTACTCCAATATGCACTTAGCACTGAATGCTCAAATGCTTTAGTGTGGCCAGGGCCGGATCTAGCCCTGGTGGTGCCCCGGGCGAAAAATAGGGGCATGGCTTCATACAGTGGCGTGGTCAGTTACGCCCCCTGTAGAGTTGTACCCCCATTTGTGCCCCCTGTACAGTGGCGCTGCTTACAAAAAAAAATAATAAATACTTACTATCCCCGCTCCTGAGGCCCGACCGCTGCAGACCTCCGCCGGCGCCGCTCCACTCCTCGGATCTATGGGAGAGACATCATGACGTCTCTCCTATAGCATAGCATAGCATAGATAGACACTAGAGGTCAATTATGACCCCTAGCATCTGTGCCAGTCCCACAATGCTGCGTGGTGCACGATGACGTCATCGCGCACCCCACAGCAAAGGTCCACTCCACAAAGGGAAACTAGACGGGTAGCGTCTAGTTCCCTTCACAGCGGGGGACACCGCCATATAGTAGCGGATCTTGCCATGGTGCGGCACCCTCCGGATGGCGCCGGCGCCCTCCGGAAGGCGACACCCCGGGCAAAAGTCCTGCTTGCCCGTGGCAAGATCCGCTACTGAGTGTGGCCTTGAGGAAAGAAGGGGAAAAAGAGGACAGAGTACAAAGAGCAAGATAGAGAAGGAGCAAGAAGGACAAAGGACTAGGATACATCACTCTCTACCGGCATCTTTTTCTCACCATTCAAACATGCTATTGTCTCATCTATTCTTAAAAAGTGGATTTTGGTACTTACCAGTTAAATCCTTTTCTTTGAATCCATAAGGGTCACTGAAGTACTCTTGGGATATGGACGGTGCGATAGCAGGGATAGGCACATTTAAATATTTAAATGTGTAACCCTCCTTCCCCTCCATACTCCCAAGATGCCTCAGTGTTTTTTGCTGGGCCAATAGGAGCGAAAGAGAGGATGAACAATGGAGAATTACATATAACATTAGAACATAACGGACAACTATAAAGTTGACACGACAACAGATAATAATCAATGTAACATTCAAACAAGTCGGTGATAATGTGTTACCAGAAGTATACTGAACCTACCCCAAGACAGGTGAAACTGCTCTGAGCGGGCATATGGATTCAAAGAAAAAAATGTAACTGTTAAGTACCAAAATCCACTTTTCTTCTTTATCCACTAGGGGTCACGGGAGTACTCTTGGTACGTACCCAAGTTTCTCCCTTGTGCGGGAGAGCTGGTTGGCACCCATAATATTAGAAGGCCAAAGCTAGATGCTGATGCCACAAAAGTATCAAACTTGTAAAAGTGCACAAACATGTGCACTGAAGACCATGTAGATGCACGGCAAAGTTGTGTCATGGAAGCCCCACGACCTGCTGCCCATGACATTCCCACAGAACGCGTGGAATGTGCTGAAATAGATGCAGGCGGTTGTAGACTAACATTAAATAAGCCTGAAGAATGGTCAGCTTAAGCCATCTAGCCAACCTCTTTCTGGAAGCTGGCAAGCGTACCGTGACTGCATTATAGAGAACAAACACTGTATCTTTTTTATGTACTGTTGATGTTCGGGCTACATAAATACGAAGTGCACAAACCACATTCAAAGTAGCTGGAGTTCCTGAACCTTCTGAGAAACCAGGAACTACGATTGGTTGACTTATGTGAAAAGAGGATGCTACCTTTGGTAGAAAAGCGGGATTTGTCCGAAGTTCCGCTCTGTTATCCTGAAACACCAGTTCGATGGTTTGCATGACAATGCACCTAATTCTGAAACACGCCTTGTTGAAGCTAAGGCTAGGAGAAAATAGGATTTTAATTACCTACCGGTAAGTCCTTTTCTTGTAGTCCGTAGGGGATACTGGGAATCCCTTTAGTACCATGGGGTATAGATGGGTCCACTAGGAGCCATGAGCACTATAGAAGTTTGATTGTGTGTGCTTGCTCCTCCCTCTATGTCCTACCAGACTCAGTCTAGGAAACTGTGCCCGAGGAGACGGACATAATTTAAGAGAAGGATATAGAAAACGAAAGTGGTGAGAAATCGAACCTGCCCAACCAGAACAAGAGGAAAGTTATGCTAACCAAACTTGTAAACAGGGACAGCAACAGCTGAACCAAACAACATTACTGAACCAAGTAACAGAGCAGGAAGAACGAAGCACCGGGCAGATGCCCAGTATCCCCTACGGACTACGAGAAAAGGATTTACTGGTAGGTAATTATAATTCTATTTTCTCCTACAACCTAGGGGATATTGGAAATTCATTTAGTACCATGGGGAAGTACCAAAGCTCCCAAACAGGGTGGGAGAGTGCTTAGGTTCCTGCAGAACTGACTGACCAAACTGAAGGTCCTCAGAGGCCAAAGTATCGAACTTGTAAAACTTAGCAAACGTGTTCGACCCCGACCGAGTAGCTGCTCGGCAGAGCTATAAAGCTGAGACACCCCGGGCAGCCGTCCAAGAGGAACCCACCGACCTAGTAGAGTGGGCTTGAACAGATTTTGGAATAGGCAAACTTGCCGTGGAATAAGCATGCTAGATAGTGAGCCTGATCCAGCGTGCAATGGATTACTTCGAAGCAGGACACCCAATTTTATTGGGATCATAAAGAACGAACAGCGAGTTCGATTTCTGTGACGAGCTGTTCTCTTCACATAGACCTTCGAAGCCCTTATGACATACAAAGACTTTGAAGTAGCAGAAGCATCCGTAACAGCTACAATAGGTTGCTTGATGTGAAACACGGACAGCACCTTAGGAAGAAATTGCTGACGAGTCCTGAGTTCAGCTCTGTCCTCATGGAAAATTAAGTAGGGGCTCTTGTGAGACAACGCCCCCAACTCTGACACATTTCTTGCAGAAGCCAAGGCCAACAGTGTGACGGTCTTTTACGTAAGGTACTTTACGTCTACCTCCTACAATGGTTCAAACCAGTCGGGTTGAAGGAACTGCAGTACCAAATTGAGATCCCAAGGAGGAGGCACAAAGGGAGGCTGTAAGTGCAGAACACCTTTTAAGAGCGTCTGGACCTAAGGGACAGAAGCCAATTGTTTCCGAAAGAAAAGAGACAAGGCCGAAATCTGAACTTTAAAGGAGCCTAGGCATAGGCCCGCGTCAACTCCCGACTGCAGAAAAAGCAGGAAACGTCCCAGATGAAATTCCACCGCAGAATATTGTCTGCTCTCACACCAAAAGACATATTTCTTCCAAATACGATGGTAATGTTTAGACATTACCCCCTTTCTGGCTTGGATCATAGTCGGGATGACCTTGTCAGGAATCCCTCTCCTGGCTAGAATCAACCGTTCAACTTCCACGCCGTTAAACGTAGCAGTGGTAAGTCTTGATAGACGAACGGGCCCTGCTGCAGAAGATCCTCTTGAAGAGGCAGAGGCCACGGATCTTCGATCAGCATCTCGAGAGGATCCGCATACCAGGCCCTTCATGGCCAGACCGGAGCAATGAGGACTGCTTGAATCTTTCCCCCCCCCCTTTTTTTTTTAAACATATTTTATTATAGAACTGTATATGCAAAATACAGAGATTAGAGAATAGAGACAACATATGTCAGTAAGTATAATGAATCGATATTGCTACAGTAAGGGTGAAAACTTGACGGTTACACACAGTCAGGATAAATAATAGAACAGTACAGCATGTGAATATTGTATTTCGTTTCACAAAAAACTTAGAAAGGAGGGCATCCCAATGTCAGGGTTTCTAAATTATACCAAGAAGTCAGGCTTATTGCCACACAGAGAATATACTTCCTATTTGAGGGTAATGTATGTATGAAAGGCAACCAAACACCAAAGCATTTATCGGCATTGCTCTCTTTGTTGAGAGATGTTTCCAACCAATCCATATGGAACAAGTGTTCTATTCTAGGCATAAGTATCGTCAGGGACAGGGTACCAGCAGTGACCCACTGCGACAGAATCGTGTTTTTTAGCTGCCGCTGCTATTTTTGCTAATAACAGTTTCTCCCCTTTAGACAATCTGGGATGAGCATGTGGAGTATAAATGTTCCACATTGCCCACTCTGCGGTGATCTGAAACCTTAGCTTAAGAGTGTCATTGATATAAGATTGAACTAATGCCCAAAATGTCTGTACATCTTTATATGCCAACATACAGTGCATAAGACCTGCGTCCGGTTGCCTACATTAAAAGCAGTTGGAGTTTGGGGAGGCCCCTGTTAAAAACCGCAATCTAGGTGTGATGTAAGCACGATGTAACAACTTGTAATTAGAGATGAGCGGGTTCGGTTCCTCGGAAACCGAACCCCCCCGAACTTCACCCATTTTACACGGGTCCGAGGCATACTTGGATTCTCCCGTATGGCTCGGTTAACCCGAGCGCGCCCGAACGTCATCATCCCGCTGTCGGATTCTCGCGAGATTCGGATTCTATATAAGCAGCCGCGCGTCGCCGCCATTTTCACTCGTGCATTGGAAATGTTAGGGAGAGGACGTCGCTGGCGTCCTCTCCGTTTATTGTTGAACTTGATTGTGCTTTATTGCTTAATTGTGGGGAGGACTGGGGAGCAGCTGTATAATATAGGAGGAGTACAGTGCAGAGTTTTGTTGATCAGTGACCACCAGTTTTATCCGTTCTCTGCCTGAAAAAAACGCTCCTTATCTGTGCTCAGTGTGCTGCATATATCTGTGCTCACACTGCTTAATTGTGGGGACTGGGGAGCAGCTGTATTATATAGCAGGAGTACAGTGCAGAGTTTTGCTGACAGTGACCACCAGTATACGTTGTCTGCCTGAAAAACACTCCATATCTGTGCTCAGTGTGCTGCTTTATTGTGGGGACTGGGGACCACCAGTATAATATTATATAGGAGGAGTACAGTGCAGAGTTTTGCTGACCAGTGACCACCAGTATACGTTGTCTGCCTGAAAAACACTCCATATCTGTGCTGCATTGTAGACAGTATATAGTAGGAGTACAGTGCATAATTTTGCTGACCACCAGTATATAATATATAGGAGTACAGTACAGAAGGCCACTGCTGTACCTACCTCTGTGTCGTCAAGTATACTATCCATCCATACCTGTGGTGCATTTCATTTTTGCACAGTTTGCTGACCTATGTGGGCACTGCTATCAAGTAGAGTTAGGACTGCTGTATCAGAGAAGCTGTGAAGTGGCCAGAAGCTAAACATGTGTTTGCAAACATTTGTGACGAATTCTCTGAATTTTATTACCAGATAGATTTAGGGATGGTTACAGGTAATTTTCAATGTGCGGAAGGGAATTTGGGGGTGGGGATTTGCACCCCCCTTCCTCTTTGTTTGTTGCCTACCTCTGTGTCGTCAAGTATATTATCCATCCATACCTGTGGTGCATTTCAGTTTTGCACAGTTTGCTGACCACCAGTATATAATATATAGCATTACGGTACAGTAGGCCACTGCTGTCATAGGCGTGCGCACGGGGGGTGCCTGGTGCGCACAGGCACCCCCTAATGTCCGGCATCCCCCCCCTTTCCCGCACGCCAAGCACAGTGATGATCGTTGCGGCCCGCTGGTGTGTGATAGGACTCTGCCGCCTGCTGCTCTCTCCTGTCAATGTGCATCTCCCGCTGGCCCTGCCGCCCAGTCAGATGAATGCACTGGCTCTCACAGGCTGTATATACCGGCGGCCGCACAAGGGGGACTTACGTCACTTTGAAACGGTAGATGCTAGAATCAAGTGGGCTAAGGGACCTTTTCCGTAAGGGGGAGGAGTTACGACACAAGGGGGAGGAGCTAGGCCAGCGGGATAGTTCCTCTACTATCCACGCCACCAACTATTACCTTTAGTAATCAGGTGGCGAGCGGAGCGGAGCGAGCCACCGAGCCCGAAGCGTGGCGAGCGAAGCGAGCCCGCGAGGGTACTTTTCGGGTACCCTGTTCGCCCGTAGCTCCTCCCCCTGGTGACGTGTCTCCTCCCCTAGATACGTCAGAAGGTCCCTTCTCCCACTCCGAAATAGAATGAACCCTTTGAAACATCCTTCATCCAGCCTCTGCCTCGTCATGTGACTCACACCGCGCCCTCACTTTACGCTGGCCCGTGCCTTCTCCTGCCCACGCTCTCAATCAGGAGGAATCGAGCTGCTGCTGGAGGTCACATTCTGCAAAACACTGTCATTGTAAGTCACCGCTCAGCGCTGCAGCCTGCAGCTGAGCCTGCTCCTGCTGGAGGGGAAAGAGGGGGGCCAGGGAAGGGGGAATTACTTGATTATGTTACATCCAGAAGTGAAGTTACTCCCCCTCCCCCCACAAAAAATAGATATGTGGGTACACTCTGGAAATAAATCAAAAAGAGAAGAAGGGTTACATAAATATATTAGCTGAGCCTGAGACAAGCAGTCAGTAGTTCCAGGGGGGTTTTATGTGTCAAGACAAAACAGATAGGAACCGCGCTTAGTATCCAATATAAAAGATTTTTTTATTTCTAATACAATTTAATATAATTGAACAGTTACCGGCCGGATTTCATAAAACAATATATAATATGGCATATATATGCTAATATAGATTTCTAACACTATTATAGTGCTGAATTTATATATACGAAACACAAATTTAAAAACTAAATGCACACATGGTAAATATATCCGTATTGCTGATTATGATACTGCTTCAAAAAGATCATATAACATTGCAGGCGTCCCTGCAATGCGCAAAATGATTATAGAATATATGTCGATGAGGGATTCAAATATTTCTTCTAGTCCCTTATAACTATATGCTTATGTTATATATTCATTATCAATTATAACAGTCCCATAAGTCAGCAAATATAGTATTGTTTTGTGGTTTTTAGCAAGCTAGTAAATTAGCCGTCTCCTCCACCATACGATCCCAAGGCTATCTCTGGATGTAGTATTGGCTGTAATATAATTCAGGTCTGGGAGCACTCTCCCTGTTCCCCCTTAGCACTGGGGTCCGGATGTCCGGGATATCGAGCTGAATATTGAACTAGTAAGCCTTATTACAGAGTATGCCTGATGATCGGTAAAGTTTGCTTTAGCCGGCCGGCTAGTAAAGAACTCACTCACTTTTCTTCTCCTCCACATACGCGTTTCTCCGCCTCAATATGCCGTCGGCGGCTTCCTCAGTGTGTCAGACGGATATATTTACCATGTGTGCATTTAGTTTTTAAATTTGTGTTTCGTATATATAAATTCAGCACTATAATAGTGTTAGAAATCTATATTAGCATATATATGCCATATTATATATTGTTTTATGAAATCCGTCCGGTAACTGTTCAATTATATTAAATTGTATTAGAAATAAAAAAATCTTTTATATTGGATACTAAGCGCGGTTCCTATCTGTTTTGTCTTGTTCTATTTAAGTGGTGGCAGAGAAACCAAGCCCCAGGAACATGCGGCTAATATCCAATTTAAACATTAGCGCCTCATTTTTTGCTTTTTTTCTGTTGTGACTTAATGGGTTTTATGTGTGTCTGGCACTGCTGGGAGCATACTGTGTGGCGTAATATGAATGTGGCTCATACTGTGCGGTGTAATGTGAATTTCGGCTCATACTGTGTGGCGTAATTAAATTTCGGCTCATACTGTGTGGTGTAATTAAATTTCGTCTCATACTGTGTGGCGTAATGTAAATTTCGGCTCATACTGTGTGGCGTAATGTGAATGGCTCATATTGTGTGGCGTGATATTAATGTGGCTCATACTGTGTGGTGTAATGTGAATTTCGGCTCATACTGTGCGGTGTAATGTGAATTTTGGCTCATACTGTGCGGCGTAATGTGAATTTCAGCTTATACCTTATGGCGTAATGTGAATTTCAGCTCATACTGTGCAGCGTAATGTGAATTTTGGCTCATACTGTGTGGCGTAATGTGAATTTTGGCTCATACCATGTGGCGTAATGTGAATTTGGCTCATACTGTGTGGCTTAATGTGAATTTCGGCTGATACTGTGCAGCGTAATGTGAATTTTGGCTCATACTGTGTAGCGTAATGTACATTTTGGCTCACACTGTGTGGCGTAATGTGAATTTCAGCTCATACTGTGTGGCATAATGTGAATTTCGGCTCATACTGTGTGGCGTAATGTGAATTTTGGCTCATACTGTGTGGCGTAACATGAATGTGGCTCATACTGTGTGGCGTAATATAAATTTCGGGTCATACTGTGTGGCGTAAATGTGAATTTTGGCTCATACTGTGTGGCGTAATGTGAATTGTGGCTCATACTGTGTGGCGTGATGTGAATTGTGGCTCATACTGTGTGGCGTGATGTGAATTGTGGCTCATACTGTGTGGCACAATATGCATTTATGTATGACTCCTACTCTATGGTGTTATGTGAATAAGGGGCATGGGGACATTACTTGTGTTATATTAAAACTGAAAAGTTCGGCCCCTAAATCTCCTGTACTTTGCAGAATGGGCCACTCAAAATCAAGGTGTAGATGCTGGGGGGTGCAAGGGGTGGGATGTGTGTAGGGGGAGGGGAATGTATATGCACCTAGGCCCACCACTCTCTAGTTCCGCCACTGGGTCAGGGATAGATTGGGGGAGTGTAAGCAGCGATAGGGTGCAACGGCAGCTAGGACTCAGGGTAATGCCGTAGCGGACAGTCAGTACCGGCCAGTGGTCACATCATTATGTTTCATTTAAGTTCTCTGGGGTGTATTATATCTACTTTATTAGGAACTAGGGAGAAATTAGATTAAGCCATGTGATTTTACTGAATGTAAAATAGTGCTTGATATGTTCGTGAGTGGTTCTAGAGATGCCCAAAAGACGTTGCTAGACACGCCCAAAAGGCGGTACTAGACACACCCAAAAGGTGATGCTAGACACGCACCTCCGGCAGTGCACCCCCTAATAAAATTAGCTGCGCACACCTATGACTGCTGTACCTACCTCTGTGTCATCAAGTATACTATCCATCCATACCTGTGGTGCATTTCAGTTTTGCACAGTTTGCTGACCACCAGTATATAATATATATAGCAGTACGGTACAGTAGGCCACTGCTGTACCTACCTCTGTGTCGTCAAGTATACTATCCATCCATACCTGTGGTGCATTTCAGTTTTGCACAGTTTGCTGACCACCAGTATATAATATATAGCATTACGGTACAGTAGGTCACTGCTGTACCTACCTCTGTGTCGTCAAGTATACTATCCATCCATACCTGTGGTGCATTTCAGTTTTGCACAGTTTGCTGACCACTAGTATATAATATATAGCATTACGGTACAGTAGGCCACTGCTGTACCTACCTCTGTGTCGTCAAGTATACTATCCATCCATACCTGTGGTGCATTTCTGTTGTGCGCAGTATATATAGTAGTAGGCCATTGCTATTGATACTGGCATATAATTCCACACATTAAAAAATGGAGAACAAAAATGTGGAGGTTAAAATAGGGAAAGATCAAGATCCACTTCCACCTCGTGCTGAAGCTGCTGCCACTAGTCATGGCCGAGACGATGAAATGCCATCAACGTCGTCTGTCAAGGCCGATGCCCAATGTCATAGTAGAGAGCATGTAAAATCCAAAAAACAAAAGTTCAGTAAAATGACCCAAAAATCAAAATTGAAAGCGTCTGATGAGAAGCGTAAACTTGCCAATATGCCATTTACGACACGGAGTAGCAAGGAACGGCTGAGGCCCTGGCCTATGTTCATGGCTAGTGGTTCAGATTCACATGAGGATGGAAGCACTCATCCTCTCGCTAGAAAAATGAAAAGACTTAAGCTGGCAAAAGCACAGCAAAGAACTGTGCGTTCTTCTAAATCACAAATCCCCAAGGAGAGTCCAATTGTGTCGGTTGCGATGCCTGACCTTCCCAACACTGGACGGGAAGAGCTTGCGCCTTCCACCATTTGCACGCCCCCTGCAAGTGCTGGAAGGAGCACCCGCAGTCCAGTTCCTGATAGTCAAATTGAAGATGTCACTGTTGAAGTACACCAGGATGAGGATATGGGTGTTGCTGGCGCTGGGGAGGAAATTGACAAGGAGGATTCTGATGGTGAGGTGGTTTGTTTAAGTCAGGCACCCGGGGAGACACCTGTTGTCCGTGGGACGAATATGGCCATTGACATGCCTGGTCAAAATACAAAAAAAATCACCTCTTCGGTGTGGAATTATTTCAACACAAATGCGGACAACAGGTGTCAAGCCGTGTGTTGCCTTTGTCAAGCTGTAATAAGTAGGGGTAAGGACGTTAACCACCTAGGAACATCCTTCCTTATACGTCACCTGGACCGCATTCATCAGAAGTCAGTGACAAGTTCAAAAACTTTGGATGACAGCGGAAGCAGTCCACTGACTACTAAATCCCTTCCTCTTGTAACCAAGCTCCTGCAAACCACACCACCAACTCCCTCAGTGTCAATTTCCACCTTACACAGGAAAGCCAATAGTCCTGCAGGCCATGTCACTGGCAAGTATGACGAGTCTTCTCCTGCCTGGGATTCCTCCGATGCATCCTTGAGTGTAACGCCTACTGCTGCTGGCGCTGCTGTTGTTGCTGCTGGGAGTCGATCGTCATCCCAGAGGGGAAGTCGGAAGACCACTTGTACTACTTCCAGTAAGCAATTGACTGTCCAACAGTCCTTTGCGAGGAAGATGAAATATCACAGCAGTCATCCTGCTGCAAAGCGGATAACTCAGGCCTTGGCAGCCTGGGCGGTGATAAACATGGTTCCGGTATCCACCGTTAATTCAGAGGCAACTAGAGACTTGATTGAGGTACTGTGTCCCCGGTACCAAATACCATCTAGGTTCCATTTCTCTAGGCAGGCGATACCGAAAATGTACACAGACGTCAGAAAAAGAGTCACCAGTGTCCTAAAAAATGCAGTTGTACCCAATGTCCACTTAACCACGGACATGTGGACAAGTGGAGCAGGGCAGACTCAGGACTATATGACTGTGACAGCCCACTGGGTAGATGTATTGCCTCCCGCAGCAAGAACAGCAGCGGCGGCACCAGTAGCAGCATCTCGCAAACGCCAACTCGTTCCTAGGCAGGCTACGCTTTGTATCACCGCTTTCCAGAAGAGGCACACAGCTGACAACCTCTTATAGAAACTGAGGAACATCATCGCAGTATGGCTTACCCCAATTGGACTCTCCTGGGGATTTGTGACATCGGACAACGCCAGCAATATTGTGCGTGCATTACATCTGGGCAAATTCCAGCACGTCCCATGTTTTGCACATACATTGAATTTGGTAGTGCAGAATTATTTAAAAAATGACAGGGGCGTGCAAGAGATGCTGTCGGTGGCCCGAAGAATTGCGGGCCACTTTCGGCATTCAGCCACCGCGTGCCAAAGACTGGAGCACCACCAAACATTCCTGAACCTGCCCTGCCATCATCTGAAGCAAGAGGTGGTAACGAGGTGGAATTCAACCCTCTATATGCTTCAGAGGATGGAGGAGCAGCAAAAGGCCATTCAAGCCTATACATCTGCCCATTATATAGGCAAAGGAAGGGGAATGCACCTGACTCAAGCGCAGTGGAGAATGATTTCAACGTTGTGCAAGGTTCTGCAACCCTTTGAACTTGCCACAGGTGAAGTCAGTTCAGACACTGCCAGCCTGAGTCAGGTCATTCCCCTCATCAGGCTTTTGCAGAAGAAGCTGGAGAGATAAAAGGAGGAGCTAAAACAGAGCGATTCCGCTAGGCATGTGGGACTTGTGGATGGAGCCCTTAATTCGCTTAACCAGGATTCATGGGTGGTCAATCTGTTGAAATCAGAGCACTACATTTTGGCCACCGTGCTCGATCTTAGATTTAAAACCTACGTTGTATCTCTCTTTCCAGCAGACACAAGTCTGCAGAGGTTCAAAGACCTGCTGGTGAGAAAATTGTCAAGTCAAGCGGAACGTGACCCGTCAACATCTCCTCCTTCACATTCTCCCGCAACTGGGGGTGCGAAGAAAAGGCTAAGAATTCCGCGCCCACCCGCTGGCGGTGATGCAGGGCAGTCTGGAGCGAGTGCTGACATTTGGTCCGGACTGAAGGACCTGCCAACGATTACTGACATGTCGTCTACTGTCACTGCATATGATTCTCTCACCATTGAAAGAATGGTGGAGGATTATATGAGTGACCGCATCCAAGTAGGAACGTCAGACAGTCCGTACGTATACTGGCAGGAAAAAGAGGCAATTTGGAGGCCCTTGCACAAACTGGCTTTATTCTACCTAAGTTGCCCTCCCTCCAGTGTGTACTCCGAAAGAGTGTTTAGTGCAGCCGCTCACCTTGTCAGCAATCGGCGTACGAGGTTACTTCCAGAAAATGTGGAGAAGATGATGTTCATCAAAATGAATTATAATCAATTCCTCCGTGGAGACATTCACCAGCAGCAATTGCCTCCAGAAAGTACACAGGGACCTGAGATGGTGGATTCCAGTGGGGACGAATTAATAATCTGTGAGGAGGGGGATGTACACAGTGAAAGGGGTGAGGAATCGGAGGATGATGATGAGGTGGACATCTTGCCTCTGTAGAGCCAGTTTGTGCAAGGAGAGATTGATTGCTTCTTTTTTTGGTGGGGGCCCAAACCAACCAGTCATTTCAGTCACAGTCTTGTGGCAGACCCTGTCGCTGAAATGATGGGTTCGTTAAAGTGTGCATGTCCTGTTTATACAACATAAGGGTGGGTGGGAGGGCCCAAGGAAAATTCCATCTTGCACCTCTTTCTTCTTTCATTTTTCTTTGCATCATGTGCTGTTTGGGGACTATTTTTTTGAAGTGCCATCCTGCCTGACACTGCAGTGCCACTCCTAGATGGGCCAGGTGTTTGTGTCGGCCACTTGGGTCGCTTAGCTTAGTCACACAGCGACCTTGGTGCTCCTCTTTTTTTCTTTGCATCATGTGCTGTTTGGGGACTATTTTTTTGAAGTGCCATCCTGCCTGACACTGCAGTGCCACTCCTAGATGGGCCAGGTGTTTGTGTCGGCCACTTGGGTCGCTTAGCTTAGTCACACAGCTACCTCATTGCGCCTCTTTTTTTCTTTGCATCATGTGCTGTTTGGGGACAATTTTTTTAATCTGCCATCCTGTCTGACACTGCAGTGCCACTCCTAGATGGGCCAGGTGTTTGTGTCGGCCACTTGGGTCGCTTAGCTTAGTCACACAGCTACCTCATTGCGCCTCTTTTTTTCTTTGCATCATGTGCTGTTTGGGGACAATTTTTTTAATCTGCCATCCTGTCTGACACTGCAGTGCCACTCCTAGATGGGCCAGGTGTTTGTGTCGGCCACTTGGGTCGCTTAGCTTAGTCACACAGCTACCTCATTGCACCTCTTTTTTTCTTTGCATCATGTGCTGTTTGGGGACTATTTTTTTGAAGTGCCATCCTGTCTGACACTGCAGTGCCACTCCTAGATGGGCCAGGTGTTTGTGTCGGCCACTTGTGTCACTTAGCTTAGTCACACAGCGACATTGGTGCGCCTCTTTTTTTCTTTGCATCATGTGCTGTTTGGGGACAATTTTTTTGAAGTGCCATCCTGCCTGACACTGCAGTGCCACTCCTAGATGGGCCAGGTGTTTGTGTCGGCTACTTGTGTCGCTTAGCTTAGCCATCCAGCGACCTCGGTGCAAATTTTAGGACTAAAAATAATATTGTGAGGTGTGAGGTGTTCAGAATAGACTGAAAATTAGTGTAAATTATGGTTATTGAGGTTAATAATACTATGGGATCAAAATGACCCCCAAATTCTATGATTTAAGCTGTTTTTGAGGGTTTTTTGTAAAAAAAACCCGAATCCAAAACACACCCGAATCCGACAAAAATTTTTCAGGGAGGTTTTGCCAAAATGCGTCCGAATCCAAAATACGGCCGCGGAACCGAATCCAAAACCAAAACCCGAAAAATTTCCGGTGCACATCACTACTTGTAATGCATCTCTGCATATGATGTCGAAATTAGGTTTTCTAGAGGTACCAATACTGGTCAAGCAAAAAAGCTCCTACCAGACCTGGAGGGTAACCCGCACCAAGATATGATAATTATATATAGATCACAAAGTTGGGATGCCTTTCGTCATATCTAGTTTAACCCTATTTTAGGGATTCGCATATATATATATATATATATGAGAAAAAATTTGAAGGCTTACAAAGGTGCTACCAACTGGTTTAAACAGGGATATAGAGTCAAATCCCCATAGAAAGGGGAAAGGGAAAAGAAACCAGATAGAATTTAAGGTGCACTCATCCAACTGATAAATTTTAATATGATTGTTATTGTGAAACATGTATATCCACAGCAGCAATATCAAATAAAGGCTTAAATGCCCAATGATCTAAATCGATGTAGAAGTTTTGTATCATATATTTATATGGGACTTGATTGTCCTTTATTAAGAATAGAGTGAAATATTAAAATTCATAGAAAAAGAAAAAAGTGTAAAGTGAAAGAAATTAAACAATATGTGAATAAAGATTTAAAAACAAAGCTAATGTGTTTTTCCCTTCATATGTTTTCTTGTATTTATTTCAATTGTGCACTTACATATATATATTTATGCAGCACTGTATCAGTGCTATGTTCCTATGAGACCTGCAATTTTCGTATTAGCTGGAGCCTATACACTATGATAGAGGAAAATATACTGTCTTCCTTATGAGTCACAAACTCTTTCATCAAGTTGTAACCATGTTTCAGAAATATGCAACAGTGAATCTCCACTCCTGCCCTTAAGGCTATAAATATAGTAAATAGATTCAAATATTATGAATTAAGTAATGAAACAATGGCCCTCATTCCGAGTTGATCGGTCGCAAGGCGAATTTAGCAGAGTTACACACGCTAAGCCGCCGCCTACTGGGAGTGAATCTTAGCTTCTTAAAATTGCGACCGATGTATTCGCAATATTGCGATTACTAACTACTTAGCAGTTTCAGAGTAGCTTCAGACTTACTCTGCCTGTGCGATCAGTTCAGTGCTTGTCGTTCCTGGTTGACATCACAAACACACCCAGCGTTCGCCCAGGCACTCCCACCGTTTCTCCGGCCACTCCTGCGTTTTTTCCGGAAACGGTAGCGTTTTCAGCCACACGCCCCTGAAACGCCGTGTTTCCGCCCAGTAACACCCATTTCCTGTCAATCACATTACGATCGCCGGAGCGATGAAAAAGCCGTGAGTAAAATTACTTTCTACATAGCAAAGTTACTTGGCGCAGTCGCAGTGCGAACATTGCGCATGCGTACTAAGCGGATTTTCATTGCGATGCGATGAAAAATACCGAGCGAACAACTCGGAATGAGGGCCAATGTTGCTAAGTGTGTTACTCATGCCTGAAATCCTAGACTATCATGCACTGCAAAATACAAGAAAACATATGAAGGGAAAAACACATTAGCATTGTTTTTAAATCTTTATTCACATATTGTTTAATTTCTTTCACTTTACACTTTTTTCTTTTTCTATGAATTTAATATTTCGCTCTATTCTTAATAAAGGACAATCAAGTCCCATATAAATATATGATACAAAACTTCTACATCGATTTAGATAATTGGGCATTTAAGCCTTTATTTGATATTGCTGCTGTAGATATACGTTTCACAATAACAATCATATTAAAATTTATCAGTTGGATGAGTGCACCCGAAATTAGGTTTTATTTAGTTTTATGAATGAGGACATCAGGAAACTCCCCTTTCCATTTTACCAGACCTGAATTTAACGTGTCTAAGTTTAACTGACTTTTTACAAGAGAATAAATAAAGGAAGTTGAGCAAATCAATGAGGAGTCTTGAGTAATTATGTTATCGAGTTTACATAGCTTATCTTTGTCCGATAGGGCTGAAACCACTTTCTTTATAAAACTACGAAGTTGAAAATATGCAAATAGAGATATAGAGATTTGTGGAAATGATTGTTGTATTTGTTCATATGTACGTATCTGTAGGGTGTTTACGTCTAAACACTGGTGAATCAAGCGAAGACCTTTCCGATACCAAGAGGCAAATACCTCAGAAGATAGGCCTCTAAGGAATCCAGTATTATGGGTTATGGGGATGAAAATTGTTTGAGAGGCGGAGGCCCCTAACTTTTTCCTGGTCAACCTCCAAGCTGTGCATGTAGTAGTCAATAGTAAGTTCTGGGAAACACTGTCAGGAAAGTCAGTAGGTAGCATATGTAATAAGCTAGCCAACGGTATCTGAGGGCAGAATGCCTGTTCCAAAGTTGTGTTAGCATAATATTCCGAATCTCTGAGCCAGTCTAGGGGATATCTGTAATTTGCCGCGAGTGCATACGTGCGGAAATATGGCAAATTAACCCCACCCAATGTGGGCGATTGATTAAGCTTAAATAAGGAGATGCGTGTTTTTTTATCCGCCCATACAAATTTACTTACAGAAGTATTTAAAGCTTTTAAAACTGCCTCTGAGACCAGCAAGGGTAACATCTGTAAAGGATACAGCAGATGAGGGAAGGAGATCATCTTTATAAGATGACACATGCCTAGATAAGATAGGGGTAAATGCTTCCATGCTCTGAAATCAGATTGGATACGGTTGATAATAGCGGGAAAATTTGCCCTGTACAGATTGAACGGGTTGGAGGGGATAACCAATCCTAAGTACTTCAGAGAAGAGTCAGCCCATCGGAAAGGGAACTTGTCACCCCAATGTGTTTTAGCAGCTTTATGTAGCGCTAAGGCTTCAGAGTTAGCTTTATTAATGAGGAATCCCGATATCACATAAAATTCCTCTAACAATCTAATCAAGCTAGGCAGTGCCATAACTGGGCATTTTAGCGCTGTGTGCAAGAAACGACATTGGCGTCCCCCCATGTAAGATAGGGGCAGTGTGCGCCGTAGGCACGTGAAAAATATATAGGGGCGTGGCTTTATGGGGAAGGGGTGTGACCACAAAATAATAGCAATTCATACTACGGTGCACAGTAGTCTCCATTATTCAAATTACGCTGCACAGTAGTGCCACTACACCAGGTAGAGCCCCTTTTATACATTACAGCAGACAGCATCCCCTTTTTATACATTACAGCAGACAGTCCCCCTTTTTACACATTAAGGCAGACAGCGTCCCCCTTTTTACACATTACGGCAGATGGTGTCCCCCTTTATACACATTTCAGCAGCCAACGTCCCCCTTTTTACACATTGCGGCAGCCAGTCCCCATTTTTAAAAATTGCGTCAGCCAGGCCCCCTTTTTACACATTGCGGCAGCCAGGCCCCCTTTTTACACTATATGGCAGCCAGTACCCTTTTTACACATTGCGGCAGCCAGACCCCCTTTTTACACATTGCGGCTGCCAGGCCCCCTTTTTACATATTACAGCAGACTGTGTCCCCCTTTTTACACATTACGACAACCAGTCCCCCTTTTTACACATTACAGCAGCCAGTCCCCCTTTTTACACATTGCGGCAGCCAGGCCCCCTTTTTACACATTGCGGCAGCCAGTCCTCCTTTTTACACATTACGGCAGCCAGTCCCCTTTTTACATATTACAGCAGCCAGGCCCCCTTTTTACACATTGCGGCAGCCAGGCCCCCTTTTTACATATTACAGCAGACGGTGTCCCCCTTTTTACACATTACGGCAGCCAGTCCCCCTTTTTACACATTACGGCAGACGGTGACCCCCTGAGAGAGAGAAAGAGAGAGAGAGAGAGAGAGATACTTACCATCTCCCCGCTGACATGCTCCTCGTGCTGGCATCTCCCTCTGTGCAGGCATCGGACAAGGAGGAGGAGGGAGGGGAACTGGAGCCGCAGCAGCGCTATTTCGTATTGGCTGCCTGGCGCTGCTGTGGATGCTGGGATGGAAGAACCGCATCCCAGCATCCACAGCAGCGCCGGGCAGCCAATACGAAAGGAGAGGGGACTGCTGCAGCGGCGCTTACTACCAATGAAATAGCGTTGCTGCGGCTCCAGTCCCCCTCCCTCCTCCTCCTTCTCCGCTGCCCGGCGCGGCTTATGCTCTCTTACACAGCGCGGCACACAGCACAGAACAGGCGGCATGTAATGAGTCAATTTGTCTCATTACATGCCGTTGGCCGTGCGCCCTCAGGGCAACTGCGCTGTGTGCCAGGCCCACTTGGCACACACGTAGTTACGGCCCTGAAGCTAGGCATAGCGTCATGAGGGTTTTCAAAAAATAACAATAGGTCATCTGCATAAGCAGTCACTTTCAGTTCATGATCACCAATGCGGACCCCACTCCACTCCGTACAGTCATAGAAATGGCGTATAAGTAGATCTAAAGCTAAGTTGAATAGTAATGGTGATAGGAGACATCCCTGTCTGTTACCTTGATATAATTAAAAGGTGTTAGTGTTAAAGTTGTTAATAGTAAGTCCTGAAAAAGGAAACAAATTGTGCTCTAAAATTTCTAGAGTGTAGCGTTCTCAATAAATGTGCCCAGGACACCCTATCGAAGGCCTTATCAGCATCACAACTCAACATAAGTGTTTTTCCTGAAGATGTAGGAAGTGATGCTGTCAGTACTGCTATTACCTGTCTCATGTTATGTATAGATGTTCTGCCCTTAATAAAGCCTGTCCGTGAAGAATGAAGCAAAGCGGGTAAGAGTAGTTGCAGTCTTTGCGCTATAATTGTGGTAAGGATCTTAAGATCTTGATTAAGAAGGGAAATCGGGCGGTAAGATTGGACCAATTGTGGATCCTTTCCAGCCTTTGGTATTAAGATTATGTGAGCCTGGTTAAAGTCAGATGGGGCTTCATTTCCTTCTAGAATAGAATTAAATAGTGACAACAAATGTGGGACCAAAAAAGGAGATAGTAATTTGTAGTACTCAGCACTAAGACCGCCCGGGCCCAATGTTTTGCCATTAGGGAGACGCTTTATGGTATCTAAGAGTTCCAATTCTGAAACGGGGGCCATAAGAGAATCACGGTCCTCCTCAGTTATCCCGCGCCTATAACCTTCTCAAGAAATTTGGCACCCAGTACTGGGTCATCTCCGGGGGCGGTGTAAATTTTTATAATACTGTAAATAGGCATCTGCAATAGCAGAAGTGTTATAGATCATGCCCTTTGCCGATGTAAGGGAATAGAAATTTGTAGACTTTTAGTAACTTCTAACCACATTCGCCAATAATTTCCCAGCCTTGTTTCCCCACCTAAAATACCTATGTTTTTGATAGTCTAAATAACACTGCGCTCTTTCTGTACATAAAGTATCATAAAGAGCCTTAACATTTTTGTATTCACTATGAGCAGTTTCAGTGTCTGAACATTGGAGGGCTTCATATGCCATTTAAAGTCTGATACTTAAGTCTTGAAACCTTTGATTCATCTTTTTTTTTATTACTGGAGACATAAGCAGGTATGTGCCCTCTCAAGACTGGTTTGGAGGCTGCCCAAAATAAATTGATGTTATCTGTATGTTCTATGTTGTCATCTACATAATTTGCCATCTGTTGCTCCAGAAATAGCTTAAAATCAGGTGAATTGTAAAGGTACGTAGGAAACCTCCAGTTAAAAGAAGTAATCCTAGGAACCTTAAGAAACATAGAATAGCAAGTAGGGGCATGATCTGACAATGCAATATTCTCAACTATAGAGTCACAAATCCTAGAGAGTAGATAAGTGGGGACCAGCCAGAAATCTATTCTCGATGATGTATGATGTGGGTGCAAATAGAATGTGCCTTCCCTGTCTACCGGATGCTGGTACCTCCAAGGATCTACCAAATTCAGGGTTTGTGTCAAGACTGCCAACGCAGGAGGCACCGTAACACGGCAATTCTTGGGAAGATCTGATTTGTCCAAGGAGGGAGAAAACGTAGTATTAAAATCGAGACAGTGAAGAAATACCATTCGAATCCATAGGCGCTCAAAGAAAACAAATGAAATAAACGCTCATAGTGTATTAAGCATAAACATATAACACCAAGTCTATGACAATCTCCTGGTGAGTCTTGTACCTAATCTGCTGGTCTACTTTTTCAAGAGTAGACAATCACGCTTTATATAGGGGCTGGATTTCCACCAGTATCCGATATCAGGACTTTAGGCTCCTCCTCCAGAAGTGGTACCCGAAAAGAGAAAAATATAGCCTCCGATGGTGTAACACTTTTTAATCACAGCATGAACATATGACAGATAACATAAAAAAGCAGGGAATGGATGGTTGCTCACCCTTTGGTGATGAAGACACTGTGAGTGTCGAAACGCGTCGGCTGGAGGATTTACTTACGGTGGGGAAGACGTTTGGGACACCATCCGGAGAGTGAGACAGCTGGTTTGGGGACGCCCTAATATACCAACTTGTAATCTGCTGTTTTGTCTACTGTTATCTGTAGACCACTTCAAAGGGTGAGCGACCATCCATTCCCTGCTTTTTTATGTTATCTGTCATATGTTCATGCTGTGATTAAAAAGTGTTACACCATCGGAGGCTATATTTTTCTCTTTTCGGGTACCACTTCTGGAGGAGGAGCCTAAAGTCCTGATATCGGATACTGGTGGAAATCCAGCCCCTATATAAAGCGTGATTGTCTACTCTTGAAAAAGTAGACCAGCAGATTAGGTACAAGACTCACCAGGAGATTGTCATAGACTTGGTGTTATATGTTTATGCTTAATACACTATGAGCGTTTATTTCATTTGTTTTCTTTGAGCGCCTATGGATTCGAATGGTATTTCTTCACTGTCTCGTTAACTGAAGTGTTGGGTGACACTTTTCCATCCATTCTAAGTTCAAGGGCAGCCAGTATTGGCGCACGGTATTTTATCAAATTTTATTTTTCTGGTAGTATTAAAATCGCCTCCTACTGCCAACACCCCTTCCGCCCATTCCTGTAATTTTGTATAAATATTGGTGAAGAAGGCATTATTGGGACCCGTAGGGGCGTACAGAGTCGCTACAGTGAATAGTTCACCTTCAATTTCCAATTTAAGAAATAAGTAACGACCATCCACATCTAGACTTGAATCTATTATTTTGTATCGTATCTTTTCCCTTTTTATTCTTGTTAGAATTCTTGGGATCAGAGGAATGGGAGGAAACAAGTACACCAGGTGGTAAACCCACAGAGTTGTCAGGGCATCTACTGCTACTGCCTGTGGGTCCCTTCGACCTGGAACAATACTGCTTGAGCTTCTTGTTGAGTTGAGAAGCCATCAGGTTGATTTTTGGATACTCCCACCGACGTGTTAACCACCAGAACACCTCCGGGTGGATGCCCTATTCCCCAGGGTGCAGATCGTGTCTGCTGAGGAAGTCTGCTTCCCAGTTGTCTACTCCCAGAATGAAGATCGCCAACAATGCCATGGCGTGTTTTTCCGCCTAGAAGAGAATTCTTGACACCTCTGACATTGCGGCTCTGCTTTTCGTTCCACCCTGTCGGTTTATGTATGTCACCGCCGTCATATTGTCCGACTGGACCTGAATGGCCTGATTGTGAAGAAGAGATGAGGCCTGCAGAAGGGCGTTGTAGACAGCCCTGAGTTCCGGGATGTTTATTGGAAGGACGACATGCTGACTTGACCATCTTCCTTGAAACCGCACCCCCTGGGTGACTGCACCCCAACCTCTGAGGCTTGCGTCTGTGGTTAGAAGAATCAAATTCTGAATCCAGAACCTCCGACCCTCGACTAGGTGAGAAGTCAGTAGCCACCACATGAGGGAGATCCTGGCCTTTGGTGACAGACGAATCCTCTGGTGCATTTGAAGATGCGATACGGACCATTTGTTCAACAGATACAGCTGGAAGGGCCTCACATGAAACCTTCCGTACTGAATTGCTCCGTAAGAAGCCACCATTTTCCCCAGTAGGTGTATGCAGAGATGCACTGAGATTCGGGTCGGCTTCAAGACAGCCCGAACAATCGACTGGATTGCCTTTTCCAAGGGAAGGAATACTTTCTGAGACTCTGTGTCCAGTATCATTTCCAGGAACTGAAGCCTCTGCGTTGATTCTAGGTGAGATTTTGGCAGGTTCAGAATCCACCCATGATCCAGGAGTAGTCTGGTTGAGAGGGCAATGTTCTCCAAGAGTTGTTCCCTGGATGGTGCCTTTATCAGAAGATCGTCCAAGTACGGAACTATGTCCACTCCCTGTCTGTGGAGCAACATCATCATCTCTGCCATTACTTTGGTTAACACCCTCGGTGCTGTTGAGAGACCAAATGGCAGGGCCTGAAACTGGTAGTGGCAGTCCTGCAGTGCAAACCGTAGATAAGCCTGATGAGGCGGCCAGATCGGAATGTGAAGGCACGCATCCTTGACATCCAAAGATGCTAGGAATTCCCCCTCCTCCAGACCTGAGATTAGCGCTCTCAACGACTCCATCTTGAGTTTGAACACTCGTAAGTACGGGTTCAATGACTTGAGATTCAGAATCGGTCTTACCGAACCATCCGGTTTCAGTACCACAAACAAGCTAGAATAGTAACCCTTGTTGTGTAGATGAGGTGGAACTGGAACAATGACCTGTGGCTGTAACAGTTTTTGAATGGCATTGTGTGTTTACTCTCGCCTCTTGTGAAACTGTTAAGCCTGAATTAAAGAATCTGCGAGGTGGGAGATCCTGGAACTCCAGTCTGTAGCCCTGGGATATAAGGTCTATGACCCAGGGATCCTGACCAGATGTGACTAAAGAATTTTAGCCTGGCTCCCACCCCCATGTCTTCCAGGCATCGCGGTCCACCGTCATGATGAAGGTTTTGAGGAAGCAGTGCCTGAGCCCTGTTCCTGTGAACCAGCAGTCGCTCGTTTGCGTGGTATACCGCTAGCCCCTATGGCAGCGGTAGAACCTCTGGCCTTGCCCTTAAACTTGGCAGTTTGGAAGGACTGTTAATTAGGTCCTGAGTAGACCTTCCTAGCTGGCGGAGCTGCAGAAGGTAGGTATGTGGACTTACCCGCAGTAGCTCTGGAGATACATTTGTCAAGATCATCTCCATATAAGGCCTCTCCTGTGAAAGGTAGGCCTTCCACTCCTTTCCTGGAGTCCGCGCCAGCCATTATTTTCTGCGTGCCAACACTGCCATAGCTGTAGTGCGTGCATTAAGCAAACTTATTTCTCTTATTGCATCTACAATAAAGATCGCAGAGTCTTGTATATATATTGCAGGAGCAAAATAATTTCCTCTTGAGGTAAGGTGTCTAACCTCTCAATTAAATTACCTGACCATTTAGCAATGGCTCTTGCAATCCACCCACATGCTATAGTGGGTCTCTGGGTGACCCCGGCAGCAGTATACAAAGATTTGAGTGTAGTCTCAATCTTGCGATCAGCCGCATCTTTTAGGGAGGCTGCACCAGGCACAGGTAGTACAATTTTAAGTGAGAGCCTGGAGACTGACGCATCCACTATCGGTGGATTTTCCAATTTTTTCCTCTCCTCAGGAGGAAAAGGAAAAGATGATAACAACCGCCTAGGATTTGAAATTTCTTATCTGGATTAACCCACGGACAGTTCTTCAAACAGAGTATTTAGTTCCTCTGGTACAGGAAAAGTGGCTGAGAATTTTTTTCTTAATATTAAAGTAAGATTCCTCACTCTTCTCTGTCACCTTATCAGGGATATTTAGAATTTCTCTGATAGCATCTATGAGAGCCTCGACACCATGTGACAGAGTACCCTCCCCTACCTCTGTATCCACCTCACCTTCCTCCATTTCTGACCCTTCATTATCAGAGTCAGAATGGAGGCCAAGGTATGTTTTTGTGGACAAATGGTGGAGGACTGAGACGCTGGTCTGGGTACTGAGTCCTTTTTCATAAACTCATCCATAGACTGCCTTAAGTATTGCGTCTTTTTCTCATTACGAGATAATTTTGTAGAAATGGAAATAATTTCACTAATGGAGTCCAGCCATGCTGGTTCTGCCCCACTAGCCTGGAAGGGATACTTCACTGAGTCACACTAGTGAACCCCCTGCAGAAGAGGAACACTGTGCCTTTCATGAAATACACTCTTTGCCTGACATACTGGAGTAGTGACAGCACACACACAGGAAAAGGTTAAAAGCACAATTAACCCACAAAGCAGGGCCGGCTCGAGGCATGTTCGACTCGAGCGGACGCGCAGGGCGCCACCCTTAAAGGGCGCCGCGCGCTGGCGCCGCCATGTCGGAGCCTGGAGCTGGCCCTGATCTCCCCTGCTGTCCTCCCGCTTATTAGTGAGCTGTGTGCGCTATGCGGCGCCGGCGTCTGATGTCAGACACCGGTGCCGCACAGCGCGCTCAGTTCTGTGTCAGACAGCGGCGCGCACAGCAGCACTCCCCCTCCCTCGGCACGGCAGGTACTGGGGGCATATGTGGCACTGTGGGGGGCATTTATCTGGCACTGTGGGGGGCATTTATCTGGCACAGTGGGGGCATTAATGTATCTGGCACTGTGGGGGGCATTCATTTATCTGGCACTATGGGGGGGGGGCATTTATTTGGCACTGTGGGGGCATTTATCTGTGCACTGTGAGGGGGCATTAATGTATCTGGCACTGTGGGGGCATTTCTGGCACTGTGGGGTCATGTATCTATCTGGGACTGTGGGGGCATATCTGGCACTGGGGGGGGGGGGGGGGCATTAATGTATCTGGCACTGTGGGGGACATTTATCTGGCACTGTGGGGGCATTAATGTATCTGGCACTGTGGGGGGCATTCATTTATCTGGCACTGTGGGGGGGCATTAATGTATCTGGCACTGTGGGGGGGCATTTATCTGGCACTGTGGGGGCATTTATCTGTGCACTGTGAGGGGGCATTAATGTATCTGGCACTGTGGGGGCATTTCTGGCACTGTGGGGTCATGTATCTATCTGGGTCTGTGGGGGCATATCTGGCACTGTGGGGGGCATTTATATATCTGGCACTGTGGGGGGTATTTATGTATCTTGCACTGTGGGGGGCATTTATGTATCTGGCACTGTGGGGGGCATTTATGTATCTGGCACTGTGGGGGGCATTTATGTATCTGGCACTGTGGGGGCAATTATGTTTCTCGCACTGCTGGGGGGGCATGTCATGTGCATTTGGCACTGCTGGGGGGGCATGTCGTGCATTTGGCACTGCTGGGGGGCATGTCATGTGCATCTGGCACGGCTGGATGGCATGTCGTGTCTAGCTGGCACGGCTGGGGGGCATATCATGTAGTGTTCCCATGTCTCAGTGCAATACCTGGCGCAAAGTGTCTAACGTGCTCTGCCTGGCGCAAAGTATCTAACGTGCTCTGTCTAGTGCAAAGTGTCTAACGTGCTCTGCCTGGCACAAAGTGTCTTAACGTGCTCTACCTGTCGCAGTGTGTATAGGAGGTTCTACCTGGTGCAATGTGTATTAGCTGCACTACTGTGTGGTGTAATGCGAATTGCCACTATTATGTGGCCGCGCCCCTTCCCCACGAAGCAACGCCCCTAAATTTTTGATGCGCGCCTTCGGCGCGCAAGGTCCATGATTTTGAACGGAGCAACAAGCATTACAGTATGTACATAATTTTGCCCTTCTAAATTAAATATGTGCCCTCCCAAATGCAAAATGTGCCCTCCCCATGATCAGCACCCCTGCCCTAAAAAAATCCTAGAGTGAACACTATCATGTGTAGCTGGCACTGCTGGGGGGCATATCATGTGTAGCTGGCACTGCAGCAGGGCATGTCCTGTCTATCTGGCACTGCTGGGGGGTATATCATGTCTATCTGGCACTGCTGGGGGGCATGTCATGTGTAGCTGGCACTGCTGGGGGCATGTCATGTGTAGCTGGCACTGCTGCGGGGCATGTCATGTCTATCTGGCACTGCACTACTGTAGACATTATGTGTAGCTGGCACTATACTGGAGACATTGTGTGTAAGGAACACTACTGTAGCTGTTATGTGTAATGCTGCTAATTGTGTGCGTAGAGGGGGTGTGAAAATATATTTATTTGTAGTGCGATAATATGAAGTTGTGAGGCCCCGCACACTTTTCCCAAGAGGCCACGCCCACTTTTCCAGAGGTCACGCCCACTGTTCCAGGAGGCCACACCCACTTTTTCAGAGGCCACACCCACTTTCCAGGAGCGCACGCCTTTGGCGCCCGCATAGAGTATGGGAGGGGGAGCTTTTACATTTTCTCGCACAGGGTGCTAGTAGGCCTGGAGCCGGCCCTGCCACAAAGAGCCCTTCCAGAGAGACACAAAGAGAGTATGGAACCAGCACACGGCTCCCTTATCGCTAATGCCACAGACTAAGTAACTAGATTAGGGATTTAGTACACTAGTAAACCGCTCTCCCCTGCTATAACCCCCTGGTACCACTGAGGTAAACTGAAGGCTTTCCGGAGGAGCTGCGCGTCCCTGACAGTCAGTGTCTGTGTCAGCTGCAGTAGGGAGAATGGCGTTTGTGAGCTGCTGGATCCGCTCATAGTGAACCCACGCCCCTTCAATGGCGTGCAGTCTTCCCGCTCTGCTTTATACTGGCTTATGTGTCTGTGTGCATAAAATGGAGACATTCCCCTTTTATGGCTGTGGTGCCAGTCTGGGTACTGTGTACACTACAGTGTACTTAGTCAGGAGACTCAGTCCGCCCTGTGTAGAAGACATGCGTCTCCATACCCTCATGCCGCCATAATGGCCGGCGACCTGCTAACCGGGATGCCTGCTTAGTACTCACCACTCTTCATTCTTCTGGCTCTGTTAGGGGTGGCGGCGTGCTGCGGGAATATATGCTTGCCGTGGTGGGGCTTGCGAATAGTTCCCTCAGGAGCTAGCGTCCTGTCAGTGGGGAACGGGACCATTAACCCTTAGTGGGGTTGGGCCATTCCCCCCCCCAAGTTCCACGAAGCAGGCAGGCTGGTGCCATCCAGTCCTGCCTGACAATAACAAACTTTAAAAATAAATGTAGAAAACTCTTCAGGAGCTTCCAGAGACGTGACCAGCTCCTCTGGACATATTTTAGAAAATGAGTCTGGTGGGAGGGGCATAGAGGGAGGAGCCAGCACACATAATCAAACTTCTATAGTGGATCCGTCTATACCCCATGGTACTAAATGGATTCCCAGTATCCCCTAGGATGTTTTCCAAGTTAGAAACTTAACATCCACTTGTTGTGAGGGTATGAAAAAGTGAGGACAACAAAAAGTCTAAACTAGATTCAAGTCCCATGGAGTTGTAGGTGGTATAAACGGAGGTTGAACTCTAAGGACACCTTGTAGGAACATATGCACTATTGGCAAAAGAGCCAAACAGCGCTGAGAGAAAATTGACAAAGCAGAAACCTGCACCTTTAGTGTCGCTAAATGTAAAAATAGCAAAAGACGGGATAACTTGAAAGAAGATGTCGTCAACTTCCGAGCTTCAAACTAGTCAATATAAGCTCACCAAATCCTGTGATAATGAGCTGCTGTAACTGGCTTCCTAGCACGTAACATGGTTGGTATATCGACTCTGGAATACTCTCTAGTCTGAAGAGAGTGGTTTCAACAGCCACCCCATCAAACGCAGTCGCGCTACATCGGTGTAAAGAAATGGACCCTTTTGCATAAGGTCTGGATGAGGCGGAAGTGGATATGGATCGTCTGCGAGTAGACCGCGGAGATCAGAGAACCACGCTCTCCGAGGCCAATGAGGAGCCACTAGCATGACAGTCGTGGACTCACTCTTGATCCTTTTGAGCACCCGAGGAAGCAGCGGAAATGGTGGAAATATATCCACGAGGCTGTACAGTCATGCTATTGTGAGAGCATCCACTGCCACTGCCCTATTCTGGACACATACTTTGGTGTCTGATGATTTTGTCGAGATGCCATTAAATCCACCTGTGGGCAACCCCAAAGCTGGACTAACATGTGGAACACTACTGGATGTAAAGCCCATTCTCCTGGATGAATTCCTGATGACTGAGATAATCTGCTTCTTAGTTGTCCGCTCCCAGAAGGAACACTGCATATAATATCAGTTGGCGATGCTCGGCCCAATTGAGAAAGAGTTCCCTATTATTTATTGATGTATGCGACTGCCGTTGTGTTGTCCGACTGAACCTGAACAGTCTCAGACTGGAGTATGTGAACTGCCTGTTGCAGAGTATTGTAAATTGCCCTGAGTTCCAGGCCATTTATTAACAGGAATCTTTGTCTGTGTGACCATAGACACTGAAGCTGATAATGTAGGACTACTGCTCTCCAACCTCTAAGTCTTGCATCTGCCGTTAGAATTATCCAATTCCAGACTCCGAACCGTCTTCCCACGGTGAGATTTATTTTGGAGCCACCAGAGTAATAATACTCCGGCTCTTGGAGACAACCGCACCATGTGATGAATTTGTAGATGAGAGTATGACCACTGTGCATGAAGATCTGGATGATAGGGACTTGAGTGAAACCTTTCCGAACTGGAGTGCTTCGAAAGACGCCACCATCCATCCTAACAGTCGAATGCACAAGTGCACCGAGGCCGTTCGTGGTTTGAGCACTAACCGTACCAGATGACGAATACTTTGTGCTTTCTCTTCTGGCAGGTAAATGCGTTGATATACTGTATCCAAAATCATTCCTAGAAATTGAATTTGTGGAGACGGGACCAGGCTTGATTTTTTTTTTTTAAATTGACAAGCAAACCGTGCTGAACTAGTACATTGTACGTCAGTAAGGCATTGTGAAGGAGGATTTGTTAAGACAAAGCCTTGATGAGAAGGTCGTCTAAGTATGGAACTATTATCACTACCAGGGATCTGAGATGAGCTATCATAGCAGACCTCACTTTGTGAATACCGGAGGCGCTGATGAGATGCCAAAAGTTAGTGCCTGAAATTGACAATAGTTTTGCTGTCTGCAAACGTTAAGTACTCCTGATGCGGTGGCCAAATTGGAATGTGTAAGTACGCATCCTTGAGATCCAGCGAAATTATGAATTCCCGTGGTTCTAAACCTGCAATCACTGACCACAGGGATTCAATCTTGGATCTGTAGTAAGTGACGTACTGATTGAGCCCCTTTAGGTTCAATATCGGTCTGACCGAGCCGTCTGGCTTTGGTACTACAAAAAGATTGGAATAAAACCCTTGACCATGTTGGGGTACTGGTATCTGAAGTAAAACTCCTGAATCTAAGAGAGACTGAATAGCGGTCTGCAGAGCTGTCCTCTTGTCAGCAGACCTATCTTGAAAACTGCATCAGTGGTAGAAAATTGAACTCTATTTCGTAATCTTTGAACACTAAATTGCGGATCCACCAATCTGTGGACGTCTGAAACCACACTAAGTGAAATGTTTTGAGGCGTGCTCCCACAACTGAAGATCCGAAATGGGCTGGAAGCCCATCATGCCACTGGTTTCTCAGCTGGCTTTGTGGCTTGACGACGGATAGTGGTTTGTTGAAAACCACGCTCTCTACCACGTCTACTCTGTACGATTGTTTCTTGAGCATGGTCTCGAAAGGACTGAGGTCTAAAAGATTTGAACGCTGTCTAGCGAATTGTCTTTTAGGAACTGGTGCGGCAACGGTAGGAAACAGACTTCCCTCCAGTAGCCTGAGAAATCTATTTGTCCAATTCAGGACCAAATAACATATCACCAGTATAAGGCAACGCTTCTATTTCACGTTTTGACTTAGCCTCGGACTGCCAAGAACGCAGCCAATGCGCCTGTCGGGCCGTAATTAGTGAAGCTGAAAGCCGAGTACTAACCTGTCCGACATCAATAGAAGCCTTACCTAAATACTCAGCCGATTGACGAATGTGATCAGTGAAAAGTATAATCTGGTCTGAGGAAAGACCCCGTTGTAGGCCTAACCCGAGTTGTTTCGCCCATGCAACTACTGCCTTGTTAACCCAAACTCCAACTAAAGCAGGACCAAGCAACACTCCTGCTGCTGTATACATGGATTTTAACATGGTCTCCAGCTTACGCTCCGACAGGTCTTTTAGCGTCGCTGCAGCTGGGACTGGAATAGATAACTTGTTTGAAAGTTTTGAAACTGAATAAACCACTGGCGGCGCATTTTCCCATTTAGTTGTCATAACCTGGAAAAGGGCAGTTAGACAGAAATCGCTTTGGCATAGAAAAACGTTTATCTGGATTTCTTCATGCTCACATCAACTGCTTATTAAGAGAAATTGAATAAGGAAAGCACACAGTCACCCTTTGTCTCTTAGCAAACAATGGGGGTCATTCTGACCCATTCGCACGCAGTGGTTCTTCGCTGTGAATGGGTCAGAACTGTGGCTGCGCAGCGCTCGCATTGTACATGCACGTCATTGCCCAGCGACGACCGTTGCCGGTCAATGACGGCAGGACCGATGAAAGTGATCGCGGGCGCGATCGCAAGAAGATTGACAGTAGAAAGGAGGACCGGGGCGTCTATTCACCGTTTCCCGGGCATGGTAAGGTGAACGCAGGCGTGTCCAGGCGTTTGGATGGCGGTTGTCTGACGTCATAGCCGGGACCTTCATCGCTGGATCCGTCGCACTGGGTAAGTAGCTGCAGGGCTGGTCTTGTTTTGCTTGAATTTTTTTTAGCATAGCAGGGCTGCACAAGCAATCGCAGCCCTGCTATGCTAAAATACACTCCCCTATAGGTGGTGTCAAGTTGATCGCACGAGCAGCAAAAAGTTGCTACGTGCAATCAACTCGGAATGATTCCCAATGTCTTAGTGTGCACTTGGTATACCTCTCTGAAGAGATCATCAATGGTCGGGCATCAGTGACATTACTAGCTGACTCCTGGCCCAAATCACCCTCCTCCTGTTTTTCCTGAGATACAAGATCTGGCAATGTTGGAATGCAATTCTAGAAATATGCTGAGCCCACTCTGGCTGCTCAGACGGCATTGACCTTGGCTGATGCTTAGCCGCCTCATGATCTTTGCATGCTGCGGACAAATCTGACGCAAAATCAGCCATCACACCTGTCATTATTGCCTAAGGAGGATCAGGGCAGAGGTCCTTACTTGGACCCATATTTGCAAGACACAATGTGAAAGTGGAAGTTTCTTCACGTAACATAATCACAGTTATCGCAGACAAACTTTATTTTAGATTTTGCATTAGCTTATGATGTACAGAGACAGACAGTATACACATCAGTAATACCGTGAATTTTCATGACTCAGTAATAAAAACTAACTAAAGTGTGTATTAGACCGAGTGCACTGCACTCTAGTACACACTAAGGGGGTCATTCCGACCCATTCACATGCTGCAATTTTTTGCAGCAGTGCGAACGGGTCAGAACTGCGCATGCGCGCGGGCGGCAATGCGCAGTCGCGTCACTGCCCAGCGATGGCCATCGTCGTGCAGCGACGAAACTAACTAAGAAAACGTTTGCAGCGACGAATGCTAGAAGATTGACAGGAAGAGGCTGGCTGGGGGTGTCTACTCACCGTTTTGAAGGTGTGTCCGGGTGAATGCAGGCGTGTCCAGCCGTCTCCAGGGAGGGATCCTGACGTCAGCTCCGGACAAGATCATCGCAGCGGGTGAGTAAGTCCTGAGCTGTGCAGAAACTGCACAAACTTTTGTTTGTGCAGCTCTCTGTGCAGTGGTTCGCAGCCCTGCACAGAGAATCCCCCCTCCCCTGTAGGCGGTGAGTACCTGATCGCAGCAGTGCTAAGTGTAGCTTGCTAGCGATCAGGTCAGAATCACCCTCCTAGTCTGTGATGCACTACAAAACCCTACCAACACTCCTGCCCCCTCCAGTGGCCAAGTGTTGTAGGACCTCACCAAACTTCCTGCAGGAAGAATCAGGAAGTATGTATAAGATGGTGTCTCACCATGTGCTTGTTGCCTTTATTTTTTATTTTTAAACCAACATATACATCAAACTATGCAATACATACTATAGTAAGCAGGACTAAATAAATGTTACACAGAAACAGTTCCAGCATCGGCTTAATAGTCTGCTTTGCCCTTATAGCCACTTGTGAGTGATGCAGTTCTAGCCCACAGGGACGTGAGACACTGGGACCGTCATGTCCCCCCCACCCCCTGCTGGTAGAGTGAGTACTCAGGAAGCGGTACCGGGGCACCAGCAGCATCTGGCATATGTGGGGAGCGGTGACAGGAGCTGGGCAGCGGTATCCCTCTGTGAACCGCGAGTGCCGGAAGCCTCCTAGTGAAAGTGCCCCCCCCGTAGCTACAGATGGAGCCACGCTCAACTGAGGCAGCTCCATCGCAAACCTGCACTCCCGGTGTGACTAGGTGATCCGTCCGTCTAGTCATGCTGGGAGTGCAGAGACACTCACATTCTGAGCGTCTCTGTTTGGGCGCGCAGACTGAGATGCTCTCCATTCAATTGAATGGGGCGTGTCTCCGTCATAGGCGTGTGCGCCTGACCAGGGACGCTATCGGCGATAGGAGCGCCTAGTCACAGACGGAGCCAGGACTAGCGTGGCTCCATCTGTATATGTGAGCTGACTGCGGCGGGGATTTGAGAAGCAGGGACCAGCGGCGACAACACCAGGTCCCCGGAAAACTTTTAGCAAAAGCCATCCCCCCTCCCGTAGCTATATGTGAGCTGACCGCGGCAGGGACCAGTGGCAGCGGTGATAGCGCCATTCCCCTGCATATGAAGGGAGCTGTGGGGACGGGCGCAGGGTGTCTTGCATTGCGTACAGTTTAAAACTCCCCCACCTCCAGAGCGGTGGCAGCATGAGCTGACCGCCACTATAGACAGTCCAGCACTGACACAGCGGTGGCAGCGTGAGTTGACCATCCGCTCAGTATCTTTTCTGGGGTCTGGAGATGATGATGGTCTATGGTGGGGCTTCTTGTGTAAGTGCCGACAAGCCTCTGCTACCTGTAGCAGCCCACACTGACCTGGACCCAAGCTTCCTAATAAGCTGGGAAGCGCTGTGGTTAAAAAATTTTTTGACCTTTTTCATACTTAACGAACCACATGGACTACAATTGTGAACGGTAACCAATGCCGAGCACTGCGGTAGCGGAGTGAGGCACCTTGCCTGAAGCATGGCGAGCGAAGCGAGCCATGCGAGGCGACAGGGTGCACTAATTGGGGTTCCCGGTCACTTTACGCAGAAAACGACACCAAAAAAGTAAAAAAACTCATGTCGACCTTTTTCCATGTTGACCTAATGACCACGTCAACATAGTGATCATGTCGACCTAATGCATGTCGACCAAACAACATGCTCATATCGACCTAATGAACCACACCCCTCTCCTCCTCCACACCCTCCAGACCATTGACCTCTCTAGCACTGTCATTGTCTGGTTCAACTCTTACCTTGCTAACAGCTCCTTCTCAATGTCTGCCTCCAGCTTTACCTCACCGCCTTCTATTGTCGCCGTCACCCAGGTTTTCCTTAGCCACCTTCACTTATCCCTGCTGGGTGCGCTCATAAGCTCCTTCGGTCTTCAATACCACCTCTATGCAGACGATACGCAGCTATACCCCACCTCTCCTATCTCCTCCTGGATCTCTGAGCACTCCCTGAAGCTCAGCATGGACAAAACTGAACTCATCATCTTTCCCACATCCAGAGTTTCCCCCCCATATCTTTCACTGCTGACATCACCATCATCTTCCCGTTCCCCAACTCTGCTGATTGGGTGTCACTCTTGACTCCTCCCTGTCTTTCGTCTCCCACATCCAATCCTGTTGGTTCCAGCTAAGCAACATCACTCACATCAGGCCGTCCCATTCCCATAGTGCAACTAAACTTATTATCCACTCACTGGTTATCTCACGGCTCAACTATTGCAATATTCTCCTCACTCGTCTCCCATCTCACTCCACTCTGATCTGTTCTCTCCACAGCTAGACTTATCTTCCTCTCTTACCGATCCACAGCTGCCATTCTCAGACAAAACCTGCACTGCAAAGTCCTCACCCTCACATACAAGGCCTTCTAACTTTACTACTCCCTTCTTCTCCAACCTCATCTCCCTACGTACTCCCTGCCATCCTCTCCGGTCAGCCAATGACCATTGCCTCTCCTCTCCCCTGGTAACTGTATCCCATGCGCAAATCCAAGATTTTGCCCGTACTGCCCCCTTCACTGGAAGAAGTTCCCTCCCTCTATTAGACTCTCCCCGACCTTGAAAAGCTTCAAATGGACACTGAAAATCCACCTGTTCATCAAAGCATACCCTTCTGCATAACCTAGGTTTGAGCCACTCTCCCAACCCTCCGCCTCATGCCTTTGCCATCTCTGCCTTGCTGCCATCAGGCCACCGTCCGCTTGCTCGCACCTCACGTCACCTGTCTCACCCAAGATTGTAAGCTTCTTGCAACAGGGCCCTCCACCCTCCTGTTCTCACAGCCCTCTTCATTTGCATTTCAATTGCAACTCTCTACTCAGCGACCATCTATGGGCCTAATTAAGACTTGATCGTAGATGTGCGAAAAAATGCACATCTACGATCAAAATCTTTGGCATGCGGGGGAACGTCCGGCACAGGGTAAGTCCGCCCCACATGCTGGGTCCTGCGAAGGCAGGCGGCTACCCACCAATTTTAGGGTTGCAGCGGCTGCCACGGCCCGCCTGGCAAACGGTCCGGACACGACTGCGTTGTCAGGACCGCACCCCCAGATGCCGACATGCTCGCAACCACCTCTTCCTGTCAATCAGGCAGAGGATACCGCACAAGTGAGATGCCGTCACATGTCACTGTGTGCGCACGCGCTGTGTTGCTGCTGTGCGTGTGAACACTTTACTGGGCTTCAGCCTGTGTACTCTGCCACGACCAGGTCTGAAATAGGCCCTATACATGCATCCCTTCTTCCTCGTAACCATTTATCTCTTCCAACAGCTGCCACCCCTAGTTGTGGTATTCCTTTGCTTCTGTTGTGGTGCTAATTGTTACCTGTGCTCTGTTTTAGTTTTTCGGTGACTGTAATGTCTGTGTACCCTGTATTGTTCTAATGTGTGCCTTATGTACGGCGCTCTAAAACACTTGTGGCACCTTCTAAATAATATGTAATAATAATAGTGAGGGAAGAAAGAGGATAAAGGGGAAGGGGGAGGATCAGTTGTACAAGTAGATCTAAATTCTTAGCTGTATTGTCTTGCACCTGTGCACCCTGACATTTTTTACCACATTTTTTAGTCTTTGCCTTCTTATAACTTTCTCCTTTAGATTATAGCCACAAAATTATCCTGGAAAAGTGTCTGTCTAGACCCCAAGAAGGTTTAGGAACTTGGCGTGGAATCATTTTATGTTAAGTGACTTAAGGTCCCTCCCCAGCACTATCCACTGGTGCATGAGAGGTCAGCAGACCAAACATGCACAGCAGCATGGTGGACCAAGGAAACTTAGAGTAAAGTGATCACTAATGCGATCATATTACACACTGCAAGGACCGGCTATTATTGGATCCAATGTCCTTGCATATGTTCAATGCTGCATGCCTGTGGTACTTAATTTCTTTTTGCCATGAATAGCGCCAATTAGAAATTATAACAAAAAAAAAAACCTGATAAATGGGCCCCTTTGTCTCTTGGGTGTTTTTTTCTTTTGCAATCTCTATGAACCCTGGCCCTCATTCCGAGTTGATCGCTCGCTGCCGTTTTTCGCAGCGCAGCGATCAAGTGAAAAAGCGGCAATTCTGCGCATGCGCTAAGTACTTTCACACAAAACTTTGTAGTTTTACCCTAGCTTGAGCAACGTTTTTCAGTCGCTCGAGTGTTCGTAGTATGATTGACAGGAAGTGGGTGTTTCTGGGCGGCAACTCTGCGTTTTCTGGGAGTGTGCTAAAAAACGCAGGCGTGCCAGGCAAAAATGCAGGAGTGGTTGGAGAAATGGGGGAGTGGCTGGCAGAACGCAGGGCGTGTTTGTGACGTCAAACCAGGAACTAAACAGACTGCAGTCATCGCAAGATAGGAGTAGGTCTGGAGCTACTCAGAAACGGCATGACATTTTTCCTGTGCAGTTCTGCTAATCTTTCGTTCGCACTTCTGCTAAGCTAAGATACACTCCCAGAGGGTGGCGGCTTAGCGTTTGCACTGCTGCTAAAAGCAGCTAGCGAGCGATCAACTCGGAATGAGGGCCCCTGTCTGCTTGAGTCTTTTCTTTCCTATATGGTTGTTTCTCTGCAATGGGGAACCTTTGAAGAAATTAAGCCCATATAGACAGACAGGGAGATACAAGTGCAAAAACGGACATATATGGTAAATATCAGCAGTCACTGCAACCGACACAGAAAGTAAACAGACTATGCATCCATCGCACCATGCACACGCACCTGGATGGAGGATACAAGACCGGGTGCTCTGCGTGTGTTCACTTCTACCTGGATGGTCACAGCAGAGACCAGATTCTTCTCCTGGGAGTATGGCGGGTATGTAGCCCAGCTTCTTTGCTTGTTTGAGGCATATGGACAGAGATGAGACATCTATTTCAGACAGATTCTTTGCACCTAGCATGGGGTGGTAAAAGTGCTGATGCCAACTGCTGATTATAATACAGAGGGTGATGCGACCATACACATAAAGACAGATGTATACTCACATTAGTATAACAGGAAATTCTAGCTGCCACAGTCTCCCGCACTTTTGTCTACTTTAAGTCTGACTTAGAATCAGGTCCACTATCTTGAGCCAGTATTCACTATGCATATACAGTAGGAGACCACATGGCACATCTATCCTTATAGCATTCGTCTTTGTGTTGCTCTGTCTCTCCAACTTCATCCTCAGTCTCTCCTGTTTCATCCCTCCAGCCTCATCTTGTGTCTCTTCCGTTTTATCCCCCTGCCTCTCCCCTCTCAGTGTCTCTCCAGTCTCGTCCTAACAGTCTCTCCAGTTTCATCTCTGTCCAGCCTCAAAGTGACCTCTTATTTCAACCCACTGTCTCTCCTGCTTCCTCCTCACAGTGGTGTAAATTCAATGTGATCTGAATAGCACCGGAAAGGAGATCCTGGAGCTATTAAATTGACCACACTATTATGTTGGAGAATGCCGGCTCTTGCACAGTAAACCTAGTGTTTAATTGTGAGAATGGACATTCTCTGACCTAAGTACCTGTCGCAAAGCCATTTTCACTGCACTAAAGGCAGAAAACAGCATTACAGAAGGGGTGCGAGAAGTAATCCTCTAGTCAGGAATAACGTGCACTCAATTGAATAACTCTGATACCTCCTTTTCGGCACTATTCATATCACGCTGAATTGATTTGACTCAGTCTCTAGTTTCATTCCCATTTCTCTCCAGCCTCATCCTTACTCTCCAGTCCAATTCCTCTATGTTCTCTTTAGTGCTATCTCCAGTTTCTCTCTGGCCCCCACTGACCTTCTGTGTACTTGGCTGCCTGCTCTTATTTGTGGTTCCTCTTCCCTTCAGTGAGAGTGTCATCACTTCATCTCATTTCCACCATACAAGCCATAGGAGTAGGAAGTGGAGGTGGGCCAACAGGCAGAAGCACCATCAACATCATTAATTGTGCTGAGTGGCACACTGCAGGCACACCTTGGATTGGAAGGAATCCACTTAATTGGCAGCTGACTGCAGCCCACCCAGTAAAATCTACCACCCTCAGATCCATTGCGCATATGTAATGGAGCAGGAATACGGTACGATTCTGGCAGTTGAGAATTCCAAGTGTCTACGGACTGCAGCATAGGCAGCCCCCCTTGGCCAAGAAAGTATGATAAAAAGGTTGACAAGGTATAATACAAGATCTGCAAGCAAATGCCTAGTCCATTATACAGAAATGGACATGCACTGATGAAGCAATGTTGTCATGCTTATAGACTGCCAACTTTGCTGGGTTGTTTCCTCTCTCAGGACTTTAAAGCAAAAAACCTCACTATTTAGTAGCGCCAATGTTTAGTGTTGATATCAGCTATGCTGCTGGTTCCTCATTCGCTGCTATGAAAGGATCTGTGCAGACCTTTAGAAATGATAATGGATAATAGTAATAAATATATAGCAGCGCTCGTGGGAACAGAAGTATAGTATCCAATATCAATTAATTATCGGAAGAGCCGGAAATGCACATTAAATTTTTAATGAAAACTTCATGTATATATAGATATCATAAAAAAAGAGATTTATGGTAAACTTACCTGCGAGGTACACTGGGTTCCACAGGGAATACATCGGGGTGTAGAGTTGGATCTTGATCCGAGGCACCAACAGGCTAAAGCTTTGACTGTTCCCAGGATGCATTGCATGGCCTCCTCTATAACCCCACCTCTGTGCACAGGAGCTCAGTTTCGTTAACCAGTCCAGTGCAGTAGCAGGTAAAAGAGAAGGCAGATGTTAGTCACATAGAACCACATTCTCACGACAGGAGAAGGGACCAGAGGCTAATGCCACACAAACCCAAAGAAGCTAAGTGCGTCAGGATGGGCGCCCTGTGGAACCAAGTGTACCTCGCAGAAAGAGATTTAACCATGGTATAAATCTCCTTTTCTGCAGCGGGGTACACTGGAATTCCACAGGGAATACATTGGGATGTCCTAAAGCAGTTCCTCAAGGAAGGGGACGCACCTTAGCGGGTATGAGAACCCGACGTCCAAAGGAAGCATCCTGGGAGGCGGAAGCATCAAAGGTATAGAACCTAATGAACGTGTTCACTGACGACCACATAGCCGCCTTGAACAATTGTTCTGTGGGTGCACCATGGCGGGCCGCCCAAGAAGGTCCAACAGACCGAGTAGAATGGGCCTTAATAGTAGCAGAAACCGGGAGCCCGGCCTGCGCATAAGCTTGTGCAATCACCATTCTAATCCATTTGGCCAAAGTTTGCTTGTTCGCAGGCCAGCCACGTTTGTGAAAACCAAAAAGTACAAACAGGGAATCGGACCTCCTAATAGAGGCAGTCCTTTCCACGTATATATGGAGACCCCGTACCACATCCAAAGACCGCTCTTTGGAGGACAAGTCAGAAGAGATAAAGGCCGGAAACCACAATCTCTTGGTTAAGGTGAAAAGATGACACCACCTTAGGCAAATAACCGGGGCGAGTTCTAAGAACCGCCCGGTCATGGTGAAATATCAGAAAGGGCAGATGGCAGGACAATGCGCCTAAGTCTGAAACCCTTCTAGCAGAGGCAATAGCTTCACTCCTGAGATCCAAAGGATTTTCCGACGCGGTTATTCAAACTATGCTAAAGGCCCGCAAACCAGCATACCTGGATCTCAGGAGTGAAGCTTCAAGAGCCATGCCGTCAAAGCCAGTCTGGCCAGATCCGGGTAGACACAAGGGCCCTGAACGAGGAGGTCTGGGTGTTGAGGAGGTAGAAGAAGATACTCTATCGACAGACCCTGTAGGTCTGAGAACCAATGCTGTCTGGGCCACGCAGTAGCGACTAGAAGTAGTATTCCTCCTTCTTGCTTGAACTTCCGCAGAACCCTGGGCAGGAGTGACACTGGAGGGAACGCATAGGGTAGCTGAAAGTTCCATGGAATTGCCAGTGCGTCCACAAATACTGCTTGAGGATCCCTTGTTCTTGATCCGAAGACCGGAACTTTGTGATTGTGTCGAGACGCCGTCAGGTCTACATCTGGTAGGCCCCAGTTGTCTACTAGGAGTTGTGCTGTATCAGAAGCAGGGCAAGAGTCAAAGCATTGAACACTGCCCGCATTTCCAGAATGTTTATCGGGAGGAGAGATTCCTCCTTGGTCCACCGACCCTGGAGAGAGTGTTGCTCTAGCACTGCGCCCCAACCCCGCAGACTGGCGTCCGTAGTCAGGAGGACCCAGTTGGGGATCCAGAAGGGATGGCCCCTGCTCAACTGTTGGTACTGTAGCCATCAGCTCAGTGATAGGCAAACCTCCAGAGTCAAAGAGATCATTTGATACCTGATCTGATGAGGTAGGCCATCTCACTTGGAAAGGATTAACCTCTGCAGAGGGCGGGAATGAAATTAAGCATACTCCACCATGTCGAAAGCCGACATCATGAGGCCTAGTACTTGCATCGCAGAGAATTCGACACTCTTGGGCGAGAGAGAAAGTATCTGATCCTGTCCTGAAGCTTCAGGACTTTCTCCGAAGACAAGAACAATCTTTGGCTGTGTGTGTCCAGCAGTGCCCCCAGGTGCACCATGCTCCGAGCAGGGACCAGGGGGTACTTTCTCCAGTTGATGAGCCACCCGTGGGCTTGTAGGAATTGGACCGTCAGTTCCCGATGACTGAGGAGAACATATTAGGAGTTCGCCAGAATCAGCAAGTCATCCAGATACGGCAGGATCCTGTTTCCCTGGCGACGGAGATGAGCCGTCATAATGACCATTACTTTGGTGAAGATCCGAGGAGTCGTGATCAATCCAAATGGTAGGGCCTGGAATTGATAATGTAGGTTGCCAATAGCAAACTGCAGATACTGCTGATGTGACATGGCAATAGGAATATGCAGGTAAGCATCCTGTATGTCTCTTGAAAGAAACTGCGTACCAGTGAGAGACAACTTCCCGCACCCAGGCATCCGAAGTGGTCTTTAACAAGGCATGGGCGAACTGCATAAGTTGGCCTCCCACCCTGGGATCCCCCAGAGGGAGGCCCGCCCCATCATGCAGCAGGCTTATCTTGTTTGGAAGCAGGCTGATGGGCGGCCCAAGACTGTTTTGTTTTGGGTTTAGAGGTTTTGGGAGTATGAGCCTGACCCTTTGTTTTTCCTGGAGTTATGTACAAAAAAAGAGAGGAAAATGTATCTGCACACTTAATAATCTGTAAATTAATTGAATCTTATCTGGTGTTTGAACCCCAATAAAGAAAATATAGAACTATGAATAGATCTCACTGTATGGGGGTGCAGCCCAATTACAACTTGAACTGAATATGAACAAAAGGGGAAAGGACAGGAAGGAGAATCGAAAAGTAGTTGCCTAGTAGGGCGCACTGATATAATTTGTATTCTGGTATGTTATTTTAAAACTTAGCTTTTATTGCTTATGCCTTCTAAAAATTCCCTTTTCTCTGGGGATTTACACAGCAAAACATAGAGGTTAAAAATATTGGACATATACAAACATGTAATGAATAAGAAGAAATAAAGATGTGTGGAAATAGATTTAAAAAGTAGCACTACCACATATACCTCCTAATGTGGTGTAGAAAGTAGAATTTATGGTGCCCTTATGAATCCAAATATAATATCCAATCAGGTCACTCAGTGTTGACTGTTCACTATTAATACAACCTATTTCAAACAAATGACATATTACTAAATAGGAAGGTGTATGTCTGATTGCAACCTAATGTTGTGAGATTATGGTGTAAAGAATAACTTATACCAATAAATTTCTTTTTGCAGATGTGGTGTGTGTTTATTAAATGTACATGTATCTACATGTTCTTATTATTTTTATTTTATACATTCACACCATCACTGCATATAGATCTTACTAACTTTGTGATTGGGAAAAGATGCCCCACAAATAGATGCCCCTGCAATGGGGGTCAAAGTTGCTGGAAAATTATGTCTTTTATTCCTTTATATACTTAGACAAATTTCACTTATTCATTTCATATTTTAAAGATTTTTAATCAAAAGATGCAGTGGATTATTGTCCCTGTAGTGAATACTGATCCAGGTATATATCACAGAATTGTGCTATTGCTCTTAAATTACATAGGTGACAATTCTATCACTCCTATGCACTTGCCAGCATTTATCTATCAGTGATACTTTCACTTTGATATTGTAGCAATCTGTCTTTATAATAAAATGACACAGGAATGATATTGCTGCCTCACTGTTATTAATCTGGCTGCACCTGTGTTTGTAATTATACAATGTATCGAGTTATACTGCACGATACACTTCACTTGTGGATGATAATGCTACATTACTGTTATTGGTCTGGCTGCACCTGTGTTTGTGATTATACAATGTATCGCGTTATACTGCACAGTACACTTCACTTGTGTGTCACCAGGTTCTGCTTGGGGGCTATCACTCCTATGCACTTGCCAGCATTTGTCTCTCAGTGATACTTTCACTTTGATGTTGTAGCAATCTGTCTTTGTAATGAAATGACACAGGAATGGTATTGCTACCTCACTGTTATTGGTCTGGCTGCACCCGTGTTTGTGATCATACAATGTATCAAGTTATGCTGCACGATACACTTCACTTGTGAATGATAATGCTACATTACTGTTATTAGTCTGGCTGCACCTGTGTTTGTGATTATACAATGTATCGCGTTATACTGCACAGTACACTTCACTTGTATGTTGCTAGGTTCTGCTTGGGGGCTAAAGAGTATGTACTCGATCAATGGTTCAATCTTTTATATTAGTAAGTGGAGCACTGTGTTATATATAGTTACCATAAATCAACCACTCTCACTGTAGAATATGGTAAATATCATATACAATTACTACTTGCTAGGGGTGGTACCTAATTGCATAAATTGTAAGGTGGCTGCACAGTGCTACTACTGACATACACATGTGTTAGATATTAACAACATTCCTTGTGGTCTATGTCTGAATACATGCTAAATATAGCACCTAGGTAATTAAATTGCACAGTGGCCACGTGGTGCTGTCACTGATTTGCACATCTACAATCTGTGTCTGAGAGTCTGAGAGTCTAAATTATTGCACGATTTGGACACTCTTGGTAATTTCCTCTGATAGCCTATCCTGTCACTTGCATTCAATTGCTATCACCTCAATGTTCAAGGGTATCAGGAGGTCTACAGAGACTATCTATACAATAATTTCTACACCATTCAATACATTTTTAAGGAGTGTGGCAGGCTACTGAAACGCCGACGTGCACGTTTCGCTGTATAGCTTTAACGAGGCTGAACCCGATTGCCTTCTGTGAGCTTAATTTCTAGGATTGACCACAGCCAATCATGGGCCGGATGCAAATCATGTGAGCTGTTTCGCCAATAGCGGCGCATCCGCGTCCCGTTCTGGGCACTGATCACATGGGCAATGACGTTAGCCCGCTCCGATCACGTGATATCCGACGTCACTCTTGATTCCATGGTTACACTGTAAACATTCGGCCCGATCACGTGATTGGGTCCTTCGAGATATCAGTGTACATTGTTCTATTTGTTCTACACAGCTCAAGAGAGAGGTATAGATTGTTGAAGCACTTAAACGAAAACATAGTGCTATTAAATACGTGTCCTAGACATACTCATTTTAATGTAGATTTCATCTTCTCCATATTGCATATTATATCATACAATTACCATAAAAGCATACACTGCATTGTCACTTATTGGATAGTATTGTCACTTATTGAATGGTATATTGTATCACAATTATCCCCATGCTTGTGGGATATTTTATGTCACCAATGATTTCATAATCCCACGCGGGTGTCAAAAACATAATCCCAAAGTATACATGTTATGAAACCATAACAGAAAGTGGGCTCGCTTAGATAACCTACTTAAATGGTACCAATGTTAGGGTCCTTGTGTACCTTCAATATAATCTGATTGTACAGGTAAGTGTATATCCACCACAGGGGCTGTAATTACTGGGATTGGAGTGATCATTCTTCCATATATCTCAGAAAAACCAATTGTGGGCCGTATGAGACAGGTCATAGTGGGGATGAATTCACTAAGATGACCTATCGGGATATTCCATATTAAAGTTCCTATGTACCTTTATTGTATTCTTATTGTACAAATGAATAAGTAATCCACTGGAAAATTCCATAGTATGGTTCTTATATACCATTGATGTATTCTTATTATAGAGGTAAGTATGTATAAGCGGAAAAGGGGGATATCATTTCTGAGGTTGGACTGTCAGTCTGATTTTAACATGTGAATCACTAATTAGCTACAGTCTCTTATGGTTTGTCAAGGGGAGATGTTTAATTAACATATTTCTACTATATAGGCCACTCGATGAGATTAAATGATTCTATAGACTGGTATTATTATCATTTGCCAGAAAAATATATATTGAATCTGCTTTTTATGGAATAAATTATTGTCCTGGTTTTTACCTATTAATCTAAATAAGATGCATAATAATGTGATCAACGTGATATGTGAAAGAGAATAAAGAAAGAAATATTATAATAATAATAATAGTAATGATAATAGTGAGATATTGAATTAAATGGAAAAGAGAAAAAGTGATTAAAAAAGTGCAGTGTGTACAAGACTCCCAAAGGTAAAAAACGAAAAAACAAACAAAAACTGTAGGAGGGAGAAAAAGAAATAGTGTGTGAAATGAAAAACGTCTAAAGTGTTATGAAGTATGACAGTATCTAAACTGATTCTTGATAAATATCCCACTAGTGGTGTATAATACCACTAGTTAGTGAGATGTGCGTGATACGTGACAGTCTGTGGTCAGAATCAGGCCACAGATAACCCCTAGAGGGATAACTCAATTAAATATTGCATGTATAATATATAATAAATGTTAATCCAGGGAGGTACTAATAAACAATGAACCCAGATATAACTATGGGTTAAGAGTGAATCCAGCTAGAATTATTAACCTAGGTTTGAGACTGCATAATCATATACAAATTGTTCATAAATATGAACTGTAACTATTAGCTTCGTTCAAACCTTTCGGATACAGGCTATTCATCAGAAAGATAATTTTAGTTTCGTATCTTAGGAGGGCCTGATCTACATCTCCACCCCGAATCCCAAGTTGTATTTGTCTCATGCCAAAAACCTTCAGACCTGTGGGGTCACATTTGTGAAATTTCTGAAAATGTCGTGCCACCGATGTCAAGGTTCTAAATCTGGCTTGGTCTCTATTGGCATTACGTATATTTCCAACATGTTCTAATATACGTACTTTCAATGGTCTCAATGTTTTGCCAATATAAACTTTATGGCATGGGCACTCTATGTGATACACAATGCCTATAGAAGTACAGGTTATGAGTGTGGAGATCATCCATTTTTTGTTGAATTTATCAAAAAAATACATAGTCGGGACCATGTACTGACACGCTTTACATTGGCCACAACCTTTCGATCCCTTTCTATTGGATTTGGCATCTCCTATTTTCTAGGAGATGCCAAATCCAATAGAAAGGGATCAAAAGGTTGTGGCCAATGTAAAGCGTGTCAGTACATGGTCCCGACTATGTATTTCTTTGATAAATTCAACAAAAAATGGATGATCTCCACACTCATAACCTGTACTTCTATAGGCATTGTGTATCACATGGAGTGCCCATGCCATAAAGTTTATATTGGCAAAACATTGAGACCATTGAAAGTACGTATATTAGAACATGTTGGAAATATACGTAATGCCAATAGAGACCAAGCCAGATTTAGAACCTTGACATCGGTGGCACGACATTTTCAGAAATTTCACAAATGTGACCCCACAGGTCTGAAGGTTTTTGGCATGAGACAAATACAACTTGGGATTCGGGGTGGAGATGTAGATCAGGCCCTCCTAAGATACGAAACTAAAATGATCTTTCTGATGAATAGCCTGTATCCGACAGGTTTGAACGAAGCTAATAGTTACAGTTCATATTTATGAACAATTTGTATATGATTATGCAGTCTCAAACCTAGGTTAATTATTCTAGCTGGATTCACTCTTAACCCATAGTTATATCTGGGTTCATTGTTTATTAGTACCTCCCTGGATTAACATTTATTATATATTATACATGCAATATTTAATTGAGTTATCCCTCTAGGGGTTATCTGTGGCCTGATTCTGACCACAGACTGTCACGTATCACGCACATCTCACTAACTAGTGGTATTATACACCACTAGTGGGATATTTATCAAGAATCAGTTTAGATACTGTCATACTTCATAACACTTTAGACGTTTTTCATTTCACACACTATTTCTTTTTCTCCCTCCTACAGTTTTTGTTTGTTTTTTCGTTTTTTACCTTTGGGAGTCTTGTACACACTGCACTTTTTTAATCACTTTTTCTCTTTTCCATTTAATTCAATATCTCACTATTATCATTACTATTATTATTATTATAATATTTCTTTCTTTATTCTCTTTCACATATCACGTTGATCACATTATTATGCATCTTATTTAGATTAATAGGTAAAAACCAGGACAATAATTTATTCCATAAAAAGCAGATTCAATATATATTTTTCTGGCAAATGATAATAATACCAGTCTATAGAATCATTTAATCTCATCGAGTGGCCTATATAGTAGAAATATGTTAATTAAACATCTCCCCTTGACAAACCATAAGAGACTGTAGCTAATTAGTGATTCACATGTTAAAATCAGACTGACAGTCCAACCTCAGAAATGATATCCCCCTTTTCCGCTTATACATACTTACGTCTATAATAAGAATACATCAATGGTATATAAGAACCATACTATGGAATTTTCCAGTGGATTACTTATTCATTTGTACAATAAGAATACAATAAAGGTACATAGGAACTTTAATATGGAATATCCCGATAGGTCATTTTAGTGAATTCATCCCCACTATGACCTGTCTCATACGGCCCACAATTGGTTTTTCTGAGATATATGGAAGAATGATCACTCCAATCCCAGTAATTACAGCCCCTGTGGCGGATATACACTTACCTGTACAATCAGATTATATTGAAGGTACACAAGGACCCTAACATTGGTACCATTTAAGTAGGTTATCTAAGCGAGCCCACTTTCTGTTATGGTTTCATAACATGTATACTTTGGGATTATGTTTTTGACACCCGCGTGGGATTATGAAATCATTGGTGACATAAAATATCCCACAAGCATGGGGATAATTGTGATACAATATACCATTCAATAAGTGACAATACTATCCAATAAGTGACAATGCAGTGTATGCTTTTATGGTAATTGTATGATATAATATGCAATATGGAGAAGATGAAATCTACATTAAAATGAGTATGTCTAGGACACGTATTTAATAGCACTATGTTTTCGTTTAAGTGCTTCAACAATCTATACCTCTCTCTTGAGCTGTGTAGAACAAATAGAACAATGTACACTGATATCTCGAAGGACCCAATCACGTGATCGGGCCGAATGTTTACAGTGTAACCATGGAATCAAGAGTGACGTCGGATATCACGTGATCGGAGCGGGCTAACGTCATTGCCCATGTGATCAGTGCCCAGAACGGGACGCGGATGCGCCGCTATTGGCGGAACAGCTCACATGATTTGCATCCGGCCCATGATTGGCTGTGGTCAATCCTAGAAATTAAGCTCACGGAAGGCAATCGGGTTCAGCCTTGTTAAAGCTATACAGCGAAACGTGCACGTCGGCGTTTCAGTAGCCTGCCACACTCCTTAAAAATGTATTGAATGGTGTAGAAATTATTGTATAGATAGTCTCTGTAGACCTCCTGATACCCTTGAACATTGAGGTGATAGCAATTGAATGCAAGTGACAGGATAGGCTATCAGAGGAAATTACCAAGAGTGTCCAAATCGTGCAATAATTTAGACTCTCAGACTCTCAGACACAGATTGTAGATGTGCAAATCAGTGACAGCACCACGTGGCCACTGTGCAATTTAATTACCTAGGTGCTATATTTAGCATGTATTCAGACATAGACCACAAGGAATGTTGTTAATATCTAACACATGTGTATGTCAGTAGTAGCACTGTGCAGCCACCTTACAATTTATGCAATTAGGTACCACCCCTAGCAAGTAGTAATTGTATAAGATATTTACCATATTCTACAGTGAGAGTGGTTGATTTATGGTAACTATATATAACACAGTGCTCCACTTACTAATATAAAAGATTGAACCATTGATCGAGTACATACTCTTTAGCCCCCAAGCAGAACCTAGCAACATACAAGTGAAGTGTACTGTGCAGTATAACGCGATACATTGTATAATCACAAACACAGGTGCAGCCAGACTAATAACAGTAATGTAGCATTATCATTCACAAGTGAAGTGTATCGTGCAGCATAACTCGATACATTGTATGATCACAAACACAGGTGCAGCCAGACCAATAACAGTGAGGTAGCAATACCATTCCTGTGTCATTTCATTACAAAGACAGATTGCTACAACATCAAAGTGAAAGTATCACTGAGAGACAAATGCTGGCAAGTGCATAGGAGTGATAGCCCCCAAGCAGAACCTGGTGACACACAAGTGAAGTGTACTGTGCAGTATAACACAATACATTGTATAATCACAAACACAGGTGCAGCCAGACCAATAACAGTAATGTAGCATTATCATCCACAAGTGAAGTGTATCATGCAGTATAACTCGATACATTGTATAATTACAAACACAGGTGCAGCCAGATTAATAACAGTGAGGCAGCAATATCATTCCTGTGTCATTTTATTATAAAGACAGATTGCTACAATATCAAAGTGAAAGTATCACTGATAGATAAATGCTGGCAAGTGCATAGGAGTGATAGAATTGTCACCTATGTAATTTAAGAGCAATAGCACAATTCTGTGATATATACCTGGATCAGTATTCACTACAGGGACAATAATCCACTGCATCTTTTGATTAAAAATCTTTAAAATATGAAATGAATAAGTGAAATTTGTCTAAGTATATAAAGGAATAAAAGACATAATTTTCCAGCAACTTTGACCCCCATTGCAGGGGCATCTATTTGTGGGGCATCTTTTCCCAATCACAAAGTTAGTAAGATCTATATGCAGTGATGGTGTGAATGTATAAAATAAAAATAATAAGAACATGTAGATACATGTACATTTAATAAACACACACCACATCTGCAATAAGAAATTTATTGGTATAAGTTATTCTTTACACCATAATCTCACAACATTAGGTTGCAATCAGACATACACCTTCCTATTTAGTAATATGTCATTTGTTTGAAATAGGTTGTATTAATAGTGAACAGTCAACACTGAGTGACCTGATTGGATATTATATTTGGATTCATAAGGGCACCATAAATTCTACTTTCTACACCACATTAGGAGGTATATGTGGTAGTGCTACTTTTTAAATCTATTTCCACACATCTTTATTTCTTCTTATTCACAACATGTTTGTATATGTCCAATATTTTTAACCTCTATGTTTTGCTGTGTAAATCCCCAGAGAAAAGGGAATTTTTAGAAGGCATAAGCAATAAAAGCTAAGTTTTAAAATAACATACCAAAATACAAATTATATCAGTGCGCCCTACTAGGCAACTACTTTTCGATTCTCCTTCCTGTCCTTTCACCTTTTGTTCATTTTCCTGGAGTTAGAAAGGAACGAAAAGTAGTACTCGTTGCCTTCGGATCAGAAGGATTAGTACTTGGGAGGAACGCAGTCTTAGCAGACTACAAGTCAGTCACAATTTTAATAAGATCCTCTCCAAAGAGGATATCTCCCTTAAAAGGGAGCACCTCCAAGGTCTTTTTGTAATCTATGTCCACCTTCCAGGACCTTAACCACAGAATTCAGCGAGCCAGAATAGATGTAGTAGACGCCTTGGCCGCCATTACACCTGCCTCAGAGGCTGCCTCCTGAATATAGTGGGAGGTTGTGGTAATGTGAGACAGATATTGTCTGGCAGTGTCAGAAATATCCAGAAGCAGCTCAACCTCCAATACCTGAACCCATGCTTCAATTCCTTTGGCGGCCCAGGAGGTCACCATAGTGGGTCTATGTACAGCACTGGTAAGTGAGTAAATTGACTTCAGGCATCCCTCCACACGCTTATCTATCGGTTCCCTCAGTGAGGTGACGGTGATGACAGGCAGAGTAGATGACACCACAAGACGGGTGACATGACAGTCCACCGGTGGTGGAGTTTCCCACTTGGTACTCAACTCCGCAGGGATAGGATAACGAGCTAGCAACTGTTTAGACAGGGAGAATTTCTTTCCTGGAGATGACCAGGATTTCTGACGAATGTCAATTAAATGATCAGAATGTGGTAAAACTACTTTAGTAACCTTCTGACGTTTGAATTTATCAGGTTTCTTAGACGTAGTAGTGGTATCTACCTCATCATCAATTTGTAGAATCAGCTTAATAGCCTCCACTAGGTCAGGAACATCAACCTGGGTTGTAGATTCCTCATCAGAAGCGACTGTATCAGTGTCTGACAGATAGGTATATTGCCCATCCTCATCAGAAGAGATATCTGAAATATTAGTGGATTGTGAGGAGGAAACGGGAGAGGGACATGGGGTAGACTTTTGTCTAACCAAGGATTGATTTAATTCTTGTATCTGGGTAGATAGAGTGTCCACCCAGGGCGGATTAACTACAGGGACAATATGAGGATGCAATGGCACAGGAGGTCCCACAGGGGGCGTAAGACGTGTCACAAGCGTATTAAGCATACTTGAGAACGCTGCTCAAGGTGGTTCCTGATTGACCACAGGTGCTGCGGGCTGACTGGGAGATGTGTGGCACCCAGTACCTGAACCCTCAGTTAAAACTTCCCCCTTAGGTAAATCCTTGGTGCAAGCACTGCATGATGCAGAAGCATCCACGGATTTCCCGCCCTGTGTGGCAGACATTATAGGAAATGTAGCCTTAGAGCGTTACAGTACTGTCACGGCTGATGTTATTTGTGAACCTGGACTAGTACTGGACACTAGGTTTGGTCTTGAGTGTAGTGAGCAGAGGGGGTCATTCCGAGTTGTTCGCTCGCAAGCTGCTTTTAGCAGCTTTGCACACGCTAAGCCGCCGCCTACTGGGAGTGAATCTTAGCTTATCAAAATTGCGTACGAAAGATTAGCAGAATTGCGAATAGACACTTCTTAGCAGTTTCTGAGTAGCTCCAGACTTACTCGGCATCTGCGATCAGTTCAGTGCTTGTCGTTCCTGGTTTGACGTCACAAACACACCCAGCGTTCGCTCAGACACTCCTCCATTTCTCCAGCCACTCCCGCGTTTTTCCCAGAAACGGTAGCGTTTTTTCACACACTCCCATAAAACGGCCTGTTTCCGCCCAGAAACACCCACTTCCTGTCAATCACACTCCGATCACCAGAACGAAGGAAAAACCTTGTAATGCCGTGAGTAAAAATCCTAACTGCATAGCAAATTTACTTGGCGCAGTCGCACTGCGGACATTGCGCATGCGCATTAGCGACTAATCACTCCGTTGCGAGAAAAAAATAACGAGTGAACAACTCGGAATGACCCCCAGAATCGGGCTGGCTTAGTGAACGATCTGCTCGTCCAGACGTGGCAGTCAGGCAGTGTACTCTGTGAGGAAGGTGACCAGCTATGGGTACTGGAACACTGGTGGTGGAATCCACCAGTGCAATGGGTAGCTGGGTTGTCACCTACTGGAGAGTCACGTGAGAACTGGTGAGTTGACGGAATGCTGGGAGGATCAGCAATGCAGGAAAGTCACAGATCACTAGCTGGAACCAATGTGATGGCTGTCGACGAGGCTGAGGATTACAGCAGTACTTGAAGATGAGGCTGAGGATGTCAGCAATGCTTGAACACGAAGCCAAGAATGCCAGCAATGCTTGTAGCAGAAGCTGAGGACGTCAGCAATACTTGTAACCGAAGCCGAGGACGTCGGCAATGCTTGTAGCAGAAGCTGAGGACATCAGCAATACTTGTAACCGAAGCCGAGGACGTTAGCAATACTTGAAACCGAAGTGGAGGACGTCAGCAATGCTTGTAGCAGAAACTGAGGACGTCGGCAATACTTGTAGCAGAAGCTGAGGATGTCAGCAACACAGTTTTCCAGATGCTGTGCAGCTGAGGTAGCGCAATAGGGATTCCGTATACTATGCAGTGTCAGCACCGCTGGTTTCCCGGTAGCTGTGATGCGGTGGTTCTGCACAATGGATACTGCAATGTGTAGACAGCAGTGGCAAGTTTTCCGGATACTATGGTGCGCTACCTTGCGCAGCGGAGAACTGGAAGCTGGCAAGAACCAGCAAAGTCTCTAAGGCTGCTAGGGATATAGTAGTGTCCCTCTGGTTCACTGGAGGATTTCCAGTGAGTCTGGAGATGCCAGGATGTAGTGGCAGCGATGGCCCTTTAAATCATTCAGGGAGTCAGGCAGTGTGGGGAATGGTAACTTGCACAGAGTCTTTTACCAGCAGGAGATTCTGGAGCTCACTCCAGGCTAAGAGACACCAAAGCACTGACCGCTTGCTAGTGCTTGAGACCTGGAACTTATACCCAGTGCTTACAGCTGAGTGGATGAGCGGCTCACATGATGCGAAAGTGAATCCGGATTGGACCCTAGAAGGTCATCTGACCAGGAACTGTCATGGCGACGTCCATAGCTGGTTTTGGAGGGAACTCCGGCGTGGTGTGTGCATAGACAGGCAATAATGGCCACAGGTCCTGAGAGCACAGGAAGGTATATCTAGTAACCACTGGACTTGTGGATGCTGGCACGGAAGTATAGGCATGAGAATCCTCAATGATTGCTATGCAGGCACACCATGCAAAGACTTGCTGAGTTCTGAATTCACACAGAAGATTAATCAATACAGATGCACTCATTAGCAGAGAGTGAGCTCAGCAGCACACAGAGAACTCATGATACTGGTGAGCTGTTTATCCTAGCCAGCATAAACATGCAGATTGCAGAACAGATGGCAGAGGTAAGTCACCAAATGATAGGATTTTAGTCAGGATTGTGACAAGTACAATATAGCCAGATAAACACAATACCTGCCAATAATCCCCTGATTTATGTGACAGTAAATACAGGACACAAACAGAGAAAAAAAGCGTTATGAGGTGACTGAAATACACAGTAAAAATTACCAAACAGTATATACTGTGTAGCACTATATATACTGTATATGAGACCCTGACGCACCTAGCCCCCCAGGGTACAGAATATAGTGATAGCAAATTAGCAATATGTGTGATACACTAGAATGAAATCCACACAACAGCTACAGGCATACTCAGTCACAGGTACAATACAGAAGTTATTACAGATAAACAATAAAACTGCACTGGACTAGTAAAATTACATAAAATAAGATTTTACTTACCGGTAAATCTATTTCTCGTAGTCCGTAGTGGATGCTGGGGACTCCGTAAGGACCATGGGGAATAGACGGGCTCCGCAGGAGACATGGGCACTTTAAGAAATAATTTAGATTCTGGTGTGCTCTGGCTCCTCCCTCTATGTCCCTCCGCCAGACCTCAGTTAGAGAAACTGTGCCCGGAAGAGCTGACAGTACAAGGAAAGGATTTTGGTAATCCAGGGCAAGATTCATACCAGCCACACCAATCACACCGTATAACTTGAGATAAACATACCTTGTCAACAGTATGAACAACAACAGAGCAACAGGTCAACCCTGATGCAACCATAACATAACCCTTTTTTAAGCAATAACTATATACAAGCATTGCAGAAGAAGTCCGCACTTGGGACGGGCGACCAGCATCCACTACGTACTACGAGAAATAGATTTACCGGTAAGTAAAATCTTATTTTCTCTAACGTCCTAGTGGATGCTGGGGACTCCGTAAGGACCATGGGGATTATACCAAAGCTCCCAAACGTGCGGGAGAGTGCGGATGACTCTGCAGCACCGATTGAGCAAACACAAGGTCCTCCTCGGCCAGGGTATTAAACTTGTAGAACTTTGCAAAAGTGTTTGAACCTGACCAAGTAGCCGCTCGGCAAAGTTGTAATGCAGAGACCCTTCGGGCAGCCGCCCAAGAAGAGCCCACCTTTCTAGTGGAATGGGCCTTAACTGATCTTGGCAGCGGCAATCCAGCCGCCGAATGAGCCTGCTGAATCGTGTTACAGATCCAGTGAGCAATAGTCTGCTTTGAAGCAGGAGCACCAAGCTTGTTGGAAACATACAGGATAAACAAAGACTCTTTTCCTGACCCTAGCCATTCTGGCTACATAAACCTTCAAAGCCCTGACTACATCAAGCAACTCGGAATCCTCCAAGTCCGTAGTAGCCACAGGCACCACAATAGGTTGGTTTATATGAAAGGATGAAACCACTTTCGGCAGAAAATGTGGACGGGTCCGTAATTCTGCTCTATCCGCATGGAAAACCAGATAGGGGCTTTTATGTGACAAAGCCGCCAACTCTGACACACGCCTAGCCGAAGCCAAGGCTAATAGCATGACCACGTTCCACGTGAGATATTTCAACTCCACCGTTTTGAGTGGTTCAAACCAGTGGGATTTCAGGAAACTCAACACCACATTAAGATCCCAAGGTGCCACTGGAGGCACAAAAGGGGGCTGAATATGCAGCACTCCCTTTACAAACGTCTAAACTTCAGGTAGAGAAGTCAACTCCTTTTGAAAGAAAATGGATAGGGCCGAAATCTGGACCTTAATGGACCCCAATTTTAGGCCCAAATTCACTCCTGACCGTAGTAAGTGAAGGAAACAGTCAAGCTGGAATTCCTCCGTAGGGGCATTTCTGGCCTCACACCAAGCAACATATTTTCGCCATATACGGTGATAATGTTGAGCTGTCACGTCCTTCCTAGCCTTTATCAGCGTAGGAATGACCTCATCCGGAATGCCTTTCTCTGCTAGGATCCGGCGTTCAACCATGCCGTCAAACGCAGCCGCGGTAAGTCTTGGAACAGACAGGGCCCCTGTTGCATCAAGTCCTGTCTTAGAGGAAGAGGCCACGGCCCTTCGTGACCAATCTGGAACAATGAGTATCGTTCTCACTCCTCTTTTTCTTATTATTCTCAGCACCTTGGGTATGAGAGGAAGAGGAGGAAATACATAGACCGACTGGAACACCCACGGTGTCACCAGGGCATCTACAGCTATCGCCTGAGGGTCTCTTGACCTGGTGCAATACCTCTGTAGTTTTTTGTTGAGGCGTGATGCCCTCATCTGTGCAAAGACTTCCTGATGAAGTCCCCACTCTCCCGGATGGAGGTCGTGTCTGCCGAGAAAGTCTGCTTCCCAGTTGTCCACTCCCGGGATGAACACTGCTGACAGTGCGCTTACGTGATTTTCCGCCCAGCGAAGAATTCTGGTGGCTTCCGCCATCGCTACCCTGCTCCTTGTGCCGCCTTGTCGGTTTACATGAGCCACTGCGGTGATGGTATCTGACTGAATCAGAACCGGTTGGTCGCGAAGCAGGGTCTCCGCTTGACGTAGGGCGTTGTATACGGCCCTTAGTTCCAGGATGTTGATGTGAAGGCAAGTCTCCTGACTTGACCACAGACCTTGGAAATTTCTTCCCTGTGTGACTGCTCCCCACCCTCGGAGGCTTGCATCCGTGGTCACCAGGACCCAGTCCTGAATGCCGAATCTGCGGCCCTCGAGAAGGTGAGCATTCTGCAGCCACCACAGGAGAGACACCCTGGCCCTGGGGGATAGGGTGATTAACCGATGCATCTGAAGATGTGATCCGGGCCACTTGTCCAGTAAGTCCCATTGAAAGGTCCTCGCATGGAACCTGCCGAAGGGAATGGCCTCGTATGATGCCACCATCCTTCCCAGGACTCGAGTGCAGTGATGCACTGACACCTGTTTTGGTTTTAATAGGTTCCTGACCAGTGTCATGAGCTCCTGAGCTCTCTCTATCGGGAGATAAACCCTTTTCTGGTCTGTGTCCAGAATCATGCCTAGGAAAGGCAGACGAGCCGTAGGAACCAACTGCGACTTTGGAATATTTAGAATCCAGCCGTGTTGCCGTTACACTTCCAGAGAAAGTGCTACGCTGATCAGCAACTGCTCTCTTGATCCCGCTTTTATGAGGAGATCGGCCAATTATGGGATAATTGCGACCCCTTGCTTCCGCAGGAGTACCATCATTTCCGCCATTACCTTGGTAAATATTCTCGGTGCCGTGGAGAGACCAAACGGCAACGTCTGAAATTGGTAATCACAATCCTGTACCACAAATCTGAGGTACGCCTGATGAGGTGGATAAATGGGGACATGAAGGTATGCATCCTTCATGTCCAGAGACACCATAAAATCCCCCCCTTCCAGGCTTGCGACGACCGCTCTCAGCAATTCCATCCTGAACTTGAACCTTTTCAAGTATATGTTCAGGGATTTTAAATTCAATATGGGTCTGACCGAACCGTCCGGTTTCGGGACTACAACATGGTCGAATAATAACCCCCTCCTTGTTGAAGGAGGGGAACCTTGACCACCACCTGTGGAAGATACAATTTGTGAATTGCAGTTAACACTATTTCCCTCTCGTGGGGGGGAAGCCGGCAGGGCCGTCGGTGAGGGGGCATCTTCTCGAAGTCCAGCTTGTATCCCTGAGACACAATATCTATTGCCCAGGGATCCAACAGGGAGTGAACCCACTTGTGGCTGAAATTTCGAAGACATGCCCCCACCGGGCCTAGCTCCGCCTGTGGAGCCCCAGCGACATGCGGTGGATTTTGTAGAGGCCGGGGAGGACTTCTGTTCCTGGGAACTAGCTGTGTTGTGCAGCTTCTTTCCTCTGCCCCTGCCTCTGGCAAGAAAGGACGCACCTCGGACTTTCTTGTTTCTTTGTGATCGAAAGGACTGCATTTGATAATGTCGTGCTTTCCTAGGCTGTGCTGGAATATAAGGCAAAATATCAGAATTACCAGCTATAGCTGTGGAAACTAGGTCCGAGATCCCTTCTCCACACAATCCTCAGCCTTGTAAGGTAAACCTTCCATATGCCTCTTAAGTCGGCATCACCTGTCCATTGCATGTTCCATAGGACACGTCAAGCAGAAATCGACATAGCGTTGACTCTAGAACCCAGTAGACTAATGTCTCTTTGGGCATGTTTTATATATATATCTAAGACAGCATCTTTTATATATATATATCTATATATATACATATATATATACATACTAGGGTCTCAATCTCTGCTGATAAGGTATCTGTCCACGCTGCTACAGCGATATAAAGCCATGCCGACACAATCGCCGGTCTGAGTAGTGTACCAGAAAGTGTGTAAATGGACTTCAAAGTACTTTTACTGCATGCTATCTGCAGGATCCCTGAGGATAGCTGTTAAGTCAGCGCTACCTTTTGGGCAAACGTGACACCCTAGGGGAAGATTCCCATCGTATCCTGGCCATCCTGGCCCTAATAGGGAAAGGATACTCCCTAAGAATTCTTTGTGGGAAACTGCAGTCTCTTGTCTGGAGATTCCCGCTCTTTTTCTTCATGAGAGGAGGGAAATTTACCTCAGCTTTCTTCCCCTTAAACATGTGTACCCTTGTGTCAGGGACAGATGAGTCATCAGTAATATGCAAAACATTTTTTTTTTAATTACAATATCATATATTGAATACTTTCCTGCTATTTTGGCTGTAACTTTGCATTATCGTAGTCGACACTGGAGTCAGACTCCGTGTCGATATCAGTGTCTATTATTTTGGATAGTGAGCATTGAGAGACTCTGAAGGTCTCTGCGACATAGGGACAGACATGGGTAGATTCCCTGTCTGTTCTCTAATCTTTTGTGCAATAAATTTTCCTTAGCACTTATTTCACATATCCAAACAGGTGTCGGCGTTGTCGATGGAGACACCACTCACACACACATTTGCTCCATCACCTCCTTAGGGGAGCCTTTTACCTCAGACATGTCGACACACACGTACCGACACACCACACACTCAGGGAATGCTCATCTGAAGACAATTTCCCCATAAAGCCCTTTGGAGAGACAGAGAGAGAGTATGCCAGCACACACCCCAGCGCTATAAACCCAGGAATAACACAGTAACTTAATGTTAACCCAGTAGCTGCTGTTTATATTGATTTTTGCGCCTAATTATGTGCCCCCCCTCTCTTTTTACTCTTTTCTACCGTGTATCTGCAGGGGAGAGCCTGGGGAGCTTCCTCTCAATGGAGCTGTGGAGAAAAAATGGCGCAGGTGAGTGCTGAGGAAGAAGCCCCGCCCCCTCGACAGCGGGCTTCTATCCCGCTTAAATATACATTTTCTTGGCGGGGGCTCATACATATATACAGTGCCCAACTGTATATATGTGTACTTTTGCCAAAAGAGGTCCATATGCTGCCCAGGGCGCCCCCCCCTGCGCCCCGCACCCTTACAGTGACCGGAGTATGTGAGGTGTGTGAGAGCAATGGCGCACAGCTGCAGTGCTGTGCGTTACCTCAGTGAAGAACGGAGTCTTCTGCCGCCAATTTCGAAGTCTTCTTGCTTCTCATACTCACCCGGCTTCTGTCTTCCGGCTCTGCGAGGGGGACGGCGGCGCGGCTCTGGGATCGGACGACGAGGGTGAGATCCTGTGTTTGATCCCTCTGGAGCTAATGGTGTCCAGTAGCCTAAGAAGCAGGACCTAGCTTCAGAGAGTAGAGCTGCTTCTCTCCCCTCTGTCCCACGATGCAGGGAGTCTGTTGCCAGCAGAGCTCCCTGAAAATAAAAAACCTAACAAAATACTTTCTCACAGCAAGCTCAGGAGAGCTCACTGAACAGCACCCAGCTCGTCCGGGCACAGATTCAACTGAGGTCTGGAGGATGGACATAGAGGGAGGAGCCAGATCACACCAGAATCTAAATTCTTTCTTAAAGTGCCCATGTCTCCTGCGGAGCCCGTCTATTCCCCATGGTCCTTACGGAGTCCCCAGCATCCATTAGGACGTTAGAGAAATATATGTATATATAGATATAACAATGCACAGTAGATACTGGATGGGGTAGTCTTCTGTTTGCCGGCGGCCGGGCTCCCGGCGACCAGCATCCCAGCGCCGGAATCCCTACCGCCGCCATACTGACATCTTTTCTCCCTCTTGGGGGTCCACGACCTCCCTGGAGGGAGAATAGATAGCGCGCCACCGTTCCCGCAGCGTGGCGAGTGCAGCGAGCACTCAAGGGGCTCATTTGTGCTCGCCCAGCTGTCGGTATGCCGGCAGTCGGGATTCTAGCGCCGGTATGCTGGTCGCCGGCATACACTACTACACCCACTGGATGTATATCACAGAATACTTGTACTAAATATTCAGGTAGAAGTACACTTGTTCTTAACTAACACTGTCTAACATGACATGTAGAATACTTATGTGACTGTAAATGCACAGCGCTGATGAGGCAGGCGGAATTACTGAGGAGACATTGCCCTGCAGTCCCGGAGATCAGCCGCAGCTGCTTGTGTAAAGATGGCACCAAAATCTCTTTCAGTGAGTGAGAAGCAGCTTCAGGGCGGGAACACCAGCAGTAGATGGCGTCTGGAGCTGGGGGAGGGGCTACAGGTCAGTGCCTCACCACGGGGTACTGTGGAGCCTATGTGAAATGGATTTATTAAAATCCGACCTGTGCTCCCTGCCCTGGTGGATATAGTGGGGTCCCTGTGCAGTACAGTGTCCACGCCAGCGGCGCGGTCTGTCTCCTGGGACCGCGATTTACCGTCGGATCCCACCTTACCTCCTCCCTGGTGTGCAGCCACGCGATCCTGGAGAGCGTCAGCGGTGTGCCTGTGGACCGGTGCACCTCCGCTGCAAGTACCTGGGTACCCGGCTGCGGGAGTATTCAGCACTGCTAAGGAGGTGATGGAGCTGCAGCACAGCATGTTCTAATGACATAGAAAGTGCTGCAGCCCTTGAAGTCTTCTAAAAAAAGCTCTTTTTAGGGCTGCCTAGCGCAGCCCCCCTGTTAAGTGACCTGCTATGCAGGCACCAACTTACAAACTGAGCTCCTATGAACAGAGGTGGGGTTATAGAGGAGGCCATGCAATGCATCCTGGGAACAGTCAAAGCTTTAGCCTGTTGGTGCCTCGGATCAAGATCCAACTCTGCACCCCACTGTATTCCCTGTGGAATCCCAGTGTACCCCGCTACAGAAATGCATAGATACAAATACATTTATTAAAAACCTATAATAAGATGGATATCCCCTTGCCGCTAAATTGAAGGCAGTGGATTAATTCCAGTGAAATGAGAATGAGTAACAGGTCACACTCCAACTTGAAACTGTGATTAGCAGCTGAATAGCGTTGCAATCAATCCCGTTATTGCATGTCAGCTGGAATGTTTCTAGTTCATATATTCACAGTTGCTTTAGAGGTGTAAACGTAACAGGGTCTAATTGAAACAATGCTTGAAATTGTATCCCAGTGGAATATACTGTAGATGTAACAAGATTAGAGTTAATTGTAGCGAGCTTGTAACTCTTAGTAGAAGTGTCTGGGAATCACTCTCAGCAGTACAGGTTGTAATAACGGTAAACTGGACACGTAACTGTGCGCGGCGTAGAATCACAGGGGACCAAAGCCAATGGTTATGCAGCGGTCAATGAATGAATCGATTACCTCTCGGGCGGCTGGTATAACCCGAGCATCCTCGGGTTTGGTCCAAGGTATTGCCAAATCCCGTGTGGTCCTGGAGGTGGCGGCGCAATGCAGGCTGTAATGCACCGTGTGTGTCCCGCTGGGAATAGTTCTGTGCCCTGCTTGTAGAGATGGCTACTGACTCACTGTCTCAACACAGTGACTCGAATCATCAGGAAGTATGAATGATTCGAGTCACTCACTGTTTAATGAGTCGAGACAGCTGCAGCAGCAGCCTCACTCAGCCAGAGGGAGGAAACTCAGTGTGTACATCAGTCAGTGTCTTCTGCTGAGTGTCTTTAGCTGTGATTGGCCAGCGGCTATACCAGGTGACACCCAGTGGGAGGGGGGAGGGAGCAGTCACGACTCACCAGTCAGTGAGTGCTGTGCTGCTGTGCCTGATCCATTTCATGAATCATGATTCATCCTGAGTCTGCCAGTGAGTGAGACAGTTGTACACTGTGGAGACTCAGTGACTCAGTGGATGGATCTGATTCATGCAGCATAAGCCTGCAGGAGGTGGAGCCCCTGTGGTACAGTGTTCTCAGCTCAGTACTCACTGTTCCTGCTCAGTGTGATTGTGGGTGGCAAACTCCCTGGAGGCTATATAGTGGATACAGTGGTGTCACAAGGTGGGTGCGGGGGGTGCGGCCCGCACCCGGGTGTGACGCCTGGTGGAGGGATGACACCAAATGTCAGCTCCTCCGCACTGACAGGAACCAGGTGCTGCAGTGAGAAAGTCTCCTACAGCACCCGGCTCCTGTCACAGAAGAGGAGCCGACAGCGGAAGGAGACTGGCTCTGGGGGAAGCCCAGCATCTCCGGAGATGCTGGGCACGCTCCCAGAGTGACGATTCCAGGATCCCCGCGAAGCCACGCCCCCAAGTACAAGACTACTCCCCTTTTTTGCCGCGATCGCGACAGGAGATCAGGGGCGCGCACCGGGTGTCACCACACCCGGTGACGCCTCTGAGTGGATAATATAATAAACCCAAGCCCACCTAAAATCAACCAATTAGCAAAGTATGCAAAGTAAAAAAAAATGTTTTTATTTGGTTTAGTTACAGACTGAATGATGTGTTTCATGGCTGTTAAGCTTTCTCTCCTCAACCAGAAGTAATGTGCATATTCCGTAACTAGTATGCAATAAGTGGTTATTAATAATATATCAACATAACACTGAATCTATGTTAATATATTATTAACAATCAGTGCATAAGCAGCTGCCTCCCCCAGATGCACTGCACACAATCACTGCAGCTGAATAACATACTCCCTCCATGAGTCCAGCACTGATCTGCCAGCACTGGCAACTCACTGATTTATGTGCAGTCTCTGCAATACATTAAAATACAAATGAGTCATGACTCATGTGCCGAGACACTGACTCGAGACACTTCACTGAACTGAGTCATGTGTCTCAACTCAGTTCAGTGAATCACTTTGCCCATGACTACCTGCTTGCATTCGCGGGGCGGGCGCCTCAAACCAGGCAAGAAAAGGAGCTGGTGTTTGTCCCACGGGATGTGTGCGACAGGTCCAGTGATTAGTGGGAGGAGTCCTGACGCATTTCGTCACAAATACACGTGACTTTATCAAAGGTATGACTTCTGTTTGGGCTACTCTAGGTTATATAACAGCTTGTATCAACAATCACCTGTGTAACCAATTAGTAAATCTAACTATATAATTAAAGGGAATATTTGCCGACTCTCCGTAGAGTAGATTTTCCTGACAGACACGTATCAAAATAACCAACACGTATTTTATATAAAAGAACTATTTAGCAATACAATTAATTAATTAATATAAATAAATAAGAATAAAGAAATATATAAGAATGATAAAAAGAAAAAATCATGAATAAAACCAGAGACAATTAGATATCTAAATAAATAAAATTGAATACCACGAGGGGGTTAATCCTACCCCTATATGTATCTGGATACCTCCAATTGTTAATTAGAAGGGCTTTAGATAGTATAAAAACAGAGTATTTTAGTGAGTAGTGTATACAAGAAGGAAACATATTCAAAGGCTACCTATCCAATCATCACCATAGAACTTGAGTATAACTAATTGAGGAACCAAATGAATGCTGTATCATTCTCTCTATGGATTTACCAGCAAACAATTATAAGGGGAATAATATATCTAAATTTTCCACAATAGTAAAGAACCAAAAAAAAAACTTTATACAGGTTGATTCAAAAGTTGCAGTACACCCTTTTGTTTCAAAAACTGTGCAGGAAATGGGAAAACTGAATACTCCGGTAAGGTATGGGTGAGGTGGGCGATCTTTTAGGTTATGTACCGTACATGGACACCATCTTGAAATCGGCCATCTTGAATGTAAGTCAGTTTTTTCAAATGGAAAGGGGGTCATGTAACATGTCAAACAACATCAGAATTTGCTGAAAAGTTTATTGCTGCAAACAGATTTGAAATAGCAGTTATCAGTTCAAAAGTTACAACACTTTTTTTTGTTGCAGGTAACTGAAGATGGCTTTGACAAAAGATGAGAGAAATTAGGTCATTTTGATGTCAAACGTTGTGTGCTGCATTGTGGGCTCTTCACGAAGGATGCCAAAAGCATTGTTGAGGTTGTCTCGTCAGTAGCCCTTTTGGACGTCTCTAAAAGATAGCCCACCTCACCCATACCTTACTGCAGTATTAACTTTTCCCATTTCCTGCACAGTTTTTTAAACAAAAGAGTGTGCTGCGACTTATGAATCACCCTGTATAATTTTAATGACTATAAATATGCTTATGGAGAGGCAGATTTATTTTATTGATAATGGATACTATACTTCTGTTCCCACGAGCGCTGCTATATATTTATTACTATTATTCAATTGTAATAACCTATTTTCAATACCCGGTATCTCCTGGTTTCTATTTTTGATAAATAGGCAGGATTCTTAATTTTGCCTAAGTGATATGAAAAATAATAATTTTCACTTGTTTTAAGGACAGAATATGAAGTACAGGCCAAAGATTGTCTTTCTTCTATATATTTGAGAAGCTGCAATGTACCAATATTCTGGCTGTAATTTTCAATCTTTTAATTCTGTATGTTACCTCTTCAATTAGCTGTGTGTGCGACCTATGAAAGACTGTAGCCAGTGGACATGCACAGCTGAAGGGGGATGTCGTTATTATCCCGAAGCACAGCATGCTAATAAACAGATCCCCAGCTCAGGAATGCCGACTCTCAAAATCCCAATGGATCCCGAAGGTAAGTATTGCGGTAAAGGTTAGGCACCAGGGGGAAGGTTTGGCTGTGCAAGGTTAGGTTACTGGAGTGGACAGTTAGGGTTAGGCTACAGGAGGGGTGGGTTAAGATTAAAATATTTACCAAAACCTATTGGGATTTTGAACATCAGGATTCCGGTCCAGGGGTTTTGATCATCGGCATGCTGTGTCCCAGGATTTCAAACCCTAGGTATCGTAGTAGAAAATCTGGCCTTAACTTTCACACAAGTGGTTAAACAGCAGCAGGTTTTTTTTTGTAGCATTTATTTAAGATGATAGCTGCATTTCAGAAATCTGTAATCTAATATTATAGTTTGTCCCCCTCAAACATGCCTTGCTTGAGAAACCCCTCTAATGACATGCAACAAACTACAGGCAGATATCACGCGATTCCTTCCTACACCAGTCTGAGTGTAAACACATGGAAGGCAGGATTACAAATGTACTGAACTTGGCTGTGTTTTAGAAATGCATCTGTTCTAAATTATTACAAAAGAAAAGACTTCCATACATTATCATTATATGTATTTTGTCACGATGCACCCTCCATTCTCTTTTCTTTTTTGTTTTTATATTGTATATTAATTCTTTGTATGGTGGTGATGGCTAATTTTAATACTAGTTGTCATTTATTTACTGTTATCTATGTGCATCTTTTTAGAGATCGTTTTACAATTTCTATATATTATGGACATGGGAGCGGAATTAATCTGGAACGCAGCAATGGAACGCAAGCGGTGTCAGGATGGACACTGACTTCCGGTGATGTCATTTCCACCTCATATGTAAAATACGCGCCGGCTTTGATGTGATCAATGTGAACCGCACACATGGGGGGTAATTCCAAGTTGATCGCAGCAGGAATTTTGTTAGCAGTTGGGCAAAACCTATGGGGTAATTCCAAGTTGATCGTAGCAGGATTTTTGTTAGCAATTGGGCAAAACCATGTGCACTGCAGGGGTGGCAGATATAACATGTGCAGAGAGAGTTACATTTGGCTGTGGTGTGTTCAATCTGCAATCTAATTTACAGTGTAAAAATAAAGCAGCCAGTATTTACCCTGCACAGAAACAAAATAACCCACCCAAATCTAACTCTCCTCTGCACATGTTATATCTGCCTCCCCTGCAGTGCACATGGTTTTGCCCAACTGCTAACAAAATTCCTGCTGCGATCAACTCAGAATTACCCCCCAGGAACGCATGTGTAGATACGCCGACTTCTGGGACACGTCATTTCCGCTATATGCAGGAAGTGAGATGCTGGTCCTGGTGTTTTGGGTTAGAATAAAAACTTACCTTTATAAGGATTGAGGAGTGCATATTCATCCACACTTATGATGAAGGATCCTGTCAGGTCCGAAAATGCGTTAAAGTGTGGTGTTTGACATTGCTCACTTTGGACATCCATTCACGCTGGACATCTTCCCGGAGGGCGGCTGCAGATTCCGGTCCTGCATTGACCAGTCACCACCTTAAACATCAGTGAGACTCCATGAGATGCCTGAAGCGTTGCTGTGTTTGCCATTAGAGGATGTCTATATGCCTTTTTTATCTTCTGTATTGTAAGTGCAATCTAAATTAAATTTGTGTTTTATGAAGAACTGCTGCACTATTATCTTCATTATCGTGCTTATCCCTCCATTGCTGAACAAGCGATTGTGAGGGAGGAGCATATGTTGTTGCAGGTTCCTTGCTAAAGGAGATATGTCATTCTTCACTGCAAATTTATGGAAAGCTTGAAGCCATTGTTGGACTAAAAGTCATCTCCATAAGCTCAGTATTTCTGGTTCAAATTGTGTGATGTCTTTCACATTTTGCCTCACTTTTATGGTGATTGGTATTGTACACACGTTTAAATAGGAGAGCGCAGGAACCAACATATAGTCTTTTTTACCCAATTGTACCATCCATCTACAGCCCAATCTTAACCTCCCCTGCAGCCCAACCATAGCCTTCCCACAGCAGACTAACTCTAACCTCCCCCCTGCAGCCTAGCCCTAACCTCCCCCGTCGCCAAACTCTAATGTTGACATTTCATTTTAACAATGTTGACATCATAACTGTCAACATTGTGGTGTCTACATTGTCATTGTCAACCATTTGACTACATCTGTAAATGTTTCATCAACTTCAGAATGCAGTTAAATGATCCTTTAGTAAAAGCTTTTGCTGACTAAAGCTGGCCATACACATGAAGATAATCTGTCCAAACATCCAATTAGTTGGCAGGTTGAAACAAAAATCTGACAATGTACAGTATGGGAGCAAATGACAATTGATCATTTGCTCTAAAACGATGGAAAATGGACAAAAACATTCAGACAAATTGATTAAGTGAAACATATTCCACCAATTTGTCTGAACGGCCATTTCTGTCCATTTTCCAGTGTTTGGGGACAAATGGTAGATTGATATTTTCTCTCATACTTTGCCAGGTTTTTGTTCCAACAAGCCAACCAGTTAGATGGTTGGACAGATCACATTGCCAGATCTGGCTAATTCAGATCTGATCACAGCAGCAAATTTGTTAGCTAATGGGCAAAACCATGTGCACTGCAGGTGTGGCAGTTATAACATGTGCAGAGGAGAGTTAGATTTGGGTGGGTTATTTTGTTTCTGTGCAGGGTAAATACTGGCTGCTTTATTTTAACACTGCAATTTAGATTTCAGTTTGAACACACCCCACCCAAATCTAGCTCTCTCTCTGCACATGTTATATTTGCCCCCCCCCTGCAGAGCACATGGTTTTCCTTGACTTCCTGGATAACAATTTGGTGAGTCTGCCCTTGTGACCACTACAGTAAACATGCTCTAAGTGGTGAGTCAGTGCCCACTACACCCAGGGTAGCGGTGTCACAAAAATCTGCTTTCAAAATGGTGAAAAAGATGTGGAGGAAGCAACATCGCATAACAGCACTGGGTTCAGAGCAAAATGTAGCTAGGGGCTCATCTCTCAAACAAGGCAGAGTTTCCTCTGAGTATGTATGTATGTGCGGCCCTGCATATGCAACCATTGTACATGCTCTGAGCGGCGTGCGGGCCTTAGATTGGAAATAAGATCTCAGGGGACACTGGGGTCATTACTAAGCCTTGGACTGAGATAAAGTGGACAGAGATAAAATCTCTGCCAATCAGCTTCTAACTGCCATGTCACAGGATGTGTTTGAAAAATGACAGTAACTGGTTGGCTGGGACTTTATTTCCATCCACTTTATCTCCATCCTAGGCTTAGTAAATAGACCAGTTTTTTTGTCCTCTGCCATGAAATTTTGCATTTTTAGAGAAATTTGGTCTTAAATGTTGTCAGCCCTACCCTAACCACACTACACAGTGGAATGAATTGACTGTTGTCAGGCCAGCACTATTCAAAAGCTATACATTCTATAAAGTGCAAATTTACAGACACATAATGTGGATTGTGATAGATATGCCTTATAATGTAGACTGGCGATGCAGAAACAGAATTTGACGACTCTCCGAAACATTGTATTTCTGCCACACAGACTTTTCAGTCATAAAACTCAATTACACCAAGATTTTTATAATACTAATAATTTTTATTTCTAACATTTATTTATAGAGCACTGCATAGTTTTCTGTGTATTTGCACCCTATATTATAGGATGCTTTGTATAAAAATGTGTTTGCAGGTGCTTTGTGTATTTTGTATATGTACATTAATGTAAAACAGATGTGTGCTGTATATAGCAATGACATACGTTATAGGAGGAAACACTTGTAATCCATACATTGTACTCTACTCCACCCAAATGTTTCCCTTTATTTCTCCCACAGTCTATGACCAATCTTGGCCATTACACAGTGCTTCATATATTCATTCATTCGCCAGTGGGAGTCATTTACTGTGCGGTGCAAATTTGCAGTTTTCCATAGTGCCATGGTGTCTAATTTTACACAAACAGCAGTTTGCAAAAAGAAAAAAAAAAATTATGCTGTCAATGTGCCTGAAAAATGTTGTGCACCTTTTTATCTTTTTTTTTTGTGCTAATTTTTATCTGCATAAAAGGAGGGTGCCTCACTCCGCTACTGCTGGCTACTATTCCCAATCATAGTCAATGTGAATGGTAAATTATGGAAAAGTAAAAATAAATGAAAAGAAACAAAAAGTTTTGCTCACAATTATAATCAGCTATTATTGGGAATACAGCAATCAGCCTTGGTGAGAAAAGACGTTATTTTAAATCCCCACTCCCAGCCATCAACTGTTAGCCAAATTCCTAACCAATAGAGATCATTAGACAGAAGATTTTTTTGTAGCACTCAAAACCTTAGGATGTACTATAGGAACCTTATGAAGAAAGGGGAGTGACGTATAAAAATTGCAAACACTTTATTTGTTTCTAAACACACAGGTAATCGTAGCAACTTAAAATTGAAAATATATTATGTATTATACAACAAGGATATATGTTATTAGTTAGCAAACAATAAATGAAAACTGTCATCAGGGTGCCGTATATGTGCTATTGATCAGTATATCAACCATATATAGTCACAATGAGTTGTTTGTTAGCAATGGTCTCCCTGTCAGGGAGTGGATGGTCGTATGATCTTAATTGTCCGACTTAAATATATATATCAAGTCCTGTTTTGCTGTGAACCAGCAGTAAATGAGGTTAATAAATGCAGCGAAAAGCCAATCAACAGTTTGAGTCGTCCCGCTCACTGTCCGTGGATACTGGTGCTGTTCCGGCTTACGGTGATTGCGGTGTTGCCCCGGGATTTAGGAGACAGGCGTATGTGGGGAGGGTGAGGAGGAATGGGAGCTCTGGACCGCAGATTCGACCCCGCAGCTGTCAGTCCTCTAGTGCCTGTCAGAGTGCAGACATGGCACCAAGGGCTCAGACACAGTACGGGGTAGGCTCGGTCTACGGAAGAGGTCCGCTGGTGAAAGCTTGTTCAGAGCCATCACCGCGGCCCGTGCGCTGGGGATAGAGACTCAGAGATATTACCTTTCCTCCCCCCTACAGCACTGTTGGCTCTGTATCCCACCGGTTTACCTTCACCTCTCCGTCCGTAGGGTCTCTTCAGTCGCGGATGTCCACTTCCGGGTGCAGGGCATCACGTGGGTAGCGTTCGGCTCGTACCGGTACTTGCTTGACTGACACTGTCTGTACGATGGTTAGAGGGTCAGTGTTTGTGCCCAACGCGTTTCGACCCTCTTGGGGTCTTCTTCTGGGGACTACTGATCTCTATTTTTCAGAATAGAGATCATTAGTTTAACTATAATAAGTCTCAAAATTGCATGAATTGAAAAGTTTGTTTAGATGAGTTGTTGAGGTGGCCTGCACATGGTACTGGGGTAAGTGGTAGTTTCTTCCTCGATAGAAGGATTCAAACTACGTGGGTGCTCTTTTACATGGTGCAGAGAGGCTGGTGTTGTAGGTTATTGTTATTTGTTGTATTCAGCACTCTTCGTTCCTCTCACAATATCTCAATTATACTCTGGATCATCTAAAGTAGAGCATTACTGAGATATTGTTAGAGGAATCAAGAGTACTGAATGCCAGAAATAACCACAACCCACAAAACCAGCCACTGCACCACGGAAAATCTATTCAGTTTATTCAAATGTTTCTGAAATAAAATAACTAAAGTGAGATTTCAATTTTGCATCCGTGTAAAATACATGCAGTTTGTATCCAAACATCTTCATCAATAAAGTCATTTAAAAAAAATAAAATGAGATTTATGGTAAGAACTTACTGTTGTTAAATCTCTTTCTGCGAGGTACACTGGGCTCCACAGGGAATGACATTGGGGTGTAAAGTAGGATCTTGATCCGAGGCACCAAGAGGCTAAAAGCTTTGACTGTTCCCAGAATGCATAGCGCCGCCTCCTCTATAACCCCGCCTCCGTGCACAGGAGCTCAGTTTTGTTAACCAGTCCATTGCAGTAGCAGGTAAAAGAGACGACAACCGTTATTAGCCACATACACCATATTTTCACGACAGGAGAAATTGTCAGCGGCTAATGCCATACCAACCCAAAGAAGCTAAGTGCGTCGGGGTGGGCGCCCTGTGGAGCCCTGTGTACCTCTCAGAAAGATATTTAACAGCGGTAAGTTCTTACCATAAATCTTGTATTCTGCTGCGGGGTACACTGGGCTCCACAGGGAATGACATTGAGGATGTCCTAAAGCAGTTTCTCATGGGAGGGGACGCACTGTAGCGGGCACAAGAACCCGGCGTCCAAAGGAAGCATCCTGGGAGGTGGAAGTATCGAAAGCATAGAATCTTATAAACGTGTTCACTGAGGACCACGTAGCCGCCTTGCACAATTGTTCAAGGGTCGCACCACGTTAAGCCGCCCAAGAAGGTCCAACAGACTGAGTACAATGTGCCTTGATGGTAGCAGGAGCTGGAAGGCCAGCCTGTACATAAGCATGTGCAATCACCATTCTAATCCATCTGGCCAGGGTCTGCTTGTGAGCAGGCCAGCCACGTTTGTGAAAACTAAACAGTACAGAGAGAGAATCAGACTTCCGAAGGGATGCAGTTCTCTTCAAGTAGATACGGAGAGCCCGTACCACATCCAAAGACCGCTCTTTGGAAGACAAGTCAGGAGTGGAAAAGGCCGGAACCACGATCTCCTGATTAAGGTGGAAAGAAGATACCACCTTAGGTAAGTACCTGGGACGCAGTCTAAGAACCGCCCGGTCACGGTGAAAAATCAGATATGGGGACCTACAAGACAAGACACCCAGATCCGACACCCGTCTAGCAGAGGCAATAGTCAGCAGAAACAATACCTTAAGATAAAGCCACTTAAGGTCTGCAGATTCAAGGGGCCCAAACGGAGACTCTTGCAAGGCCTCTAGAACCGACAAGTCCCAAGGAGCCACAGGCGGGACACAAGGAGGTTGAATCCGCAACACACTCTGAGTGAACGTATGAACATCAGGTAAAGTCGCAATTTTTTTCTGGAACCAAACCAAGGCAGAAATATGAACCTTGATGGAGGCCAGGCGAAGACCTAAGTCCAGGCCCTGTTGTAGAAAGGCCAAAAGTTTGGCCATACTAAACTTGTAAGCGTCATGATTATTAGTGGCGCATCAAGCAAAGTAAGAATTCCAGACCCTATGATAAATCCGAGCAGAAGCCGGTTTCCTTCAACATAGTTTGAATGACCACCTCAGAAAATCCCTTGGCTCTCAAGACGGATCTTCAAGAGCCACGCCGTCAAAGCCAGCCGGGCCAGATCTTGCTAGACATAAGGGCCCTGAACGAGGAGGTCTGGTCGTTGTGGAAGCAGAAGAGGACTCTCGAATGATAGACCCTGAAGGTCTGAGAACCAATGCTGTCTGGACCACGCTGGAGCGATCAGAAGTACAGTAGGATTCCTCCTTCTTGCTTGAACTTCCTTATAACCCTGGGCAGGAGTGATACCGGAGGGAACATGTAGGGCAGCTGAAAGTTCCATGGAATTGCCAGTGTGTCCACGAACGCTGCTTGAGGATCCCTTGTCCTTGCTCCAAAGACCGGAACCTTGTGATTGTGTCGAGACGCCAATCGGTCCACATCTGGGAGGCCCCACTTCTGGATGGAGGCTCCACTCTCCAGCGTGTATGTCCTGACGACTGAGAAAGTCCGCTTCACAGTTTAGGATCCCCAGAATGAACACTGCTGATATGGCTGGCAAATGGCGTTCTGCCCACTGAAAAATTCTTGATACCTCCCTCATTGCCATGTGGCTGCGAGTGCCGCCTTGATGATTTATGTACACCACTGTGGTGGCGTTGGCCGATTGTACTTGAACAGGTCTGTTCTGTATTAAATGCTGGGCCAAGTTCAGAGCATTGAACACTGCCCACAGTTCCAGAATGTTTATCGGGAGTAGAGACTCCTCCTTGGTCCACCGTCCCTGAAGGGAGTGTTGCTCCAACACCGCGCCCCAACCTCTCAGACTAGCATTCGTCATCAGAAGAACCCAGTTGCAGATCCAGAAGGGACGACCCCTGCTCAATCGTTGGTCCTGAAGCCACCAGCTCAGCGACAGATGGATCTCTGGAGACAAGGAGATCATGTGAGACCTGATCCGGTGAGGCAGGCTGTCCCACTTGGCAAGAATCAATTTCTGTAGAGGGCAGGAATGGAATTGAGCGTACTCCACCATGTCGAAAGCCGACACCCTGAGACCTAGCACTTGCATTGACAAAAGTATCGACACTTGTGGACGAGATAGGAAGTATCGAATCCTCTCCTGAAGTTTCAGGACCTTCTCCTGAGACAAGAACAACCTCTGGTTGTGAGTGTCTAACAACGCCCGCAGGTGCACCATGCTCTGAGCAGGGACCAGGGAAGATTTCTTCCAGTTGATGAGCCACCCGTGGGCTTGCAGAAACTGGAGCGTCAGATCCAGATGGCGTAGGAGAATTTCCTGGGAATTCGCCAGGATCAACAAGTCGTCCAGATATGGCAGGATTCTGACTCCTTGACGGTGGAGTACAGCCATCATTACCGCCATAATCTTGGTGAAGACTCGCGGAGCCATGGTCAAACCAAAAGGTAATGCCTGAAATTGGTAATGGAGGTTGCCAACCGCAAACCTCAGGTACTGCTGATGCGACACTGCAATGCGAATATGCAGGTAAGCATCCTGTATGTTCAGGGAGACCATATAATCCCCAGTTTTCAAGGTCAGGACAATAGAGTGAAGAGTTTCCATATGAAACTTGGAGACCCTCACAAATTTGTTCAAGGACTTGAGGTTGAGAATGGGCCGAGAGGACCCATTCGGTTTCGGGACTAGGAACAGCGGTGAATAGTACCCCTTGCCTCTCTGAGCCAGAGGCACCTGTACTACCACTCCTGTGTCCAGGAGGAACTGTACCACAGAATTAAGAGTTTTTGCCTTCACCTGATCCGAAGGGACGTCTGTCAGGCAAAATCGATGAGGGGGACGATTCTTGAAGGATACGGCATAACCTCGAGTGACGACTTCCCGTACCCAGGCATCAGAAGTGGTCTTCAACCATTTCTGGGTAAACCCTAGAAGCCAGCCCCCCACCCTGGGATCCCCCAGAGGGAAGCCTGCCCCGTCATGCAGCAGGCTTGTCAGATTTGGAAGCAGGCTGACGGACAGCCCGGGCTTGTTTAGGTTTGGGTTTAGTGGGTTTGGAAGTGCGAGCCTGTTTCAGGTACACCTGACCCTTTGCTTTCCCTGAAGGACGAAAGGAGCGAAAGGAAGTACTCTTAGCCTTTAGCACCAAAGGAGCAGTACTAGGTAGGCAAGCTGTTTTAGCAGAGGCTAAGTCAGCCACTTTCTTATTGAGGTCTACTCCGAAAAGAATGTCTCCCTTAAAAGGGAGCACCTCAAGGGTTTTCTTAGAGTCCAGATCTACAGACCAGGACCGCAACCAGAGAATCTGGTGAGCCAAAATGGACGTAGTAGAAGCCTTGGCCGCCAGAACACCGGCATCAGAAGCCACCTCCTTAATGTAATGAGAAGCTGTGACAATATACGATAGAGATTGTCTAGCATGATCAGAAATGTTGGAAGGCAGCTCAGCTTCCAACTCCTGAGCCCACGCTTCAATATCCTCTGCAGCCCAAGTCGCTGCAATGGTGGGCCGATGCGCAACACCTGCTAGGGAGTAAATCGCCTTTAAACAACCATCCACATGCTTATCCATTGGTTCTTTCAGAGACGTGATGGTAGTAACAGGCAGAGCTGAGGATACCACCAGCCGCGCCACTTGCGAATCCACTGGCGGCGGTGTTTCCCAATTTTTACTTAGCTCCGCCGCGAGGGGATAGCGAGCCAGCATCTTCTTGTGAGGCGTGAATTTCTTTCCTGGATTTTCCCAGGATTCCTGACGTATGTCATCTAAATGGTCAGAGTGAGGTAAAACTTGTTTAACCACTTTCTGACGTTTAAATCTGTCCGGTTTCTTAGGGGAAGTATCAGGCTCTGGGTCATCAGTAAATTGAAGAATTATCCTGATAGCCTCCAACAAGTCAGGAACATCTACCTGTGAAACAGATTCCCCATCAGAATTATCAGTATCGGTGTCTGTGGGGTCCGTATATACGCCATCCTCATCAGACAAGGTGTCTGGGACGTTGGTGGATTGTGAGGAAGTAATAGCCCGCTTAGAGGACCCTTTGGTCTTAGGCGGACGAGGGTGAGTTTTCTGTTTATTCAGTGATTGGTTCAATTGCTTTAACTGAGTGGACAGTTGATCTGCCCGTGGTGGATTAACCGCAGGGACCATAAGCGGTTGCACCAGCACAGGAGGTCCCATAGGGGGCGTAAGTCTAGTTACCAGTGTATTCAATAACTTGGAGAAAGTAGCCCAAGGTGGGTCATTATGCACCCCCATTGCTACGGTCCCACTGGGGGGTAAGGAACCCCCAGAACCTGAACCCATTGCTGCTACGTTTTCCTCTAATGTGTCTGCAGCGTCACCACCACGCACTGTGGGATCAGCCCTAGCTGCGTTGCCCCTTGTAGCTGACACATCTGAAAGCTCAATTCAGGGCAACTCAGTACAATTACAGCAGCACAATACCTAACAAGAACCCCCTGTGTAGTGTATTAGCACAAACAGAGAGTTCCAGAGGTATATGGTGACTAAAAATCACAGAGAAAAATACACAATAAGTATATCTTGTGAAACACTTATATTAAGTAATAATCAAGACGCACTTAGCCCCCTTCAGGTTACAGAATATAGGGATAGCAATCTGAGTGAGATACACGAAATGGAGGTCACACAGCAGCTATATGCACACAACTGCACTGGACTAGCAATACAGAGTAGTACTAAGTATATCTATACACTCAATAGATATAACAATGCACAGTAAATACTGGATGTATATCACAGGGTACTTGTACTAAATAACCCTGACTAAATGCACTGTTTCTTAACTAACACTGTCAACAGACATGTAGAATACTTAAGTGTCCTGTAAAATGCACAGCGCTGACATGCAGGCGGCTTTACAGAGGAGGATTTGCCCAAACAGTCCCAGGATCAGCTCAGCTTGTCCTAATGGCGCCCAAACGCTGCCAGGGAGTGAGGGAGAGAGATATGCAGCTCCAGGGCGAGAACATTTACTCTAAATGGCGCCCTGGGGCTGGGGGAGGGGCTACAGGTAAAAGCTTTATCCCCTTGCTGGACTTCACCACCGGGTACTGCGGGCCTTAGCAAACGGATTTTTTAGAGAATCCGACCTGTGCCCTTGCCCTGGTGGTCTAGTGGGGTCCCTGTACTGCCACAGTGTCCACGCCAGCGCGTGCGGCCCGCCTCCCACCGGCCGCGCCGGATCGCGATTTCCAGCGGGTCCCGCCTGGGGGAACCACTTACCTCCTCCCTGAGTGCGGTCACGCGATCCTGGAGAGCTGCGTTGGGGTGTGTGACTGACAGAAGAAAACCAGAGCATTCGCTGTAAGTACCCGGCAACCAGGGCACTGAAGTATACAGCACCGCTGGGGGAGATGATGGAGCTGCAGCAGGAGATGTCTGACTGACATCTAACACTCACAGTGTCTCTGCTGCAGCCCTTGAAGTCTTCATTTTTCACTTAGAAAAGCTCTTCTGAGGGCTGCTGGAGCAGCCCACCTGTTGTATGCCTGCACTGCATGGCACCAACTACAAAACTGAGCTCCTGTGCACGGAGGCGGGGTTATAGAGGAGATGGCGCTATGCATTCTGGGAACCTACTCTACACCCCAATGTCATTCCCTGTGGAGCCCGCAGCAGAAAATTTCAAATTTTGTGGTTTATGTGACAATACAAACTATGTGCTGAGATTATTTGCATGTAAACACAGTCAAATAAACAATCACATTTACTAAAATGATAATTAGTATACAACTATTGGCAAAACTATCAAATAAGTATTTCACAATTTCTTTGTAGTTTTGATGAGTCATACTGCAGCTTTGTTTTTTTACAGTATGTGGACAGTCTGTTGTTATGGATAATAATTTGAACAAACGCTCATATGAAAGATCACAATAAATTAAGAAAGAATTGCATGTACTCTTCTTAGCAAGTGTTGAGCAACAAGTGATTGATGTACTTACGTGCTGGCTAACCTTTTTATGAGTGTTGGATGAAAAGTGGGATGTGCAATAATTTGTAAATGGACATTTTTTTTTTTTTTTAAATGTGGGCTATTTGCTTGTGTGATCTGCTGTTGGGGAAACAAAATAAAGAATAACCAACCGAGGAATATTGTAGTGTGTCTGGTATAGTCATTGTAGATCTTGGTAATTATACTGTTGAATTTGGGGAAGATCCAAATAGTGTAAAGTTGACCATAGCTAAATTATTTAGAAGTAATTAATCAAAATGTATTAATTTTCTACATGACAATACAATTGTATGGTGACCTGCATAGCTACATGCATGTTACCATTGGTCATGTGTGTAGCAAAATAGGACACACATCTGGACACTTATTTGAAACACCTAACATCCAAATCATTATATGCAAGGTCAGATTTTACTAGCCCTCAAACCCAATAAATGACATATTGCAATTATGATACCTCTACAGAGAAACAGTATAAAACAATACAATCTATTGCAAAAGTATGTAAGTCCAAGGATTATTATTTTGGTTGACTATTAATGAAACAAATGGTATTGCTGCAGCTGATTTATACATGTGGTATTTTGTACTGTATTTAAATAGTTGTGGGTATCTACACATTTTTCAGTGAAAAGGCCTTTTAAAGCTAGATTTATTGAGTATCAGTAATTACACTGCTCAAAAAAATAAAGGGAACACTAAAATAACACATCCTAGATCTGAATGAATGAAATATTATTATTAAATACTTTGTTTTTTACATAGTTGAATGTGCTGACAACAAAATCACACAAAAATTATCAATGGAAATCACATTTTTAACCCATGGAGGTCTGGATTTAGAGTCACACTCAAAATTAAAGTGGAAAGACACACTACAGGCTGATCCAACTTTGATGTAATGTCCTTAAAACAAGTCAAAATGAGGCTCAGTAGTGTGTGTGGCCTCCACGTGCCTGTATGACCTCCCTACAACGCCTGGGTATGCTCCTGATGAGGTGGCGGATGGTCTCCTGAGGGATCTCCTCCAAGACTTGGACTAAAGCATCCGCCAACTCCTGGACAGTCTGTGGTGCAAGGTGGCGTTGGTGGATGGAGCGAGACATGATGTCCCAGATGTGCTCAATTGGATTCAGGTCTGGGGAACGGGCGGGTCAGTCCATAGCATCAATGCCTTCGTCTTGCAGGAATTGCTGACACACTCCTGCCACATGAGGTCTAGCATTGTCTTGCAGTAGGAGGAACCCAGGGCCAACCGCACCAGCATATGGTCTCACAAGGGGTCTGAGGATCTCATCTCGGTACCTAATGGCAGTCAGGCAACCTCTGGCGAGCACATGGAGGGCTGTGCGGCCCCCCAAAGAAATGCCACCCCACACCATTACTGACCCACTGCCAAACCGGTCATGCTGGAGGATGTTGCAGGCAACAGAACGTTCTCCTTGGCGTCTCCAGACTCTGTCACCTCTGTCACATGTGCTCAGTGAGAACCTGCTTTCATCTGTGAAGAGCACAGGGCGCCAGTGGTGAATTTGCCAATTTTGTGTTCTCTGGCAAATGCCAAACGTCCTGCACGATGTTGGGCTGTAAGCACAACCCCCACCTGTGGACGTCGGGCCCTCATACCACCCTCATGGAGTCTGTTTCTGATCGTTTGAGTAGACACATGCACATTTGTGGCTTGCTGGAGGTCATTTTGCAGGGCTCTGGCAGTGCTCCTCCTGTTCCTCCTTGCACAAAGGCGGAGGTAGCGGTCCTGCTGCTGGGTTGTTGCCCTCCTACGGCCTCCTCCACGTCTCCTGATGTACTGGCCTGTCTCCTGGTAGTGCCTCCATGCTCTGGACACTACGCTAACAGACACAGCAAACCTTCTTGCCACAGTTCGCATTGATGTGCCATCCTGGATGAGCTGCACTACCTGAGCCACTTGTGTGGGTTGTAGACTCCGACTCATGCTACCACTAGAGTGAAAGCACCGCCAGCTTTCAAAAGTGACCAAAACATCAGCCAGAAAGCATAGGAGCTGAGAAGTGGTCTGTGGTCACCACCTGCAGAACAACTCCTTTATTGGGGGTGTCTTGCTAATTGCCTATAATTTCCACCTGTTGTCTATTCCATTAGTACAACAGCATATGAAATTGATTGTCAATCAGTGTTGCTTCCTAAGTGGACAGTTTGAATTCACAGAAGTGTGATTGACTTGGAGTTACATTGTGTTGTTTAAGTGTTACCTTTATTTTTTTGAGCAGTGTATATTGTTGTGCATTGGTAGCATCAGTCCTGAGGCTGCAGGAAATGGAAGTAATGCGAGCTCTTTATACTGAATACAAATGCAAAACAAGACTTGTTTACAGGAACAAATATATATATATCAGGAATATCCAACTTCCAGTAGGTTCTGATCACTGGCGGACTTTACCTAGGGGCTGTAGTGATGCAGCCTGTCTGATAATATCCACCACCCTCAATGAGCCAGTAAATCCATGTACAGAAAGTGACTTCCTTCCCATTGTGAGTTGCTATTTGCAACTCACATAAAGGACAGGCAGCCCCGGGGGAGGTGTTTTCTACCCCTGGAACTGCCAGTCCAGGTGGCAGTTAACAGAGAGCAGGCTTCCAATAGGATGCTACTTCCTGCCTTACTGTATGCACTAGCCAGATTCTAGGGGGGCTGAAGCTGATACAGTCCTAGAAACGGGTGTTTGTGTGCCGTGTGCCGTCCTGGAGCCTGCAGGATTAATTTGTGCAGGTGCTGGGACTGTGGACCCTGCTTGTGCACATGCGCCGGTCCTGGAACCTGCAAGATTCATTGCACAGGCACCGGGACTGTGGACTGCAGCACAGCTGGGCAGCCCCCCTCATCCGAGATGGAAGGAGCAGGGTTGGCAACAGAAATCTTGGGGCCTGGTACAGTGATATCTTGGGGACTCCCTCAGATTATATATAAACCACTCTTACCATGGGGAAAGACTCACCTGCGCTGTACTCCCCAGTACCTAAACCCGAACGCCACACACAGCAGGTACCATTCAGCCCTCACACCCCACCAGAAGAGGCAGGCACACGGCACGGGAATCCTGGCCAGGGGAGCTGCTGCCATGTCCCCTAACTGAGCTGAACCCAGAAGAGCTGGTGTACACTCATGCTGCACACTCACTGTGTGTGTGAGAGGCTCCTGTCAGTCCGCCTACAGCTCACTGCCCTATTTGGACAAGACGGCTCACATCACTGCCGGGCACTAAGTGGTGTATCCTTGGGGCCCCTCTGAGTCTTGGGGCCCTGTACAGGTGTCTCCTTTGACCCCCCCCCCCTGACGTCGGCCCTGGGAAGGAGCCGCCATTGGTTATGATATATTTTCATGTTTCAAAACTAATCATGATCTATGACATCTTCACAGTACTATGCATAATTTGAAACAAGTGCACAGCTGAACAGTGGTTAAAAAATAACAAAATGTTTAGTTATATAGTGCCACCTACATGTAATAGAAAATGCCACATACGGTAACAGCCCCATATGTCCCAGAATAATCCCACATAATCTGCCTAATATAATAGGTTATTGTGGTGGATCTCAATTGACCTTGCGATTAACGACATAGCCGTGGTTCGCACAATAGAGTTCTAGCCCCATAAAAGTCGATGATGGACAGCGCTGCAACACATAGCCAATCAGGATAGCGGCACTATGTAGCACTTCTTGATCGGCTGTCGGTTCTACTAGTGACAAAAGTCACATGAAGGCCACCATTTGGGAAAGAGAATTATGTGTGTACACAGATTCCCTACGCTCGCTTGGGTTCAGGTAATCTTTTTTTCGCCCCATAGATGCCTACTGGAATGAAGAGGACCAATCTACACTGGAATTGATGAGTAGTATTGATTTTTGTTCCTGTACAGGTGGCGTGGATTTCTACTAGAGAAAAAGACCGAATTGCAATGGGGGATGTAGGTTAGTATGTGTGAGTATGTGCATGTATGCTTTACTAAAGTTGTGCTTACTATGGAGTGTGTGTATTTGTGTTTATTGTAATATTTTGCAGGTGGGAAAATAGGAACCAGTGGGCCCTTTAATGCCTTGCATGCTGATACTTGTGGTTCTCCAAGTGCCAGCATGTGGGGGAGGATCCCGACCACCAGTCACATAACCGCATCCGCTCGTGTCACAGAATAATTCCATATAATGCCCTCATATGTAACAGAATAATTCCACATAGTGCCCTCATGTCTCAGAAAATACCAACTAATGGTCTCATATAGTATGTAACATATATGCTCCTCAAAGGCCCTTATATGCAAGCCACAGAGGCCCCACTGTCATGCCCCTTTCAGTAGTGGATCTTGCCACGGCAAGCAGGACTTTTGCCCGGGGCACCGCCTTCCAGAGGGCACCGGCACCATCCGGAGGGCGCCGCACCAGGGCAAGATCCGCTGCTGCTGTGCCCCCGTTGCCGCCCGCTGTGAAGGGAAACTAGACGCGTAGCGTCTAGTTTCCCTTCGTGGAGAGGACCTTTACTGTGCGGTGCGCGATGACGTTATCGCGAGACGCGCACCACACAGCAAATGTCCTCTCCATGAAAGGAAATAGACACTACGCGTCTAGTTTCCCTTCGTGGAGAGGACCTTTGCTGTGCGGTGCGCGATGACGTCATCGCACACCGCACATCATTTCAGCGGCGCTACTACTGTACAGGGGGCATAACTGACCACGCCCCCTGTATGAAGCCACACCCCCTATTGCCGCCTGGGGCGCAAAAAGCCCCTGAATCGGCCCTGGCCCCTTTATTTATGCCAGCCAAAGACTCTCATCATGACTCTTTATACAGAATATGCCAGCATCAGAGCACTTATTATACCATTTATTATGCCAGTATCAGAGCCTGTCAAGCTCCTTTATAAGCCACTCTCCGAGCCGTCATGCCTCTTAACATAGGGTTGAAAAAGAAAAAGTATTGACCGCACAAGTTTGGATATATCTATCAATGTGTCACAATATATATTGATAACTCAATGGTGCATGTATATCAATTATAATAAAGACACATGGGTGCTCCCAGAGAGTGTAAAATACGTTGCACAGGTAGACGAAAAGACACGTCTGAATAGACTCTCAAAAATAGGGCACTCTGATATACCATCAATTCAATGTCCGGATACTTAATATCTAGATACCGAGAAAATAATGTTTAAAACTTAACTTTTAATGATTTACTACAAAAATAAGACTGGAGTGACAATTTGCTCCACAACATGATGAAAAGGCAAAATATAGACACACAAAATATCTAGACAAAACATAATTAAAATTGTACACAGGTCTAGTATTTCATTGTTGGCCTCAGCCAAAAATCATGCATTGATGTAAGATTGTCCTTGTATGAAAGGAAAATATAGACAGAAAAGGCTCTTCACTGTGTTTTCTGGATTCTGCTGCCCCGCATTTGCTTCAGCATTGAATACGGGGTGAGATATCCCTACTGACGCCAGCCTTTGGAAACGCATGCTGCCCCGCATTTGCTTCTTCATTGAATACGGGGTGAGAGATCCCTACTGACACCAGCCTTTGGAAGCGCAACGCTGAAGCAAATACGGGGCAACGGAATCCAGAAAACATCCTGAAGAGCCTTGTTTGTCTATATTTTCCTTTCATACAAGGACAATTTTACATCAATGCATGATTTTTGGCTGAGGCCAACAATGAAATACTAGACCTGTGTACAATTTTAATTATGTTTTGTCTGTATATGTTGTGTGTCTATATTTCGCCTTTTCATCATGTTGTGGAGCAAAGTGTCACTCAAGTCTTATTTTTGTAGTACATTTTTAAAAGTTAAGTTTTAAACATTATTTTCTCAGTATCCGGATATTAAGTATCCAGACATTGAATTGAAGGTATATCAGAGTGCCCCATTTTTGAGAGTCCATTCAGAACCCTGTCATGCCCCTTTACAAGCCATTCTAATTGCGCCTTGTCATGCCCCTTTAATATGCCCACTTCAGAGCCCCATCAAACTACTTTATATATGCCAGCAGGAGTCATTCATGCCTTTATATGCCAGCCTCAGACCCCACTGTCATGCCCCTTTATATATGCCAGCTGCAGAGTCCCTCATGCCCATATTTGCCAGTCTTAGAGCCCCCCTCAAGGATTACCGACCTTCATTGACCACCACCACAGGCAGTGTGATTTACCAGGATATCCTGAGTAACCGAGTGTAACTCAAGGGGGGGAATTCAAATGTTTGAAAAGTCGGTTGGGTGTCTGTTTTTTCCTGTCTTTTAGATAGGAAAAAAAAAGACACCCAACTGACTTTTCAAACATTTGAATTCCCTCCAAGATGTCCATTATTCACACAGTTGATCCGATGCAGCAGTGGATCAGAGAAGCCGGCCGGAGATGTCTTTTTACACAAGATGCCTCCCGCTGCATTTATATTGTTGCACAGTCACTATGTACAAAGACACGGCGCCGATAAGAGTGTCAACTTCTGAATCAGCCCGAGAGTCGCAGTAGCACGGTCTCAATCAAATGTATTGGGTATTACTGGGCAGTGACTGGGAGGTGGCTATTCAGACACACAGAGTTGTATTATCTTATGGGCGTGTCACATAACTGTTTGCTTAACTAATACGCTTAATCACTTACATTGGAAGCCATTCTCTGATGTAGATTCTGCTCCTAGCATGAAGCTGGTGCCAGTTTCCACGGTGCATCAGACTGTAGCGTATAAAGACACCAAGTGCGAATTTTGCATCTCAAGTTGGACAATACGGACATCCTATTCCTCACACATTGAGATACATACACATCTGTACACCGGGGCAATGCCTTTTACTAACATTAGCATAAAGTCACACATACTACTACAGCAGAAGATGCTAAAGCAGTATCAGCAGCGTGCGACTCAGAATCGTCCCTTTATGCTGGTCATACACATACAGATAAAATGCCTGTCAGACCGAGAGGTATTTTATCTGGCAGCCTCAAACACTGCAGATATTGTGGACATACACTGGGTGGAATGTACTAAGCATTGCATTTGCGATGCAGTACATTCTGCCTTGTACTGGATATTATATACTGGAGTAAATAACACTGGTATGTGCCAAGAAATTCACTCCAGATGAGAGATGTCCTTTGAGATAGATGGGCTTTCGGAGGGATCCGATTGTAACCCTCTCAGGGGGAGTCACAAAAAGAAGCCCATAGGCTTCTATTGGATAATGCCACTCAAAGATTGCATTACCCAATGCATCGCATTCTGGAGCTTGGTACGGGATGCGGTCAAGATCCTGCTGGACGGAATCACGGCGGTCGAAACACCGACGCCGGAATCCCGACCGGCACAATCCCGACATATTCTCCCTCCGTGGGTGTCCACAACACCCATAGAGGGAGAATAAATTAGTGTGCCGAGCGTAGCGAAGCACTGTGCCCGCAGCATGGCGAGTGAAGTAAGCCCGCAAGGGGCTGCGTTCCGCTCGCCACCCCTGTCGGGATTGTGTGGTCGGGATTCCGGCATCAGTATTTCGACCGCTGGGATCCCGTCCAGCGGGATTTAGTACTGATCCCCTTGGTACAAGCGGAAAATACGGTAAAAGACCATAAAACTGCATTTTTGGTGTTTTTATCGCATTTTAGATTGGACCTATCTGGGATGCCCAACTAATCGATATTATCGGATCATTCACCCGCATACATGCTACAATTATCTGGGCTATCTGCCAATATCGAGTGAATATGCCAAATTATTGTGGAGTGTACACCCAGCATAAGTGTGCAGGACTCTAAATATCGATATCGATATATATATATATATATATCAAAACGCAATTATACCTAATTACTACGCTGGTGCGGCAGCCCTCTAATTCGATCCTCCTGTTAGTGAGGACCATACAAAACAACACCTCCAGCAAATTGAATCAGAGGGCGCTCTCAATCACTTAAACTGGTTACCAACTAAAAATTGACCAATTGATTATGGCTTTACACAATTTATTAAAAGCAAAGTATTGCCCAATCTAGACAGAGGTAACCCTTTTTCACAATTACAGATCACAATATATGTCAAATGTACAATAGTGTAGGGTTTCTTTTCTCTCTGTCTTCAACCCTGACGCGTTTCGTCCTTCGTGGACTTCTTCAGAGGGATGGTCAACACAGCTGGTAAAACATACATATTATAATGTATAAACAAAAATATACATATTACAATTTAACAATAACAATTAAAATACATAAATTTATACTTATTAGAAAATTGTTAAACTAAAATACTAGATATTCAATAGATCGAGCAGGAGATGAGGATGTTCCATACTAGCTGGTCAGAGAACATATGCAGGAGAGTGACATATTGTGTAACTTCACTATACATGCAGTGTGTTATTTTACTACACCGTTCCATAGGGATAAGATGATAATAACAAATTACATGAAGATGAAAGATTCCATAAAGTACATACCAAATGGTCAGTCCATGAAGCAACCATATATGAATTCAATGGGTTGAAACACTCTAATGCTCAATAGTGTTGAACACTTTCTACAAAACAATATGTTATAACTATGTTACATTCCCTTCTCATAGAAAAAGTACCATTATGCACTCAGCATATATATTACTTACAGACTAAATTAGCAATGGACCTCTTTCCAAAAAACACGCTGGTCCAAATGGTATATGGGTAAATATCCTATACATAGAGAGAGAAATTCTTTATAAAAAAAACAAAAAAAAAAACCTTCTCTATGTCTAAATATAATTGGAAACACTCAATAATTTTAGCAAGACTAATTTGCAAAGTCATTATACATACCCACTTTGGGTGAGCCTCAAAATAATGATGTGTGAGAGAAATAGGCCACCTGAAAATCATTAATTGATATAATCTATTAGGGTGGATTTTTTTTTTTAATTATTATTATTTTTCTCTCCCTTTTTCCTCCTTTTCCCCTTCTATCCAATTACTAATTGATTAGAATTAAATAAACTACTATTAATTAGATTCTCATAATAAAAATAAATATAAATTGAAAAAAGGGGACCAAGTCCTATACTTACAGATACAGCAGTAGTTCCTATGTGCTCTCCCAAGTGCAACTGACTGACTGTGTGAATGGTGGGGCATTATATACCACTAACCACTCCCACTGAAGAATGATGGCCAATCAAAATTATTATTATTTTTTTTTTTTTTTTTGTAAATTAACAATCTGCCAGCTCAATTGGAGACAACACAGGAACATAGGAATAAGTAAATATTATATACTTTCTAGTGAAGAGATAATTCTGTGAATACGTGAGTGTTATACCTAATTTAAGAAATATATAAAATTGACCGGAAGTGACATTACTGACACCCTTTATGGAGATATAAAGTGTTTAGGTGAAATAAATCACAATTTAATATATAAAAATAGGTTTCAAAAACCCTATGAATAACTATTGCACTGTGAGTAATAAGGGCGCCGGTATCACTAATACAAAGATAGAAAGACGAACACCGCATTTATGCATTCCACCAAATGAACCGGTGGAACGCCTATTACCCACTCCGGCGAAAGTAGCACTCGCGCTACTGGTCGGCGGTGGACCGCAAACGTGAGCAGCGGGACACAGCCCAATCCGTGGCCGCTGCTGACATACACAGCGGCCACACATAGGGCACAGAGGGACAGCAGATGCCACTGGAACATAAGTGATTAATACAATATGAACCGATACCAGGTGCTCCTTTTGAACTTCCGGAAGTGACGTATATATATATAAATATTAGTGATGAGCGGGTTCGGTTACTTCGAAACCTCGGAAACCGAACCCCCCCAAACTTCACCCATTTTACACCGGTCCGAGGCAGGTTCGAACCTTCCTGCCTTGCTCGGCTAACCCGAGCGCGCCCGAACGTCATCATCCCGCTGTCGGATTCTCGCGAGATTCGGATTCTATATAAGCAGCCGCGCGTCGCCGCCATTTTCACTCGTGCATTGGAGATGATAGGGAGAGGACGTGGCTGGCATCCTCTCCGTTTATTGTTGAACTTGATTGCTTTATTGCTTAATTGTGGGGAGGACTGGGGAGCAGCTGTTAGGAGGAGTACAGTGCAGAGTTTTGCTGATCAGTGACCACCAGTTTTATCCGTTCTCTGCCTGAAAAAAAACGCTCCATATCTGTGCTCAGTGTGCTGCATAATATATCTGTGCTCACACTGCTTAATTGTGGGGACTGGGGAGCAGCTGTATTATATAGCAGGAGTACAGTGCAGATTTTTGCTGACAGTGACCACCAGTATACGTTGTCTGCCTGAAAAACACTCCATATTTGTGCTCAGTGTGCTGCTTTATTGTGGGGACTGGGGACCACCAGTATAATTAATATTATATAGGAGGAGTACAGTGCAGAGTTTTGCTGACAAAGTGACCATCAGTATACTATATATAGCAGTATGATACGGAAGGCCACTGCTGTGCCTACCTCTGTGTCGTCATTAAGTATACTATCCATCTACATTCTATACCTGTGGTGCATTTTAGTTTTGCAGTTTGCTGACACAGTGACCACCAGTATACTATATATAGCAGTACGATACGGAAGGCCACTGCTGTGCCTACCTCTGTGTCAAAATTAAGTATACTCTCCATCTACATTCTATACCTGTGGTGCATTTTAGTTTTGGCAGTTTGCTGACACAGTGACCACCAGTATACTATATATAGCAGTACGATACGGAAGGCCACTGCTGTGCCTACCTCTGTGTCGTCATTAAGTATACTATCCATCTACATTCTATACCTGTGGTGCATTTTAGTTGTGCGCAGTATATATAGTAGTAGGCCATTGCTATTGATACTGGCATATAATTCCACACATTCAAAAATGGAGAACAAAAATGTGGAGGGTAAAATAGGGAAAGATCAAGATCCACTTCCACCTCGTGCTGAAGCTGCTGCCACTAGTCATGGCCGAGACGATGAAATGGCATCAACGTCGTCTGCCAAGGCCGATGCCCAATGTCATAGTAGAGAGCATGTACAATCCAAAAAACAAAAGTTCAGTAAAATGACCAAAAATCTAAATTGAAAGCGTCTGAGGAGAAGCGTAAACTTGCCAATATGTCATTTACGACACGGAGTGGCAAGGAACGGCCTATGTTCATGGCTAGTGGTTCAGCTTCACATGAGGATGGAAGCACTCATCCTCTCGCTAGAAAAATGAAAAGACTTAAGCTGGCAAAAGCACAGCAAAGAACTGTGCGTTCTTCTAAATCACAAATCCCCAAGGAGAGTCCAATTGTGTCGGTTGCGATGCCTGACCTTCCCAACACTGGACGGGAAGAGCTTGCGCCTTCCACCATTTGCACGCCCCCTGCAAGTGCTGGAAGGAGCACCCGCAGTCCAGTTCCTGATAGTCAAATTGAAGATGTCAGTGTTGAAGTACACCAGGATGAGGATATGGGTGTTGCTGGCGCTGGGGAGGAAATTGACAAGGAGGATTCTGATGGTGAGGTGGTTTGTTTAAGTCAGGCACCCAGGGAGACACCTGTTGTCCGTGGGACGAATATGGCCATTGACATGCCTGGTCAAAATACAAAAAAAAATCACCTCTTTGGTGTGGAATTATTTCAACACAAATGCGGACAACAGGTGTCAAGCCGTGTGTTGCCTTTGTCAAGCTGTAATAAGTAGGGGTAAGGACGTTAACGACCTCGGAACATCCTCCCTTATACGTCACCTGCAGCGCATTCATCATAAGTCAGTGACAAGTTCAAAAACTTTGGATGACAGCAGAAGCAGTCCACTGACCACTAAATCCCTTCCTCTTGTAACCAAGCTCCTGCAAACCACACCATCAACTCCCTCAGTGTCAATTTCCTCCTTACCCAGGAAAGCCAATAGTCCTGCAGGCCATGTCACTGGCAAGTCTGACGAGTCCTCTCCTGCCTGGGATTCCTCCGATGCATCCTTGAGTGTAACGCCTACTGCTGCTGGCGCTGCTGTTGTTGCTGCTGGGAGTCGATTGTCATCCCAGAGGGGAAGTCGGAAGACCACTTGTACTACTTCCAGTAAGCAATTGACTGTCCAACAGTCCTTTGCGAGGAAGATGAAATATCACAGCATTCATCCTGCTGCAAAGCAGATAACTCAGGCCTTGGCAGCCTGGGTGGTGAGAAACGTGGTTCCGGTATCCATCGTTAATTCAGAGGCAACTATAGACTTGATTGAGGTACTGTGTCCCCGGTACCAAATACCATCTAGGTTCCATTTCTCTAGGCAGGCGATACCGAAAATGTACACAGACCTCAGAAAAAGACTCACCAGTGTCCTAAAAAATGCAGTTGTACCCAATGTCCACTTAACCACGGACATGTGGACAAGTGGAGCAGGGCAGACTCAGGACTATATGACTGTGACAGCCCACTGGGTAGATGTATTGCCTCCCGCAGCAAGAACAGCAGCGGCGGCACCAGTAGCAGCATCTCGCAAACGCCAACTCGTTCCTAGGCAGGCTACGCTTTGTATCACCGCTTTCCATAAGAGGCACACAGCTGACAACCTCTTACGGGAACTGAGGAAGATCATCGCAGAATGGCTTACCCCAATTGGACTCTCCTGGGGATTTGTGACATCGGACAACGCCAGCAATATTGTGCGTGCATTACATCTGGGCAAATTCCAGCACGTCCCATGTTTTGCACATACATTGAATTTGGTGGTGCAGAATTATTTAAAAAACGACAGGGGCGTGCAAGAGATGCTGTCGGTGGCCCGAAGAATTGCGGGCCACTTTCGGCATTCAGGTACCGCGTACCGAAGACTGGAGCACCACCAAACATTCCTGTACCTGCCCTGCCATCATCTGAAGCAAGAGGTGGTAACGAGGTGGAATTCAACCCTCTATATGCTTCAGAGGATGGAGGAGCAGCAAAAGGCCATTCAAGCCTATACATCTGCCCACGATATAGGCAAAGGAGGGGGAATGCACCTGACTCAAGCGCAGTGGAGAATGATTTCAACGTTGTGCAAGGTTCTGCAACCCTTTGAACTTGCCACACGTGAAGTCAGTTCAGACACTGCCAGCCTGAGTCAGGTCATTCCCCTCATCAGGCTTTTGCAGAAGAAGCTGGAGACATTGAAGGAGGAGCTAAAACAGAGCGATTCCGCTAGGCATGTGGGACTTGTGGATGGAGCCCTTAATTCGCTTAATCAGGATTCACGGGTGGTCAATCTGTTGAAATCAGAGCACTACATTTTGGCCACCGTGCTCGATCGTAGATTTAAAACCTACGTTGTATCTCTCTTTCCGGCAGACACAAGTCTGCAGAGGTTCAAAGACCTGCTGGTGAGAAAATTGTCAAGTCAAGCGGAACGTGACCCATCAACATCTCCTCCTTCACATTCTCCCGCAACTGGGGGTGCGAGGAAAAGGCTAAGAATTCCGAGCCCACCCGCTGGCAGTGATGCAGGGCAGTCTGGAGCAAGTGCTGACATCTGGTCCGGACTGAAGGACCTGCCAACGATTACTGACATGTCGTCTACTGTCACTGCATATGATTCTGTCACCATTGAAAGAATGGTGGAGGATTATATGAGTGACCGCATCCAAGTAGGCACGTCAGACAGTCCGTACGTATACTGGCAGGAAAAAGAGGCAATTTGGAGGCCCTTGCACAAACTGGCTTTATTCTACCTAAGTTGCCCTCCCTCCAGTGTGTACTCCGAAAGAGTGTTTAGTGCAGCCGCTCACCTTGTCAGCAATCGACGTACGAGGTTACTTCCAGAAAATGTGGAGAAGATGATGTTCATCAAAATGAATTATAATCAATTCCTCCGTGGAGACATTCACCAGCAGCAATTGCCTCCAGAAAGTACACGGGGACCTGAGATGGTGGATTCCAGTGGGGACGAATTAATAATCTGTGAAGAGGGGGATGTACACAGTGAAAGGGGTGAGGAATCGGAGGATGATGATGAGGTGGACATCTTGCCTCTGTAGAGCCAGTTTGTGCAAGGAGAGATTGATTGCTTCTTTTTTGGTGGGGGCCCAAACCAACCAGTAATTTCAGTCACAGTCGTGTGGCAGACCCTGTCACTGAAATGATGGGTTCGTTAAAGTGTGCATGTCCTGTTTATACAACATAAGGGTGGGTGGGAGGGCCCAAGGACAATTCCATCTTGCACCTCTTTTTTCTTTCATTTTTCTTTGCATCATGTGCTGTTTGGGGACAAATTTTTTGAAGTGCCATCCTGCCTGACACTGCAGTGCCACTCCTAGATGGGCCAGGTGTTTGTGTCGGCCACTTGTGTCGCTTAGCTTAGTCACACAGCGACCTTGGTGCGCCTCTTTTTTTCTTTGCATCATGTGCTGTTTGGGGACAAATTTTTTGAAGTGCCATCCTGCCTGACACTGCAGTGCCACTCCTAGATGGGCCAGGTGTTTGTGTCGGCCACTTGTGTTGCTTAGCTTAGCCATCCAGCGACCTCGGTGCAAATTGTAGGACTAAAAATAATATTGTGAGGTGTGAGGTGTTCAGAATAGACTGGAAATGAGTGGAAATTATGGTAATTGAGGTTAATAATACTATGGGATCAAAATGACCCCCAAATTCTATGATTTAAGCTGTTTTTTAGGGTTTTTTGAAAAAAACACCCAAATCCAAAACACACCCGAATCCGACAAAAAAATTTCGGTGAGGTTTTGCCAAAACACGGCCGCGGAACCGAATCCAAAACCAAAACACAAAACCCGAAAAATGTCCGGTGCACATCACTAATATATATATATATATATAAAACCCGAGGCTAGGTGCTCACTATATGAACAAACAATAATAAACAATAGAGTTTTAGTTCATGTATTGATTAATGCATTTAAGCCTGCAGGCCACGACAAGTCTTATTATTGTTAGTTAATATAGTGAGGACAGAGCACCTGTGATTTCTATTTAAATGATGTGGTCACATACCGTATTGCACCCCAAAACTAGGAATGGTAAGTGCATGGATTAGTGCTTTTTCTATTTATCTATCTGGGGTATCCGTAGTTTATATAGCATGGTTCTGTGTCCAATACCTTTACTAAAAATGTGAATATTCAACTATTTTGCTGCCAGGATCTATGTAAAATGAATAAGCAGTTCTCAAACTGTGTGCCATGGCACCCTGGGGTGCCTCGGGACACTTGCAGGGGTGCCTTGGATTGGTGGTCCAATTCCAATTCAAATTATTTATGGTTAATGTAATAGGCATAGCCAGCGCTGGTGGCTTCCAATCATACAATATGTGTACAAACAGAAGTAAATCTTGTCCCTCACCACACAATTGAACTTAAGTATTACATATAAACACAATTTATTTAATATTTCTTTCTAAATTTCTCAATAAGAAACTTTTGGCCTAAGGGTGCAGTGAAAAAAAGTCTGATGCTCTAGGGCACTGTAATTCAAATAAGTTTGGGAACCACTGCCTTAGATTGTCAAACCTATTACTTTCCCCGATTCAGTCGTATTAACTTTATTAATTTTGAATGCACCAAGGCAAAATTTTTAATCCTTTTTCCGGTATAGACAGGGCACGCTTACCACATTTACCATTAATTACTGCCATCCCCATAGACTATACTGTATTTACCAGACTTTATTTATTAAATGGGGGAAAGCCTAGCTTTCTGCCACTAGGTAATGCCCCCTTTCTAGGAGGACAATAGCACCTATATATAAAGTAACCAATAAGTCTTTCCAGCTTTGCTGAAAACCAGCCGGGTTGAAGAACTAAGCACACATGCGGACTGCAGCCACATATGTTCATTTGTCATTAACCCAACACAAAGAGACAGAGGGCGTGATTCAGTACGGATTGCTTCAGTGATCCTTACTGTATTTACCCGAACTGTTAGGTCTTGCACACGCAAGTGTTCTCTGGAACACTTGCAGTATATTAAATTTGGCTGTAACATTTCACATTTAAAAACCTACTCTGCCATCTAGTGATAAACAGAGAACATTTGCATAGTACAGAGAAAACTGCAAGACCCAGTAGAGTTGAAGAACATTTATTTATTAACAGTTTCTTATGTAGCGCAGCATATTCTGTTGCACTTTACAATTGAAAACAACAATGATAAAACAAAACTGGGTAATAACAAACAGTCATAGAGGTAGGAAGGGCCTGCACAGAAGCTTACAATCTATAGGTAAATAGGCATTGATACGCAAGGATAGATGCTATCTATTGCATAATTGTCCACCAGATTGCAAAGGTTCTTGGTGGGCTATATGATATGGTCACACAGTGATGTTGACCTGGGATTAGGAGGATGGGAAAGTAAAGAATAAGAAAAAACTTGAGGATATGCATAGGCGGATCCAGGGGGGGGGGGGGGCACTGGGGCCCTTGCCCCCCCTGTCATTCCTGACTTCATTTTTTTTTCAAAAGGAGAACAGCAGCAGCACTACTGCTATTTCCGTCAGTCAGATTTGATAAAAGAGTCGACAGGCACTAGGACTCACCGTGGCTCTAACAGCAAGTCCGTGTGGTAACCAATGGGGAGGCTGGAGCTGCAGCTCCAGCCTACCCTGCTCACACCGCAACCTACCTCCCCCACTGCCAGCCGGCCAGAGTCCAGCCCAGGCGCGGGGTTCAAATGCCAGCATCGAGTAAGACTGTTAATTATGATGGTGCAGAAGGCTTCATTAGCCCTCACTGCACTGCAAGGTTTCCCAGCGCTTCCTCCTCCACTCTCTTTACCACCATGCTAGGTGCAGTCAAACTTAGTCTCAGCTTTGAGAAGGCGGCCCGTGTGATTGTGACAGGGCTGTCCTGCAGATGTCTTATGCTGCTTGTTGGAGATCCAGCTGGCTGCTTCTGCTAATCAAAGATGGGCAGTTTGTGTCCTGCAGTCGGAGTCTCAATGCAGTGCCCAAAACAAGGTATGCTGCACCTGCCATCACCAACTGAAAAGTTTAATAATTATATTGTGCTGGGGTGCGTTTCAAGCTCCCATAACTAATGGAACAGGTGACCAACATTTCAAGGCCCAATCAGCCTTTTCATCAGGGTGAAACATTGGCAATAAACCAGGATGCACTCCTACAGCCAATCAATACCTGATGGTGTATTCTGTGAGGCCACGCCCCTGTAATACCACACCCCTTATCTGGGAGCACGCATGCCTTAGGTGCATGTAAATATAAATTTACCGTTCCCCTATCGTGGTGCCCCCCCTTCCATTTGCTTCTGGATCTGCCCCTAAGGATGTGTGTGGACTGTACAGTGGAGATGTACAGTAACTGGATAGGAAAGCTTACGAAGGTTGATTGAGCAGTTCTGGAATGTGATAAGCTAGCCTGAAGGATAAGTTTTCAGGATACGCTGGACAGTTTGGAGACTAGTTTGTGCGTGGTAGGGCATTCCACAGAGTGGGTTCAGCCCAAAGAAAGTCCTGTAATCGTGAATGTGAGCGAATGAGGAGTGTGGATGAGAGACGCAGATTTTGTGAAGAGCAGATAGGTTGGGAGATATTTTGAGATAAGTGAAGAGATGTACATTGGTGTAGTTTGGTTAGTGGCCTTGTGTGTAAGTAAAAGTATTTTATATTGAATATGGTAGAATACAGGTAACCAATGGAGGGACGGACAAAGTGTATCTGGAGCCGATGAACATCTAGCGAAGATTAGCCTCACAGCTGCATTCAGAATGGATTGTAGTGGTGAGAGTATCTTTTTGATAAGACCAGTAAGAAAACTATTGCAATTATCAATGCTGGAAATAATGAAATCATGGATTACAGTTTTTTCAGTGTCTTGTGTAAGATATGGTCGTATTTTGGATATTTTCTTTAGATGCATGTAACATGAATTTGAGATAGTTTGATTGTGGGGAACAAAGGACAGTTCATTGTCAAGAATGACACCTAGGCAGCGAGCTTGTGGGGTAAGATTGATTGTTGAGTTCAACAGTGATAGAGATATCATGTTGGTAACTACTATTGGCCAGTGAAAATATAATTAACTGTTTTGGAAATATTAAGTTTGAGGTGGCGAAATGACATCCAAGAAAAGGCAGAAAGGCATTTAGTGACACGGACCAGTACAGATGGTGACAAATCTAGGAAGGATTGGTAGGTTTGAGTATCATCTGTGTACAGATGATACTGAAATCCAAAAAAGCTGATTAGTTTGCCAAGAGATGTGGTATAGAGAAAAGCGGCCAATAATGTGCATAGTGGCTGCCTGACCACTAAATCCGCCCCTGCGGATACATTTTGGGATGGTACCTAAAGTTTAAAGCATAAATTGGGGCACTTTTGGATTTTTCATTTTTGACCAAAATCGATGGGTCCGTGGCTTAGGGAATTTCTCATATGCCGCAAAACGGTTGAAGCTCCTGTTCAAAAATCATGCTCCAAAATCAACTTCTGTCACCTCAGTGATACATTTTGGGATGGTACCTAAAGTTTGAAGCAGAAATTGGGGCACTTTTGGAATTTTCATTTTTGACCAAAATTGATGGGTCCTGGGCTTTGGGAATTTCTCATATGCCGCAAAACGGTTGAAGCTCCTGTTCAAAAATCATGCTCCGAAATCAACTTCTGTCACCTCGGTGATACATTTTGGGATGGTACCTAAAGTTTAAAGCAGAAATTGGGACACTTTTTGGAATTTTCATTTTTGACCAAAATCGATGGGTCCGTGGCTCAAGGAATTTCTCATATGTCGCAAAACGGTTGAAGCTCCTGTTCAAAAATCATGCTCCGAAATCAACTTCTGTCACCTCAGTGAAACATTTTGGGATGGTACCTAAAGTTTAAAGCAGAAATTTGGGCACTTTTGGAATTTTAATTTTTGAACAAAATCAATGGGTCCGGGGCTTAGGGAATTTCTCATATGCCGCAAAACGGTTGAAGCTCCTGTTCAAAAATCATGCTCCGAAATCAATTTCTGTCACCTCAGTGATACATTTTGGGATGGTACCTAAAGTTTAAAGCATAAATTGGGGCACTTCTGGAAGTTTAATTTTTGACCAAAATTGATGGGTCCGGGACTTAGGGAATTTCTCATGTGCAGCAAAATGGTTGAAGCTCCTGTTCAAAAATCATGCTCTGAAATCAACTTCTGTCACCTCAGTGATACATTTTGGGATGGTACCTAAAGTTTAAAGCAGAAATTGGGGCACTTTTGGAATTTTCATTTTTGACCAAAATCGATGGGTCCGGGGCTTAGGGAATTTCTCATATGCTGCAAAACAGTTGAAGCTCCTGTTCAAAAATCATGCTCCGAAATCAACTTCTGTCACCTCAGTGATACATTTTGGGATGGTACCTAAAGTTTAAAGCAGAAATTGGGGCACTTTTGGATTTTTCATTTTTGACCAAAATTGATGGGTCCGGGGCTTAGGGAATTTCTCATATGCCGCAAAACGGTTGAAGCTCCTGTTCAAAAATCATGGTCCGAAATCAACTTCTGTTACCTCAGTGAAACATTTTGTGATGGTACCTAAAGTTTAAAGCAGAAATTGGGGCACTTTTGGAATTTTCATTTTTGAACAAAATCAATGGGTCCGGGGCTTAGGGAACTTCTCAAATGCCACAAAACGGTTGAAGCTCCTGTTCAAAAATCATGCTCCAAAATCAACTTCTGTCACCTCGGTGATATATTTTGGGATGGTACCTAAAGTTTGTCACGAACCGGTTTCTCACCTCTGCGGGTTCTGGGGTTCATCCGTTGCCAGTGCAGTTGCTCGCGGTGCTGTGCGCCCGTGTGGGGACGCGGCGTGATCAGTGGCACAGGTAATGCAGAGTCTGGGAACTGGGAATGCGGGGACCAAATGGCCTAAGGCACTGCGGTGTGTCTGCTGTATAGGAGGTGGCCATGTTGGAGACCAAATAGGTAATACAGAGCACTTGTGAAAACACCTGTGGGCAGGTGTAAGCCAATCCCGTGCTTGTGCTGCCTTTAAGTAGGCTGGGATTATGTTACTCTGAGCCAGTGCTTTGTTGTATCAACGCTGTGCTCTAGCTCTGAGCTCTCTCCGTGCATTCCTGTGTGATTCCCGTGGTCCAGATATCGCCTCCGTTCCCAGAGGTCCATCTGCAGCCTTCACTGCTAAAGATCCACCGGCTCTCCGCTGTGCTGTCAGTTAATTGCACACCTACTGGAAACAGTTGGATTCCCAGAGTCTTGCATGAGGTTACCTTGTCTGCCTGCTCTCAACCTTACAAAGTTTGGAGGATTCCACTACCCTCAGCTGTTCGTTTGTTCTACTCTGCATTTAACCCATTCATCACCTTGTCATCTGCTACAGTTTCACAGTGATCTCCGGAATCTGCAAGTAACCCAATTCAGTACTTTTTATTTGCTATGTTGCCATAACAAGGATAATTCTTCACAGTCTCTCAGTTAAGTCTCAAAACTTCATTGCAAATCCTTACAGTTATTTCTTCATGTCTGCATTACCCAGTTAAAACACATTCTGCAGTTCAGCATCAAAGCTTGTTTATATTTGGACAATTAAACATTTATTCATCAGCTTGTTGTATATACAGTTCCATGAACATTTCTTTTATTTGTTTTTGAGATTTATCCTGCATATTATTTCTGCCATTCCTGCAATACTTCAGTATAATATGATGATTAACAACTTGTCATTTAACTCTTTACTGAATTGTTATTTTTAATAAATATATGAAATGGAACTTTCTTCGTCCTCCCTGCTTTCTTCATACCCCAGCACCTACACCTGTGGTTTGTCCCGGGTTAACGGATTCACAAAAACACCCGGACCTGAGAGTAAGCACTGGCCACATGGATCCGTCAAGTGACCAATTCGCAGGAGGTGGTGCTACGTCAGATATCCTTTCCCATCTGGAAAACCAGGAGTCTATACAGACACAAATAGTTCAATTTATGCAAACTATGGCAGACCGTTTGGAGATTCTTCATACGGCTATTAAAGCGTCTCAAGTCCAGATTCCAACTCCGGTTGTTCCAGTTACCTCTACAGCTTCTCCTGTGACGCTGCCTACGTCCCGTTTGCAGTTACCCTCTCCGAGTAAGTTTGACGGAACCCCAAAACTTTGCAGAGGATTCCTGAATCAATGCGAGATCCAGTTCGAGCTGTTGTCTGCCAGTTTCCCATCAGCTCGTTCTAAAGTTGCATATATTATTGCCCTCCTCTCCGGTCAGGCTCTGGAGTGGGCATCACCATTATGGGAAAGAGGTGATCCTATCCTCTGTAATTACAAGGAGTTCGTATCATCCTTCCGGAGAATCTTTGACGAACCAGGCAGGACCACCTCAGCATCTTTGGAGATTCTCCGTCTACGTCAAGGTTTACGTCCTGTCAGTCAATATATTATTCAGTTTCGCACGTTGTCTTCAGAGTTAAACTGGATTGAGGAGGCCCTGATCGCCGCGTTTTGGAATGGACTTTCAGAGAGAATCAAGGATGATTTAACTATCCGGGATGTGCCAACTAAACTGGATGAATTGATTTCTCTCTGTAGCAAACTTGACCTACGCTACTGGGAGCGATGTTTAGAGAAATCCAGGGCAGAGCGATCCAGTCCACGTTATCATCCTAGGCCTCGACAAGATTCTTCATCACAGTCTCCGGTAACGACAGAAGAACCTATGCAGATTGGGCGCTCTCACCTCACAGAGGAGGAACGACTTAATCGTCGACAGGGTAACCTCTGCATGTACTGTGGGTCCTCCGAACACTTAGTTAAATTCTGCAAACTCCGACCGGGAAACTCTCGCTCCTAGCTTATTCAAGAGAGGTTAAGCTAGGAGTTACTTTAGAATCACGTTCTGGGAAAGAGCCGACCTTGTCTATTCAATTAGAAGTTCCAAGTTCTACAGTGATAGTTTCAGCCCTCCTAGATTCCGGGGCAGCCGAGAACTTCATCTCCTCAGCCTTTGTCTTACGGTCTAAAGTTCAAACCATGCCTCTGGAAGCAGCAGTTGCTGTTACAGCAGTGGATGGAAGTTGAATTCCAGATGGTATAATTACTCATCGAACCGTATGTCTCAAGATGAAAGTTGGTGTGCTCCATTCCGAATACATCTCCTTCTACGTGATTCCCAAAGCCTCTCAAGATGTGATACTTGGTTTACCTTGACTACAGAAACATAATCCACAATTTAATTGGCAAACCCTGGAAATCCTTTCGTGGGGTAAATCTTGTACCAAGGACTGTTTAGCCTCAATTGTACCTCTCCGGTCAATTAGCCTTCCCGACCTACCTCCGGTGTATCAATCCATTGCGGATGTTTTCAGTAAACAAGCAGCAGACTATCTACCTCCTCATCGCGAATGGGACTGCCCAATCGTCCTGGTTCCGGGCAAAACCCCTCCTAGGGGACGAATTTATCCGCTATCCATCCCAGAGACGCAAGCTATGTCTGATTATATACAGGAAAATCTAACCAAAGGATTTATCAGACCATCTTCTTCACCTGCAGGAGCCGGATTCTTCTTCGTTAAGAAGAAGGACGGTGGGGTACGACCATGCATAGATTACCGTGGACTCAATGAGATCACTGTGAAAAACAAGTATCCATTACCCTTAATTCCAGAATTATTTGACCGGGTAAAGGGAGCTACTGTGTTTACAAAATTGGATCTCCGAGGGGCCTACTATTGAATCCGCATCCGGGCAGGGGACGAGTGGAAGACTGCTTTTAATACCCGGGATGGGCATTACGAATACCTTGTAATGCCTTTTGGTCTTTGTAATGCACCTGCAGTTTCTCAAAGCTATGTGAATGAACTTTTTCGTGATCTTCTCTACAAGTGTCTAGTAGTGTACCTGGATGATATCCTAATATTCTCTAAGGATCTAAAGTCTCACCGTCACCAAGTTAAAGAGGTACTGACACGTCTGAGGAAAAATCAACTTTATTGTAAGTTAGAGAAGTGCACTTTTGAAGTATCTTCCATACCGTTCCTTGGTTACATAATTTCTGGATCAGAGCTATGTATGGATCCCGGTAAGGTACAAGCTATCCGAGATTGGTCCACTCCTACAACTCTCAAGGGGATTCAGCGATTTCTTGGCTTTGCTAATTTCTATAGGAGATTCATTAAGAATTATTCTTCGTTAGCTGCTCCCATCACAGCCCTAACTCGCAAGGGAGCAAATCCTACGAACTGGTCTTCTGAAGCAATCAAAGCCTTCTCTGATTTAAAGCAAGCCTTTGGGTCAGCCCCCATTCTTCGACAGCCTGATTTGAATCGTCCCTTTCTACTAGAGGTGGATGCATCTACAGAAGCAGTAGGAGCTGTGTTATCACAAGTCTTTGAAGATAAAAAGGTCCATCCCTGCGGATATTTCTCCCGTAAGTTCCTCCCGGCAGAACGTAATTATGCAATCGGTGAGCAAGAATTACTTGCCATCAAGTTGGCATTTGAGGAGTGGCGATACCTTCTAGAAGGAGCACAACATCGCATTACAGTTTATACTGATCATAAGAATCTTCTATATCTGCAGTCAGCTCAGTGCTTGAATCCACGACAAGCTAGATGGGCGCTTTTCTTCACACGATTCAATTTCAAGCTCACCTATCGACCAGGGTCTCAGAACAAAAAGGCAGATGCCCTTTCTCGGTTCTTTGCTTCTTCTGAATTAAATGATGCTACCACGAATCAAGCCATTGTGAATCCTACGTCCTTTTTAATGACTCGAACCTCTCCAGTTCCTCCGCCTGGCAAGACCTTTGTCGCCACAAATCTTTGTAAACGGCTGCTTACCTGGGCTCACTCCTCTTCCTTCATGGGTCATCCTGGGGTTCTAAAGACTCTCAAATTTATTCAACAGTCTTATTGGTGGCCACGTCTCAAAGCCGATGTCCAAGAGTTTAAAGCAGCATGTCCTAAATGTGCCCAACATAAGAGTCCAAGAAGTTCTCCACTAGGTTTATTACATCCATTATCCATACCCAAACAACCATGGACTCATATCTCAATGGATTTCGTGACCGATCTACCTCCATCAAAAGGGCGAAATACCATTTTGGTGATAGTGGATCGATTTTCGAAAATGGCACATTTCATTCCATTAACTGGGTTACCATCAGCCCCTTTACTAGCCAGATTGTTCATCTCTGAAATCTTCAAGTTGCATGGCCTTCCTCGAGAGATCATCTCTGATCGAGGAACACAGTTTGTGGCCAAGTTTTGGAGGTCGCTTTGTTCATCTTTAAATGTCAAGTTGAATTTTTCTTCTGCATATCATCCTCAGACAGATGGACAAACTGAGAGAGTAAACCAAGACCTTGAAACATTTCTCCGGCTATATATATCGTCCTCACAGGATGACTGGGTTGATTATCTTCCATTGGCAGAATTTGCTCATAATAATCTCTTCCATTCGTCTTCAGAATCTACGCCCTTTTATATTAACTTCGGCTTTCATCCTCGTGTGCCAGAGTTCCATCCATTGCCAGCCCTAGAGGTTCCAGCAGCAGATCAAGAGCTTCAACGTCTATCTAGAATCTGGAGTTGTGTGCGTAAGTCGTTGGTCAAAACTTCCGCTCGTTATAAATCTTTTGCAGATAGAAAACGTAAAGCTGTACCGAATTACAAGGTGGGAGACCAAGTTTGGATTTCTACGCGCAATCTCAGGTTCAAAGTTCCTTCTAAGAAATTTGCTCCCAAGTTTATTGGTCCATTTCCCATTGTAAAGGTACTCAACCCTGTGTCATACAAAGTCAAGTTGCCACCATCTTTGAGAATTCCTAACGCCTTTCATACATCTTTATTGAAGCCTTTGATTCTCAATAAGTTCCGTACTACCCAGTCCAAATCTCCTAAAGTTCACTCTTTGCAGGATGAGGAATTTGAAGTTAAAGAGATTGTGGACACACGTTCCCGATATGGACGTTTACAGTTTTTGGTCGACTGGAAGAGTTACGGTCCGGAGGAGAGATCCTGGGTTTTCTCTGAAGATGTTCATGCTCCAAGACTGGTACAGAAATACTTCTCCAAAAATCCTGATAAGGTTCAAAGGTGTTCGGAGACCACCCTTAGAAGAGGGGGTACTGTTCATCCGTTGCCAGTGCGGTTGCTCGCGGTGCTGTGCGCCTGTGTGGGGACGCGGCGTGAACAGTGGCACAGGTAATGCAGAGTCTGGGAACTGGGAGTACGGGGACCAAATGGCCTAAGGCACTGCGGTGTGTCTGCTGTATAGGAGGTGGCCATGTTGGAGACCAAATAGGTAATACAGAGCACTTGTGAAAACACCTGTGGGCAGGTGTAAGCCAATCCCGTGCTTGTGCTGCCTTTAATTAGGCTGGGATTATGTTACTCTGAGCCAGTGCTTTGTTGTATCAACGCTGTGCTCTAGCTCTGAGCTCTCTCCGTGCATTCCTGTGTGATTCCCGTGGTCCAGATATCGCCTCCGTTCCCAGAGGTCCGTCTGCAGCCTTCACTGCTAAAGATCCACCGGCTCTCCGCTGTGCTGTCAGTTAATTGCACACCTACTGGAAACAGTTGGATTCCCAGAGTCTTGCATGAGGTTACCTTGTCTGCCTGCTCTCAACCTTACAAAGTTTGGAGGATTCCACTACCCTCAGCTGTTCATTTGTTCTACTCTGCATTTAACCCATTCATCACCTTGTCATCTGCTACAGTTTCACAGTGATCTCCGGAATCTGCAAGTAACCCAATTCAGTATTTTTTATTTGCTATGTTGCCATAACAAGGATAATTCTTCACAGTCTCTCAGTTAACTCTCAAAACTTCATTGCAAATCCTTACAGTTATTTCTTCATGTCTGCATTACCCAGTTAAAACACATTCTGCAGTTCAGCATCAAAGCTTGTTTATATTTGGACAATTAAACATTTATTCATCAGCTTGTTGTATATACAGTTCCATGAACATTTCTTTTATTTGTTTTTGAGATTTATCCTGCATATTATTTCTGCCATTCCTGCAATACTTCAGTATAATATGATGATTAACAACTTGTCATTTAACTCTTTACTGAATTGTTATTTTTAATAAATATATGAAACGGAACTTTCTTCGTCCTCCCTGCTTTCTTCATACCCCAGCACCTACACCTGTGGTTGGTCTCGGGTTAACGGATTCACAAAAACACCCGGACCTGACAAAGTTTTTAGCAGAAATTGGGGCACTTTTGGAATTTTCATTTTTGACCAAAATCGATGGGTCCGGGGCTTAGGGAATTTCTCATATGCTGCAAAACAGTTGAAGCTCCTGTTCAAAAATCATGCTCCGAAATCAACTTCTGTCCTCTCGGTGATACATTTTGGAATGGTACCTAAAGTTTAAAGCAGAAATTGGGGCACTTTTGGAATTTTCATTTTTGACCAAAATCGATGGGTCCGGGGCTTAGGGAATTTCTCATATGCTGCAAAACAGTTGAAGCTCCTGTTCAAAAATCATGCTCTGAAATCAACTTCTGTCACCTCAGTGATACATTTTGGGATGGTACCTAAAGTTTAAAGCAGAAATTGGGGCACTTTTGGAATTTTCACTTTTGACCAAAATCGATGGGTCCGGGACTTAGGGAATTTCTCATATGCAGCAAAATGGTTGAAGCTCCAGTTCAAAAATCATGCTCCGAAATCAACTTCTGTCACCTCAGTGATACATTTTGGAATGGTACCTAAAGTTTAAAGCAGAAATTGGGGCACTTTTGGAATTTTCATTTTTAACCAAAATCGATGGGTCCGGGGCTTAGGGAATTTCTCATATGCTGCAAAATGGTTGAAGCTCCTGTTCAAAAATCATGCTCTGAAATCAACTTCTGTCACCTCAGTGATACATTTTGGGATGGTACCTAAAGTTTAAAGCAGAAATTGGGGCACTTTTGGAATTTTCACTTTTGACCAAAATCGATGGGTCCGGGACTTAGGGAATTTCTCATATGCAGCAAAATGGTTGAAGCTCCAGTTCAAAAATCGTGCTCCGAAATCAACTTCTGTTACCTCAGTGATACATTTTGGGATGGTACCTAAAGTTTAAAGCAGAAATTGGGACACTTTTGGAATTTTCATTTTTGACCAAAATCGATGGGTCCGGGGCTTAGGGAATTTCTCATATGCCGCAAAACGTTTGAAGCTCCTGTTCAAAAATCATGGTCTGAAATCAACTTCTGTTACCTCAGTGAAACATTTTGTGATGGTACCTAAAGTTTAAAGCAGAAATTGGGGCACTTTTGGAATTTTCATTTTTGAACAAAATCAATGGGTCCGGGGCTTAGGGAATTTCTCAAATGCCACAAAACGGTTGAAGCTCCTGTTCAAAAATCATGCTCCGAAATCAACTTCTGTCACCTCGTGATATATTTTGGGATGGTACCTAAAGTTTAAAGCAGAAATTGGGGCACTTTTGGATTTTTCATTTTTGACCAAAATCGATGGGTCCGGGGCTTAGGGAATTTCTCATATGCCGCAAAATGGTTTAAGCTTCTGTTCAAATATCATGCTCCGAAATCAACATCTGTCACCACATTGATACATTTTGGGATGGTACCTAAAGTTCAAAGCAGAAATTGGAAAACTTTTGGAATTTTCATTTTTGACCAAAATCGATGGGTCCGGGGCTTAGGGAATTTCTTATATGCCGCAAAACGGTTGAAGCTCCTGTTCAAAAATCATGCTCCGAAATCAACTTCTGTCACCTCAGTGAAACATTTTGTGATGGTACCTAAAGTTTAAAGCAGAAATTGGGGCACTTTTGGAATTTTAATTTTTGAACAAAATCAATGGGTCCGGGGCTTAGGGAATTTCTCATATGCCACTAAACGGTTGAAGCTCCTGTTTAAAAATCATGCTCCAAAATCAACTTCTGTCACCTCGGTGATACATTTTGGGATGGTACCTAAAGTTTAAAGCAGAAATTGGGACACTTTTGGAATTTTCATTTTTGACCAAAATCGATGGGTCCGGGGCTTAGGGAATTTCTCATATGCCGCAAAACGGTTGAAGCCCCTGTTCAAAAATCATGCTCCGAAATCAACTTCTGTCCTCTCGGTGATACATTTTGGGATGGTACCTAAAGTTCAAAGCAGAAATTGGGGTACTTTTGGAATTTTCATTTTTGACCAAAATTGATGGGTCCTGGGCTTTGGGAATTTCTCATATGCCGCAAAACGGTTGAAGCTCCTGTTCAAAAATCATGCTCCGAAATCAACTTCTGTCACCTCGGTGATACATTTTGGGATGGTACCTAAAGTTTAAAGCAGAAATTGGGACACTTTTGGAATTTTCATTTTTGACCAAAATCGATGGGTCCGGGGCTCAGGGAATTTCTCATATGTCGCAAAACGGTTGAAGCTCCTGTTCAAAAATCATGCTCCGAAATCAACTTCTGTCACCTCAGTGAAACATTTTGTGATGGTACCTAAAGTTTAAAGCAGAAATTGGGGCACTTTTGGAATTTTTATTTTTGACCAAAATCAATGGGTCCCGGGCTTAGGGAATTTCTCATATGCCGCAAAACGGTTGAAGCTCCTGTTCAAAAATCATGCTCCGAAATCAACTTCTGTCACCTCAGTGATACATTTTGGGATGGTACCTAAAGTTTAAAGCAGAAATTGGGGCACTTTTGGAATTTTCATTTTTGACCAAAATCGATGGGTCCGGGGCTTAGGGAATTTCTCATATGCTGCAAAACGGTTGAAGCTCCTGTTCAAAAATCATGGTCCGAAATCAACTTCTGTCACCTCAGTGATACATTTTGTGATGGTACCTAAAGTTTAAAGCAGAAATTGGGGCACTTTTGGAATTTTCATTTTTGAACAAAATCAATGGGTCCGGGGCTTAGGGAATTTCTCATATGCTGCAAAATGGTTGAAGCTCCTGTTCAAATATCATGCTCCGAAATCAACTTCTGTCACCTTAGTGAAATTTTTTTTGTGATGGTACCTAAAGTTTAAAGCAGAAATTGGGGCACTTTTGGAATTTTCATTTTTGACCAAAATTGATGGGTCCCGGGCTTAGGGAATTTCTCATATGCCGCAAAACGGTTGAAGCTCCTGTTCAAAAATCATGCTCCGAAATCAACTTCTGTCACCTCAGTGATACATTTTGGAATGGTACCTAAAGTTTAAAGCAGAAATTGGGGCACTTTTGGAATTTTCATTTTTTACCAAAATCGATGGGTCCGGGGCTCAGGGAATTTCTCATATTCTGCAAAACGGTTGAAGCTACTGTTCAAAAATCATGGTCCGAAATCAACTTCTGTCACCTCAGTGATACATTTTGTGATGGTACCTAAAGTTTAAAGCAGAAATTGGGGCACTTTTGGAATTTTCATTTTTGAACAAAATCAATGGGTCCGGGGCTTAGGGAATTTCTCATATGCTGCAAAATGGTTGAAGCTCCTGTTCAAAAATCATGCTCCGAAATCAACTTCTGTCACCTTAGTGAAATTTTTTTGTGATGGTACCTAAAGTTTAAAGCAGAAATTGGGGCACTTTTGGAATTTTCATTTTTGACCAAAATTGATGGGTCCCGGGCTTAGGGAATTTCTCATATGCCACAAAACGGTTGAAGCTCCTGTTCAAAAATCATGCTCCAAAATCAACTTCTGTCACCTCGGTGATACATTTTGGGATGGTACCTAAAGTTCAAAGCAGAAATTGGGGCACTTTTGGAATTTTCATTTTTGACCAAAATTGATGGGTCCTGGGCTTTGGGATTTTCTCATATGCCGCAAAACGGTTGAAGCTCCTGTTCAAAAATCATGCTCCGAAATCAACTTCTGTCACCACATTGATACATTTTGGGATGGTACCTAAAGTTCAAAGCAGAAATTGGGACACTTTTGGAATTTTCATTTTTGACCAAAATCAATGGGTCCGGGGCTCAGGGAATTTCTCATATGTCGCAAAACGGTTGAAGCTCCTGTTCAAAAATGATGTTCCGAAATCAACTTCTGTCACCTCAGTGAAACATTTTGGGATGGTACCTAAAGTTTAAAGCAGAAATTTGGGCACTTTTGGAATTTTAATTTTTGAACAAAATCAATGGGTCCAGGGCTTAGGGAATTTCTCATATGCCGCAAAACGGTTGAAGCTCCTGTTCAAAAATCATGCTCCGAAATCAACTTCTGTCACCTCAGTGATACATTTTGGGATGGTACCTAAAGTTTAAAGCAGAAATTGGGGCACTTCTGGAAGTTTAATTTTTGACCAAAATTGATGGGTCCGGAACTTAGGGAATTTCTCATATGCAGCAAAATGGTTGAAGCTCCTGTTCAAAAATCATGCTCTGAAATCAACTTCTGTCACCTCAGTGATACATTTTGGGATGGTACCTAAAGTTTAAAGCAGAAATTGGGGCACTTTTGGAATTTTAACTTTTGACCAAAATCGATGGGTCCGGGACTTAGGGAATTTCTCATATGCAGCAAAATGGTTGAAGCTCCAGTTCAAAAATTATGCTCTGAAATCAACTTCTGTCACCTCAGTGATATATTTTGGGAGGGCACCTAAAGTTTAAAGCAGAAATTGGGGCACTTTTGGAATTTTCATTTTTGACCAAATTCGATGGGTTTGGGGATAAGGGAATTTCTCATATGCAGCAAAATGGTTGAAGCTCCTGTTCAAAATCATGCTCTGAAATCAACTTCTGTCACCTCAGTGATACATTTTAGGATGGTACCTAAAGTTTAAAGCAGAAATTGGGGCACTTTTGGAATTTTCACTTTTGACCAAAATCGATGGGTCCGGGGCTTAGGGAATTTCTCATATGCTGCAAAACAGTTGAAGCTCCTGTTCAAAAATCATGCTCCGAAATCAACTTTTGTCCTCTCGGTGATACATTTTGGGATGGTACCTAAAGTTTAAAGCAGAAATTGGGGCACTTTTGGAATTTTCATTTTTGAACAAAATCAATGGGTCCGGGGTTTAGGGAATTTCTCAAATGCCACAAAACGGTTGAAGCTCCTGTTCAAAAATCATGCTCCAAAATCAACTTCTGTCACCTCGGTGATATATTTTGGGATGGTACCTAAAGTTTAAAGCAGAAATTGGGGCACTTTTGGAATTTTCATTTTTGAACAAAATCAATGGGTCCGTGGCTTAGGGAATTTCTCAAATGTCACAAAACGGTTGAAGCTCCTGTTAAAAAATCATGCTCCAAAATCAACTTCTGTCACCTCTGTGATATATTTTGGGATGGTACCGAAAGTTTAAAGCAGAAATTGGGGCACTTTTGGAATTTTCATTTTAGACCAAAATTGATGGGTCCGGGGCTTAGGGAATTTCTCATATGCCGCAAAATGGCTGAAGCTTCTGTTCAAATATCATGCTCCAAAATCAACTTCTGTCACTACATTGATACATTTTGGGATGGTACCTAAAGTTCAAAGCAGAAATTGGGGCACTTTTGGAATTTTCATTTTTGACCAAAATCGATGGGTCCGGGTCTTAGGGAATTTCTCATATGCTGCAAAACAGTTGAAGCTCCTGTTCAAAAATCATGGTCCGAAATCAACTTCTGTTACCTTAGTGAAACATTTTGTGATGGTACCTAAAGTTTAAAGCAGAAATTGGGGCACTTTTGGATTTTCCATTTTTGAACAAAATCAATGGGTCCGGGGCTTAGGGAATTTCTCAAATGCCACAAAACGGTTGAAGCTCCTGTTCAAAAATAATGCTCTAAAATCAACTTCTGTCACCTCAGTGATATATTTTGGGATGATACCTAAAGTTTAAAGCAGAAATTGGGGCACTTTTGGAATTTTCATTTTTGACCAAAATCGATGGGTCCGCGGCTTAGGGAATTTCTCATATGCCGCAAAATGGTTGAAGCTTCTGTTCAAATATCATGCTCCGAAATCAACTTCTGTCACCACATTGATACATTTTGGGATGGTATCTAAAGTTCAAAGCAGAAATTGTGGCACTTTTGGAATTTTCATTTTTGACCAAAATCGATGGGTCCGGGGCTTAGGGAATTTCTTATATGCCGCAAAACGGTTGAAGCTCCTGTTCAAAAATCATGCTCCGAAATCAACTTCTGTCACCTCAGTGAAACATTTTGTGATGGTACCTAAAGTTTAAAGCAGAAATTGGGGCACTTTTGGAATTTTCATTTTTGACCAAAATCGATGGGTCCGGGGTTAAGGGAATTTCTCATATGCCGCAAAACGGTTGAAGCTCCTGTTCAAAAATCATGCTCCAAAATCAACTTCTGTCACCTCAGTGATATATTTTGGGATGGCACCTAAAGTTTAAAGCAGAAATTGGGACACTTTTGGAATTTTCATTTTTGACCAAAATCGATGGGTTTGGGGATAAGGGAATTTCTCATATGCAGCAAAATGGTTGAAGCTCCTGTTCAAAATCATGCTCTGAAATCAACTTCTGTCACCTCAGTGATACATTTTGGGATGGTACCTAAAGTTTAAAGCAGAAATTGGGGCACTTTTGGAATTTTCACTTTTGACCAAAATCGAGGGGTCCGGGGCTTAGGGAATTTCTCATATGCTGCAAAACAGTTGAAGCTCCTGTTCAAAAATCATGCTCCGAAATCAACTTCTGTCCTCTCGGTGATACATTTTGGGATGGTACCTAAAGTTTAAAGCAGAAATTGGGGCACTTTTGGAATTTTCATTTTTGAACAAAATCAATGGGTCCTGGGTTTAGGGAATTTCTCAAATGCCACAAAACGGTTGAAGCTCCTGTTCAAAAATCATGCTCCAAAATCAACTTCTGTCACCTCGGTAATATATTTTGGGATGGTACCTAAAGTTTAAAGCAGAAATTGGGGCACTTTTGGAATTTTCATTTTTGACCAAAATCGATGGGTCCGGGGCTTAGGGAATTTCTCATATGCCGCAAAATGGCTGAAGCTTCTGTTCAAATATCATGCTCCGAAATCAACTTCTGTCACTACATTGATACATTTTGGGATGGTACCTAAAGTTCAAAGCAGAAATTGGGGCACTTTTGGAATTTTCATTTTTGAACAAAATCAATGGGTCCGGGGCTTAGGGAATTTCTCAAATGCCACAAAACGGTTGAAGCTCCTGTTCAAAAATCATGCTCTAAAATCAACTTCTGTCACCTCGGTGATATATTTTGGGATGATACCTAAAGTTTAAAGCAGAAATTGGGGCACTTTTGGAATTTTAATTTTTGACCAAAATCGATGGGTCCGGGGCTTAGGGAATTTCTCATATGCCGCAAAATGGTTGAAGCTTCTGTTCAAATATCATGCTCCGAAATCAACTTCTGTCACCACATTGATACATTTTGGGATGGTACCTAAGGTTCAAAGCAGAAATTGGGGCACTTTTGGAATTTTCATTTTTGACCAAAATCGATGGGTCCGGGGCTTAGGGAATTTCTTATATGCCGCAAAACGGTTGAAGCTCCTGTTCAAAAATCATGCTCCGAAATCAACTTCTGTCACCTCAGTGAAACATTTTGTGATGGTACCTAAAGTTTAAAGCAGAAATTGGGGCACTTTTGGAATTTAAATTTTTGAACGAAATCAATGGGTCCGGGGCTTAGGGAATTTCTCATATGCCACTAAACGGTTGAAGCTCCTGTTCAAAAATCATGCTCCAAAATCAACTTCTGTCACCTCAGTGATACATTTTGGGATGGTACCTAAAGTTTAAAGCAGAAATTGGGACACTTTTGGAATTTTCATTTTTGACCAAAATCGATGGGTCCGGGGCTCAGGGAATTTCTCATATGTCGCAAAACGGTTGAAGCTCCTGTTCAAAAATCATGCTCCGAAATCAACTTCTGTCACCTCAGTGAAACATTTTGGGATGGTACCTAAAGTTTAAAGCAGAAATTGGGGCACTTTTGGAATTTTCATTTTTGCCCGAAATCGATGGGTCCCGGGCTTAGGGAATTTCTCATATGCCGCAAAACGGTTGAAGCTCCTGTTCAAAAATCATGCTCCAAAATCAACTTCTGTCACCTCAGTGATACATTTTGGGATGGTACCTAAAGTTTAAAGCAGAAATTGGGGCACTTTTGGAATTTTCATTTTTTACCAAAATCGATGGGTCCGGGGCTTAGGGAATTTCTCATATGCTGCAAAACAGTTGAAGCTCCTGTTCAAAAATCATGCTCCGAAATCAACTTCTGTCCTCTCGGTGATACATTTTGGAATGGTACCTAAAGTTTAAAGCAGAAATTGGGGCACTTTTGGAATTTTCATTTTTGACCAAAATCGATGGGTCCGGGGCTTAGGGAATTTCTCATATGCTGCAAAACGGTTGAAGCTCCAGTTAAAAAATCATGGTCCGAAATCAACTTCTGTCACCTCAGTGAAACATTTTGTGATGGTACCTAAAGTTTAAAGCAGAAATTGGGGCACTTTTGGAATTTTCATTTTTGACCAAAATCGATGGGTCCGGGGCTTAGGGAATTTCTCATATGCCGCAAAACGGTTGAAGCTCCTGTTCAAAAATCATGCTCCGAAATCAACTTCTGTCCTCTCGGTGATACATTTTGGGATGGTACCTAAAGTTCAAAGCAGAAATTGGGGCACTTTTGGAATTTTCATTTTTGACCAAAATTGATGGGTCCTGGGCTTTGGGAATTTCTCATATGCCGCAAAATGGTTGAAGCTCCTGTTCAAAAATCATGCTCCGAAATCAACTTCTGTCACCACATTGATACATTTTGGGATGGTACCTAAAGTTCAAAGCAGAAATTGGGACACTTTTGGAATTTTCATTTTTGACCAAAATCAATGGGTCCGGGGCTCAGGGAATTTTTCATATGTCGCAAAATGGTTGAAGCTCCTGTTCAAAAATCATGCTCCGAAATCAACTTCTGTCACCTCAGTGAAACATTTTGGGATGGTACCTAAAGTTTAAAGCGGAAATTTGGGCACTTTTGGAATTTTAATTTTTGAACAAAATCAATGGGTCCGGGGCTTAGGGAATTTCTCATATGCCGCAAAACGGTTGAAGCTCCTGTTCAAAAATCATGCTCCGAAATCAACTTCTGTCACCTCAGTGATACATTTTGGGATGGTACCTAAAGTTTAAAGCAGAAATTTGGGCACTTTTGGAATTTTAATTTTTGAACAAAATCAATGGGTCCGGGGCTTAAGGAATTTCTCATATGTCGCAAAACGGTTGAAGCTCCTGTTCAAAAATCATGCTCCGAAATCAACTTCTGTCACCTCAGTGAAACATTTTGTGATGGTACCTAAAGTTTAAAGCAGAAATTGGGGCACTTTTGGAATTTTTATTTTTGACCAAAATTGATGGGTCCCGGGCTTAGGGAATTTCTCATATGCCGCAAAACGGTTGAAGCTCCTGTTCAAAAATCATGCTCCGAAATCAACTTCTGTCACCTCAGTGATACATTTTGGGATGGTACCTAAAGTTTAAAGCAGAAATTGGGGCACTTTTGGAATTTTCATTTTTGAACGAAATCAATGGGTCCGGGGCTTAGGGAATTTCTCATATGCCACTAAACGGTTGAAGCTCATGTTCAAAAATCATGCTCCAAAATCAACTTCTGTCACCTCAGTGATACATTTTGGGATGGTACCTAAAGTTTAAAGCAGAAATTGGGACACTTTTGGAATTTTCATTTTTGACCAAAATCGATGGGTCCGGGGCTCAGGGAATTTCTCATATGTCGCAAAACGGTTGAAGCTCCTGTTCAAAAATCATGCTCCGAAATCAACTTCTGTCACCTCAGTGAAACATTTTGGGATGGTACCTAAAGTTTAAAGCAGAAATTGGGGCACTTTTGGAATTTTCATTTTTGCCCGAAATCGATGGGTCCCGGGCTTAGGGAATTTCTCATATGCCGCAAAACGGTTGAAGCTCCTGTTCAAAAATCATGCTCCAAAATCAACTTCTGTCACCTCAGTGATACATTTTGGGATGGTACCTAAAGTTTAAAGCAGAAATTGGGGCACTTTTGGAATTTTCATTTTTTACCAAAATCGATGGGTCCGGGGCTTAGGGAATTTCTCATATGCTGCAAAACAGTTGAAGCTCCTGTTCAAAAATCATGCTCCGAAATCAACTTCTGTCCTCTCGGTGATACATTTTGGAATGGTACCTAAAGTTTAAAGCAGAAATTGGGGCACTTTTGGAATTTTCATTTTTGACCAAAATCGATGGGTCCGGGGCTTAGGGAATTTCTCATATGCTGCAAAACGGTTGAAGCTCCAGTTCAAAAATCATGGTCCGAAATCAACTTCTGTCACCTCAGTGAAACATTTTGTGATGGTACCTAAAGTTTAAAGCAGAAATTGGGGCACTTTTGGAATTTTCATTTTTGACCAAAATCGATGGGTCTGGGGCTTAGGGAATTTCTCATATGCCGCAAAACGGTTGAAGCTCCTGTTCAAAAATCATGCTCCGAAATCAACTTCTGTCCTCTCGGTGATACATTTTGGGATGGTACCTAAAGTTCAAAGCAGAAATTGGGGCACTTTTGGAATTTTCATTTTTGACCAAAATTGATGGGTCCTGGGCTTTGGGAATTTCTCATATGCCGCAAAATGGTTGAAGCTCCTGTTCAAAAATCATGCTCCGAAATCAACTTCTGTCACCACATTGATACATTTTGGGATGGTACCTAAAGTTCAAAGCAGAAATTGGGACACTTTTGGAATTTTCATTTTTGACCAAAATCAATGGGTCCGGGGCTCAGGGAATTTTTCATATGTCGCAAAATGGTTGAAGCTCCTGTTCAAAAATCATGCTCCGAAATCAACTTCTGTCACCTCAGTGAAACATTTTGGGATGGTACCTAAAGTTTAAAGCAGAAATTTGGGCACTTTTGGAATTTTAATTTTTGAACAAAATCAATGGGTCCGGGGCTTAGGGAATTTCTCATATGCCGCAAAACGGTTGAAGCTCCTGTTCAAAAATCATGCTCCGAAATCAACTTCTGTCACCTCAGTGATACATTTTGGGATGGTACCTAAAGTTTAAAGCAGAAATTTGGGCACTTTTGGAATTTTAATTTTTGAACAAAATCAATGGGTCCGGGGCTTAAGGAATTTCTCATATGTCGCAAAACGGTTGAAGCTCCTGTTCAAAAATCATGCTCCGAAATCAACTTCTGTCACCTCAGTGAAACATTTTGTGATGGTACCTAAAGTTTAAAGCAGAAATTGGGGCACTTTTGGAATTTTTATTTTTGACCAAAATTGATGGGTCCCGGGCTTAGGGAATTTCTCATATGCCGCAAAACGGTTGAAGCTCCTGTTCAAAAATCATGCTCCGAAATCAACTTCTGTCACCTCAGTGATACATTTTGGGATGGTACCTAAAGTTTAAAGCAGAAATTGGGGCACTTTTGGAATTTTCATTTTTGACCAAAATCGATGGGTCCGGGGCTTAGGGAATTTCTCATATGCTGCAAAACGGTTGAAGCTCCTGTTCAAAAATCATGGTCCGAAATCAACTTCTGTCACCTCAGTGATACATTTTGTGATGGTACCTAAAGTTTAAAGCAGAAATTGGGGCACTTTTGGAATTTTCATTTTTGAACAAAATCAATGGGTCCGGGGCTTAGGGAATTTCTCATATGCTGCAAAATGGTTGAAGCTCCTGTTCAAATATCATGCTCCGAAATCAACTTCTGTCACCTTAGTGAAAATTTTTTTGTGATGGTACCTAAAGTTTAAAGCAGAAATTGGGGCACTTTTGGAATTTTCATTTTTGACCAAAATTGATGGGTCCCGGGCTTAGGGAATTTCTCATATGCCGCAAAACGGTTGAAGCTCCTGTTCAAAAATCATGCTCCGAAATCAACTTCTGTCACCTCAGTGAAACATTTTGTGATGGTACCTAAAGTTTAAAGCAGAAATTGGGGCACTTTTGGAATTTAAATTTTTGAACGAAATCAATGGGTCCGGGGCTTAGGGAATTTTTCATATGCCACTAAACGGTTGAAGCTCCTGTTCAAAAATCATGCTCCAAAATCAACTTCTGTCACCTCAGTGATACATTTTGGGATGGTACCTAAAGTTTAAAGCAGAAATTGGGGCACTTTTGGAATTTTCATTTTTGACCAAAATCGATGGGTCCGGGGCTTAGGGAATTTCTCATATGCCGCAAAACGGTTGAAGCTCCTGTTCAAAAATCATGCTCCGAAATCAACTTCTGTCCTCTCGGTGATACATTTTGGGATGGTACCTAAAGTTCAAAGCAGAAATTGGGGCACTTTTGGAATTTTCATTTTTGACCAAAATTGATGGGTCCTGGGCTTTGGGAATTTCTCATATGCCGCAAAACGGTTGAAGCTCCTGTTCAAAAATCATGCTCCAAAATCAACTTCTGTCACCTCGGTGATACATTTTGGGATGGTACCTAAAGTTTAAAGCAGAAATTGGGGCACTTTTGGAATTTTCATTTTTGACCAAAATTGATGGGTCCCGGGCTTAGGGAATTTCTCATATGCCGCAAAACGGTTGAAGCTCCTGTTCAAAAATCATGCTCCGAAATCAACTTCTGTCACCTCAGTGAAACATTTTGTGATGGTACCTAAAGTTTAAAGCAGAAATTGGGGCACTTTTGGAATTTAAATTTTTGAACGAAATCAATGGGTCCGGGGCTTAGGGAATTTCTCATATGCCACTAAACGGTTGAAGCTCCTGTTCAAAAATCATGCTCCAAAATCAACTTCTGTCACCTCAGTGATACATTTTGGGATGGTACCTAAAGTTTAAAGCAGAAATTGGGGCACTTTTGGAATTTTCATTTTTGACCAAAATCGATGGGTCCGGGGCTTAGGGAATTTCTCATATGCCGCAAAACGGTTGAAGCTCCTGTTCAAAAATCATGCTCCGAAATCAACTTCTGTCCTCTCGGTGATACATTTTGGGATGGTACCTAAAGTTCAAAGCAGAAATTGGGGCACTTTTGGAATTTTCATTTTTGACCAAAATTGATGGGTCCTGGGCTTTGGGAATTTCTCATATGCCGCAAAACGGTTGAAGCTCCTGTTCAAAAATCATGCTCCAAAATCAACTTCTGTCACCTCGGTGATACATTTTGGGATGGTACCTAAAGTTTAAAGCAGAAATTGGGGCACTTTTGGAATTTTCATTTTTTACCAAAATCGATGGGTCCGGGGATTAGGGAATTTCTCATATGCTGCAAAACGGTTGAAGCTCCAGTTCAAAAATCATGGTCCGAAATCAACTTCTGTCACCTCAGTGAAACATTTTGTGATGGTACCTAAAGTTTAAAGCAGAAATTGGGGCACTTTTGGAATTTTCATTTTTGACCAAAATCGATGGGTCCGGGGCTTAGGGAATTTCTCATATGCCGCAAAACGGTTGAAGCTCCTGTTCAAAAATCATGCTCCGAAATCAACTTCTGTCCTCTCGGTGATACATTTTGGGATGGTACCTAAAGTTCAAAGCAGAAATTGGGGCACTTTTGGAATTTTCATTTTTGACCAAAATTGATGGGTCCTGGGCTTTGGGAATTTCTCATATGCCGCAAAATGGTTGAAGCTCCTGTTCAAAAATCATGCTCCGAAATCAACTTCTGTCACCACATTGATACATTTTGGGATGGTACCTAAAGTTCAAAGCAGAAATTGGGACACTTTTGGAATTTTCATTTTTGACCAAAATCAATGGGTCCGGGGCTCAGGGAATTTTTCATATGTCGCAAAATGGTTGAAGCTCCTGTTCAAAAATCATGCTCCGAAATCAACTTCTGTCACCTCAGTGAAACATTTTGGGATGGTACCTAAAGTTTAAAGCAGAAATTTGGGCACTTTTGGAATTTTAATTTTTGAACAAAATCAATGGGTCCGGGGCTTAGGGAATTTCTCATATGCCGCAAAACGGTTGAAGCTCCTGTTCAAAAATCATGCTCCGAAATCAACTTCTGTCACCTCAGTGATACATTTTGGGATGGTACCTAAAGTTTAAAGCAGAAATTTGGGCACTTTTGGAATTTTAATTTTTGAACAAAATCAATGGGTCCGGGGCTTAAGGAATTTCTCATATGTCGCAAAACGGTTGAAGCTCCTGTTCAAAAATCATGCTCCGAAATCAACTTCTGTCACCTCAGTGAAACATTTTGTGATGGTACCTAAAGTTTAAAGCAGAAATTGGGGCACTTTTGGAATTTTTATTTTTGATCAAAATTGATGGGTCCCGGGCTTAGGGAATTTCTCATATGCCGCAAAACGGTTGAAGCTCCTGTTCAAAAATCATGCTCCGAAATCAACTTCTGTCACCTCAGTGATACATTTTGGGATGGTACTTAAAGTTTAAAGCAGAAATTGGGGCACTTTTGGAATTTTCATTTTTGACCAAAATCGATGGGTCCGGGGCTTAGGGAATTTCTCATATGCTGCAAAACGGTTGAAGCTCCTGTTCAAAAATCATGGTCCGAAATCAACTTCTGTCACCTCAGTGATACATTTTGTGATGGTACCTAAAGTTTAAAGCAGAAATTGGGGCACTTTTGGAATTTTCATTTTTGAACAAAATCAATGGGTCCGGGGCTTAGGGAATTTCTCATATGCTGCAAAATGGTTGAAGCTCCTGTTCAAATATCATGCTCCGAAATCAACTTCTGTCACCTTAGTGAAAATTTTTTTGTGATGGTACCTAAAGTTTAAAGCAGAAATTGGGGCACTTTTGGAATTTTCATTTTTGACCAAAATTGATGGGTCCCGGGCTTAGGGAATTTCTCATATGCCGCAAAACGGTTGAAGCTCCTGTTCAAAAATCATGCTCCGAAATCAACTTCTGTCACCTCAGTGATACATTTTGGAATGGTACCTAAAGTTTAAAGCAGAAATTGGGGCACTTTTGGAATTTTCATTTTTACCAAAATCGATGGGTCCGGGGCTTAGGGAATTTCTCATATGCTGCAAAACGGTTGAAGCTACTGTTCAAAAATCATGGTCCGAAATCAACTTCTGTCACCTCAGTGATACATTTTGTGATGGTACCTAAAGTTTAAAGCAGAAATTGGGGCACTTTTGGAATTTTCATTTTTGAACAAAATCAATGGGTCCGGGGCTTAGGGAATTTCTCATATGCTGCAAAATGGTTGAAGCTCCTGTTCAAAAATCATGCTCCGAAATCAACTTCTGTCACCTTAGTGAAATTTTTTTGTGATGGTACCTAAAGTTTAAAGCAGAAATTGGGGCACTTTTGGAATTTTCATTTTTGACCAAAATTGATGGGTCCCGGGCTTAGGGAATTTCTCATATGCCACAAAACGGTTGAAGCTCCTGTTCAAAAATCATGCTCCAAAATCAACTTCTGTCACCTCGGTGATACATTTTGGGATGGTACCTAAAGTTCAAAGCAGAAATTGGGGCACTTTTGGAATTTTCATTTTTGACCAAAATTGATGGGTCCTGGGCTTTGGGATTTTCTCATATGCCGCAAAACGGTTGAAGCTCCTGTTCAAAAATCATGCTCCGAAATCAACTTCTGTCACCACATTGATACATTTTGGGATGGTACCTAAAGTTCAAAGCAGAAATTTGGGCACTTTTGGAATTTTAATTTTTGAACAAAATCAATGGGTCCAGGGCTTAGGGAATTTCTCATATGCCGCAAAACGGTTGAAGCTCCTGTTCAAAAATCATGCTCCGAAATCAACTTCTGTCACCTCAGTGATACATTTTGGGATGGTACCTAAAGTTTAAAGCAGAAATTGGGGCACTTCTGGAAGTTTAATTTTAGACCAAAATTGATGGGTCCGGAACTTAGGGAATTTCTCATATGCAGCAAAATGGTTGAAGCTCCTGTTCAAAAATCATGCTCTGAAATCAACTTCTGTCACCTCAGTGATACATTTTGGGATGGTACCTAAAGTTTAAAGCAGAAATTGGGGCACTTTTGGAATTTTAACTTTTGACCAAAATCGATGGGTCCGGGACTTAGGGAATTTCTCATATGCAGCAAAATGGTTGAAGCTCCAGTTCAAAAATTATGCTCTGAAATCAACTTCTTTCACCTCAGTGATATATTTTGGGATGGCACCTAAAGTTTAAAGCAGAAATTGGGGCACTTTTGGAATTTTCATTTTTGACCAAATTCGATGGGTTTGGGGATAAGGGAATTTCTCATATGCAGCAAAATGGTTGAAGCTCCTGTTCAAAATCATGCTCTGAAATCAACTTCTGTCACCTCAGTGATACATTTTGGGATGGTACCTAAAGTTTAAAGCAGAAATTGGGGCACTTTTGGAATTTTAACTTTTGACCAAAATCGATGGGTCCGGGACTTAGGGAATTTCTCATATGCAGCAAAATGGTTGAAGCTCCAGTTCAAAAATTATGCTCTGAAATCAACTTCTTTCACCTCAGTGATATATTTTGGGATGGCACCTAAAGTTTAAAGCAGAAATTGGGGCACTTTTGGAATTTTCATTTTTGACCAAATTCGATGGGTTTGGGGATAAGGGAATTTCTCATATGCAGCAAAATGGTTGAAGCTCCTGTTCAAAATCATGCTCTGAAATCAACTTCTGTCACCTCAGTGATACATTTTAGGATGGTACCTAAAGTTTAAAGCAGAAATTGGGGCACTTTTGGAATTTTCACTTTTGACCAAAATCGATGGGTCCGGGGCTTAGGGAATTTCTCATATGCTGCAAAACAGTTGAAGCTCCTGTTCAAAAATCATGCTCCGAAATCAACTTTTGTCCTCTCGGTGATACATTTTGGGATGGTACCTAAAGTTTAAAGCAGAAATTGGGGCACTTTTGGAATTTTCATTTTTGAACAAATTCAATGGGTCCGGGGTTTAGGGAATTTCTCAAATGCCACAAAACGGTTGAAGCTCCTGTTCAAAAATCATGCTCCAAAATCAACTTCTGTCACCTCGGTGATATATTTTGGGATGGTACCTAAAGTTTAAAGCAGAAATTGGGGCACTTTTGGAATTTTCATTTTTGAACAAAATCAATGGGTCCGGGGCTTAGGGAATTTCTCAAATGCCACAAAACGGTTGAAGCTCCTGTTAAAAAATCATGCTCCAAAATCAACTTCTGTCACCTCTGTGATATATTTTGGGATGGTACCGAAAGTTTAAAGCAGAAATTGGGGCACTTTTGGAATTTTCATTTTTGACCAAAATCGATGGGTCCGCGGCTTAGGGAATTTCTCATATGCCGCAAAATGGTTGAAGCTTCTGTTCAAATATCATGCTCCGAAATCAACTTCTGTCACCACATTGATACATTTTGGGATGGTATCTAAAGTTCAAAGCAGAAATTGTGGCACTTTTGGAATTTTCATTTTTGACCAAAATCGATGGGTCCGGGGCTTAGGGAATTTCTTATATGCCGCAAAACGGTTGAAGCTCCTGTTCAAAAATCATGCTCCGAAATCAACTTCTGTCACCTCAGTGAAACATTTTGTGATGGTACCTAAAGTTTAAAGCAGAAATTGGGGCACTTTTGGAATTTTCATTTTTGACCAAAATCGATGGGTCCGGGGTTAAGGGAATTTCTCATATGCCGCAAAACGGTTGAAGCTCCTGTTCAAAAATCATGCTCCAAAATCAACTTCTGTCACCTCAGTGATATATTTTGGGATGGCACCTAAAGTTTAAAGCAGAAATTGGGACACTTTTGGAATTTTCATTTTTGACCAAAATCGATGGGTTTGGGGATAAGGGAGTTTCTCATATGCAGCAAAATGGTTGAAGCTCCTGTTCAAAATCATGCTCTGAAATCAACTTCTGTCACCTCAGTGATACATTTTGGGATGGTACCTAAAGTTTAAAGCAGAAATTGGGGCACTTTTGGAATTTTCACTTTTGACCAAAATCGAGGGGTCCGGGGCTTAGGGAATTTCTCATATGCTGCAAAACAGTTGAAGCTCCTGTTCAAAAATCATGCTCCGAAATCAACTTCTGTCCTCTCGGTGATACATTTTGGGATGGTACCTAAAGTTTAAAGCAGAAATTGGGGCACTTTTGGAATTTTCATTTTTGAACAAAATCAATGGGTCCTGGGTTTAGGGAATTTCTCAAATGCCACAAAACGGTTGAAGCTCCTGTTCAAAAATCATGCTCCAAAATCAACTTCTGTCACCTCGGTAATATATTTTGGGATGGTACCTAAAGTTTAAAGCAGAAATTGGGGCACTTTTGGAATTTTCATTTTTGACCAAAATCGATGGGTCCGGGGCTTAGGGAATTTCTCATATGCCGCAAAATGGCTGAAGCTTCTGTTCAAATATCATGCTCCGAAATCAACTTCTGTCACTACATTGATACATTTTGGGATGGTACCTAAAGTTCAAAGCAGAAATTGGGGCACTTTTGGAATTTTCATTTTTGAACAAAATCAATGGGTCCGGGGCTTAGGGAATTTCTCAAATGCCACAAAACGGTTGAAGCTCCTGTTCAAAAATCATGCTCTAAAATCAACTTCTGTCACCTCGGTGATATATTTTGGGATGATACCTAAAGTTTAAAGCAGAAATTGGGGCACTTTTGGAATTTTAATTTTTGAACAAAATCGATGGGTCCGGGGCTTAGGGAATTTCTCATATGCCGCAAAATGGTTGAAGCTTCTGTTCAAATATCATGCTCCGAAATCAACTTCTGTCACCACATTGATACATTTTGGGATGGTACCTAAGGTTCAAAGCAGAAATTGGGGCACTTTTGGAATTTTCATTTTTGACCAAAATCGATGGGTCCGGGGATTAGGGAATTTCTCATATGCTGCAAAACGGTTGAAGCTCCAGTTCAAAAATCATGCTCCGAAATCAACTTCTGTCACCTCAGTGAAACATTTTGTGATGGTACCTAAAGTTTAAAGCAGAAATTGGGGCACTTTTGGAATTTAAATTTTTGAACGAAATCAATGGGTCCGGGGCTTAGGGAATTTCTCATATGCCACTAAACGGTTGAAGCTCCTGTTCAAAAATCATGCTCCAAAATCAACTTCTGTCACCTCAGTGATACATTTTGGGATGGTACCTAAAGTTTAAAGCAGAAATTGGGGCACTTTTGGAATTTTCATTTTTGACCAAAATCGATGGGTCCGGGGCTTAGGGAATTTCTCATATGCAGCAAAACGGTTGAAGCTCCTGTTCAAAAATCATGCTCCGAAATCAACTTCTGTCCTCTCGGTGATACATTTTGGGATGGTACCTAAAGTTCAAAGCAGAAATAGGGGCACTTTTGGAATTTTCATTTTTGACCAAAATTGATGGGTCCTGGGCTTTGGGAATTTCTCATATGCCGCAAAACGGTTGAAGCTCCTGTTCAAAAATCATGCTCCAAAATCAACTTCTGTCACCTCGGTGATACATTTTGGGATGGTACCTAAAGTTTAAAGCAGAAATTGGGACACTTTTGGAATTTTCATTTTTGACCAAAATCGATGGGTCCGGGGCTCAGGGAATTTCTCATATGTCGCAAAACGGTTGAAGCTCTTGTTCAAAAATCATGCTCCGAAATCAACTTCTGTCACCTCAGTGAAACATTTTGGGATGGTACCTAAAGTTTAAAGCAGAAATTGGGGCACTTTTGGAATTTTCATTTTTGCCCGAAATCGATGGGTCCCGGGCTTAGGGAATTTCTCATATGCCGCAAAACGGTTGAAGCTCCTGTTCAAAAATCATGCTCCAAAATCAACTTCTGTCACCTCAGTGATACATTTTGGGATGGTACCTAAAGTTTAAAGCAGAAATTGGGGCACTTTTGGAATTTTCATTTTTGACCAAAATCGATGGGTCCGGGGCTTAGGGAATTTCTCATATGCCGCAAAACGGTTGAAGCTCCTGTTCAAAAATCATGCTCCGAAATCAACTTCTGTCCTCTCGGTTATACATTTTGGGATGGTACCTAAAGTTCAAAGCAGAAATTGGGGCACTTTTGGAATTTTCATTTTTGACCAAAATTGATGGGTCCTGGGCTTTGGGAATTTCTCATATGCCGCAAAATGGTTGAAGCTCCTGTTCAAAAATCATGCTCCGAAATCAACTTCTGTCACCACATTGATACATTTTGGGATGGTACCTAAAGTTCAAAGCAGAAATTGGGACACTTTTGGAATTTTCATTTTTGACCAAAATCAATGGGTCCGGGGCTCAGGGAATTTTTCATATGTCGCAAAATGGTTGAAGCTCCTGTTCAAAAATCATGCTCCGAAATCAACTTCTGTCACCTCAGTGAAACATTTTGGGATGGTACCTAAAGTTTAAAGCAGAAATTTGGGCACTTTTGGAATTTTAATTTTTGAACAAAATCAATGGGTCCGGGGCTTAAGGAATTTCTCATATGCAGCAAAATGATTGAAGCTCCTGTTCAAAAATCATGCTCTGAAATCAACTTCTGTCACCTCAGTGATACATTTTGGGATGGTACCTAAAGTTTAAAGCAGAAATTGGGGCACTTTTGGAATTTTCACTTTTGACCAAAATCGATGGGTCCGGTACTTAGGGAATTTCTCATATGCAGCAAAACAGTTGAAGCTCCTGTTCAAAAATCATGCTCCGAAATCAACTTTTGTCCTCTCGGTGATACATTTTGGGATGGTACCTAAAGTTTAAAGCAGAAATTGGGGCACTTTTGGAATTTTCATTTTTGAACAAAATCGATGGGTCCGGGGCTTAGGGAATTTCTCATATGCCGCAAAACGGTTGAAGCTTCTGTTCAAATATCATGCTCCGAAATCAACTTCTGTCACCACATTGATACATTTTGGGATGGTATCTAAAGTTCAAAGCAGAAATTGTGGCACTTTTGGAATTTTCATTTTTGACCAAAATCGATGGGTCCGGGGCTTAGGGAATTTCTTATATGCCGCAAAACGGTTGAAGCTCCTGTTCAAAAATCATGCTCCGAAATCAACTTCTGTCACCTCAGTGAAACATTTTGTGATGGTACCTAAAGTTTAAAGCAGAAATTGGGGCACTTTTGGAATTTTCATTTTTGACCAAAATCGATGGGTCCGGGGTTAAGGGAATTTCTCATATGCCGCAAAACGGTTGAAGCTCCTGTTCAAAAATCATGCTCCAAAATCAACTTCTGTCACCTCAGTGATATATTTTGGGATGGCACCTAAAGTTTAAAGCAGAAATTGGGACACTTTTGGAATTTTCATTTTTGACCAAAATCGATGGGTTTGGGGATAAGGGAATTTCTCATATGCAGCAAAATGGTTGAAGCTCCTGTTCAAAATCATGCTCTGAAATCAACTTCTGTCACCTCAGTGATACATTTTGGGATGGTACCTAAAGTTTAAAGCAGAAATTGGGGCACTTTTGGAATTTTCACTTTTGACCAAAATCGAGGGGTCCGGGGCTTAGGGAATTTCTCATATGCTGCAAAACAGTTGAAGCTCCTGTTCAAAAATCATGCTCCGAAATCAACTTCTGTCCTCTCGGTGATACATTTTGGGATGGTACCTAAAGTTTAAAGCAGAAATTGGGGCACTTTTGGAATTTTCATTTTTGAACAAAATCAATGGGTCCTGGGTTTAGGGAATTTCTCAAATGCCACAAAACGGTTGAAGCTCCTGTTCAAAAATCATGCTCCAAAATCAACTTCTGTCACCTCGGTAATATATTTTGGGATGGTACCTAAAGTTTAAAGCAGAAATTGGGGCACTTTTGGAATTTTCATTTTTGACCAAAATCGATGGGTCCGGGGCTTAGGGAATTTCTCATATGCCGCAAAATGGCTGAAGCTTCTGTTCAAATATCATGCTCCGAAATCAACTTCTGTCACTACATTGATACATTTTGGGATGGTACCTAAAGTTCAAAGCAGAAATTGGGGCACTTTTGGAATTTTCATTTTTGAACAAAATCAATGGGTCCGGGGTTAGGGAATTTCTCAAATGCCACAAAACGGTTGAAGCTCCTGTTCAAAAATCATGCTCTAAAATCAACTTCTGTCACCTCGGTGATATATTTTGGGATGATACCTAAAGTTTAAAGCAGAAATTGGGGCACTTTTGGAATTTTAATTTTTGACCAAAATCGATGGGTCCGGGGCTTAGGGAATTTCTCATATGCCGCAAAATGGTTGAAGCTTCTGTTCAAATATCATGCTCCGAAATCAACTTCTGTCACCACATTGATACATTTTGGGATGGTACCTAAGGTTCAAAGCAGAAATTGGGGCACTTTTGGAATTTTCATTTTTGACCAAAATCGATGGGTCCGGGGCTTAGGGAATTTCTTATATGCCGCAAAACGGTTGAAGCTCCTGTTCAAAAATCATGCTCCGAAATCAACTTCTGTCACCTCAGTGAAACATTTTGTGATGGTACCTAAAGTTTAAAGCAGAAATTGGGGCACTTTTGGAATTTAAATTTTTGAACGAAATCAATGGGTCCGGGGCTTAGGGAATTTCTCATATGCCACTAAACGGTTGAAGCTCCTGTTCAAAAATCATGCTCCAAAATCAACTTCTGTCACCTCAGTGATACATTTTGGGATGGTACCTAAAGTTTAAAGCAGAAATTGGGGCACTTTTGGAATTTTCATTTTTGACCAAAATCGATGGGTCCGGGGCTTAGGGAATTTCTCATATGCCGCAAAACGGTTAAGCTCCTGTTCAAAAATCATGCTCCGAAATCAACTTCTGTCCTCTCGGTGATACATTTTGGGATGGTACCTAAAGTTCAAAGCAGAAATTGGGGCACTTTTGGAATTTTCATTTTTGACCAAAATTGATGGGTCCTGGGCTTTGGGAATTTCTCATATGCCGCAAAACGGTTGAAGCTCCTGTTCAAAAATCATGCTCCAAAATCAACTTCTGTCACCTCGGTGATACATTTTGGGATGGTACCTAAAGTTTAAAGCAGAAATTGGGACACTTTTGGAATTTTCATTTTTGACCAAAATCGATGGGTCCGGGGCTCAGGGAATTTCTCATATGTCGCAAAACGGTTGAAGCTCCTGTTCAAAAATCATGCTCCGAAATCAACTTCTGTCACCTCAGTGAAACTTTTTGGGATGGTACCTAAAGTTTAAAGCAGAAATTGGGGCACTTTTGGAATTTTCATTTTTGCCCGAAATCGATGGGTCCCGGGCTTAGGGAATTTCTCATATGCCGCAAAACGGTTGAAGCTCCTGTTCAAAAATCATGCTCCAAAATCAACTTCTGTCACCTCAGTGATACATTTTGGGATGGTACCTAAAGTTTAAAGCAGAAATTGGGGCACTTTTGGAATTTTCATTTTTGACCAAAATCGATGGGTCCGGGGCTTAGGGAATTTCTCATATGCCGCAAAACGGTTGAAGCTCCTGTTCAAAAATCATGCTCCGAAATCAACTTCTGTCCTCTCGGTGATACATTTTGGGATGGTACCTAAAGTTTAAAGCAGAAATTTGGGCACTTTTGGAATTTTAATTTTTGAACAAAATCAATGGGTCCGGGGCTTAGGGAATTTCTCATATGCCGCAAAACGGTTGAAGCTCCTGTTCAAAAATCATGCTCCGAAATCAACTTCTGTCACCTCGGTGATATATTTTGGGATGGTACCTAACGTTTAAAGCAGAAATTGGGGCACTTTTGGAATTTTCATTTTTGAACAAAATCAATGGGTCCGGGGCTTAGGGAATTTCTCAAATGCCACAAAACGGCTGAAGCTCCTGTTAAAAAATCATGCTCCAAAATCAACTTCTGTCACCTCAGTGATATATTTTGGGATGGTACCGAAAGTTTAAAGCAGAAATTGGGGCACTTTTGGAATTTTCATTTTTGACCAAAATCGATGGTTCCGGGGCTTAGGGAATTTCTCATATGCCGCAAAATGGCTGAAGCTTCTGTTCAAATATCATGCTCCGAAATCAACTTCTGTCACCACATTGATACATTTTGGGATGGTACCTAAAGTTCAAAGCAGAAATTGGGGCACTTTTGGAATTTTCATTTTAGACCAAAATCGATGGGTCCGGGGCTTAGGGAATTTCTCATAAACCGCAAAAGGTTTGAAGCTCCTGTTCAAAAATCATGGTCCGAAATCAACTTCTGTTACCTCAGTGAAACATTTTGTGATGGTACCTAAAGTTTAAAGCAGAAATTGGGGCACTTTTGGAATTTTCATTTTTGAACAAAATCAATGGGTCCGGGGCTTAGGGAATTTCTCAAATGCCACAAAACGGTTGAAGCTCCTGTTCAAAAATCATGCTCCGAAATCAACTTCTGTCACCTCGTGATATATTTTGGGATGGTACCTAAAGTTTAAAGCAGAAATTGGGGCACTTTTGGATTTTTCATTTTTGACCAAAATCGATGGGTCCGGGGCTTAGGGAATTTCTCATATGCCGCAAAATGGTTGAAGCTTCTGTTCAAATATCATGCTCCGAAATCAACTTCTGTCACCACATTGATACATTTTGGGATGGTACCTAAAGTTCAAAGCAGAAATTGGAAAACTTTTGGAATTTTCATTTTTGACCAAAATCGATGGGTCTGGGGCTTAGGGAATTTCTTATATGCCGCAAAACAATTGAAGCTCCTGTTCAAAAAGCATGCTCCGAAATCAACTTCTGTCATCTCAGTGAAACATTTTGTAATGGTACCTAAAGTTTAAAGCAGAAATTGGGGCACTTTTGGAATTTTAATTTTTGAACAAAATCAATGGGTCCGTGGCTTAGGGAATTTCTCATATGCCACTAAACGGTTGAAGCTCCTGTTCAAAAATCATGCTCTGAAATCAACTTCTGTCACCTCAGTGATACATTTTGGGATGGTACCTAAAGTTTAAAGCAGAAATTGGGGCACTTTTGGAATTTTAATTTTTGAACAAAATCAATGGGTCCGGGGCTTAGGGAATTTCTCATATGCCGCAAAATGGTTGAAGCTTCTGTTCAAATATCATGCTCCGAAATCAACTTCTGTCACCACATTGATACATTTTGGGATGGTACCTAAAGTTCAAAGCAGAAATTGGAAAACTTTTGAAATTTTCATTTTTGACCAAAATCGATGGGTCCGGGGCTTAGGGAATTTCTTATATGCCGCAAAACGGTTGAAGCTCCTGTTCAAAAATCATGCTCCGAAATCAACTTCTGTCACGTCAGTGAAACATTTTGTGATGGTACCTAAAGTTTAAAGCAGAAATTGGGGCACTTTTGGAATTTTCATTTTTGACCAAAATTGATGGGTCCTGGGCTTAGGGAATTTCTCATATGCCGCAAAACGGTTGAAGCTCTTGTTCAAAAATCATGCTCCGAAATCAACTTCTGTCACTTCGGTGATACATTTTGGGATGGTACCTAAAGTTTAAATCAGAAATTGGGACACTTTTGGAATTTTCATTTTTGACCAAAATCGATGGGTCCGGGGCTTAGGGAATTTCTCATATGCTGCAAAACAGTTGAAGCTCCTGTTCAAAAATCATGCTCCGAAATCAACTTCTGTCCTCTCGGTGATACATTTTGGAATGGTACCTAAAGTTTAAAGCAGAAATTGGGGCACTTTTGGAATTTTCATTTTTGACCAAAATCGATGGGTCCGGGGCTTAGGGAATTTCTCATATGCTGCAAAACAGTTGAAGCTCCTGTTCAAAAATCATGCTCCGAAATCAACTTCTGTCCTCTCGGTGATACATTTTGGAATGGTACCTAAAGTTTAAAGCAGAAATTGGGGCACTTTTGGAATTTTCATTTTTGACCAAAATCGATGGGTCCGGGGCTTAGGGAATTTCTCATATGCTGCAAAACGGTTGAAGCTCCTGTTCAAAAATCATGGTCCGAAATCAACTTCTGTCACCTCAGTGATACATTTTGTGATGGTACCTAAAGTTTAAAGCAGAAATTGGGGCACTTTTGGAATTTTCATTTTTGAACAAAATCAATGGGTCCGGGGCTTAGGGAATTTCTCATATGCCACATAACGGTTGAAGCTCCTGTTCAAAAATCATGCTCCAAAATCAACTTCTGTCACCTCGGTGATACATTTTGGGATGGTACCTAAAGTTCAAAGCAGAAATTGGGGCACTTTTGGAATTTTCATTTTTGACCAAAATTGATGGGTCCTGGGCTTTGGGAATTTCTCATATGCCGCAAAACGGTTGAAGCTCCTGTTCAAAAATCATGCTCCGAAATCAACTTCTGTCACCACATTGATACATTTTGGGATGGTACCTAAAGTTCAAAGCAGAAATTGGGACACTTTTGGAATTTTCATTTTTGACCAAAATCAATGGGTCCGGGGCTCAGGAAATTTCTCATATGTCGCAAAACGGTTGAAGCTCCAGTTCAAAAATCATGCTCCGAAATCAACTTCTGTCACCTCAGTGAAACATTTTGGGATGGTACCTAAAGTTTAAAGCAGAAATTTGGGCACTTTTGGAATTTTAATTTTTGAACAAAATCAATGGGTCCAGGGCTTAGGGAATTTCTCATATGCCGCAAAACGATTGAAGCTCCTGTTCAAAAATCATGCTCCGAAATCAACTTCTGTCACCTCAGTGATACATTTTGGGATGGTACCTAAAGTTTAAAGCAGAAATTGGGGCACTTCTGGAAGTTTAATTTTTGACCAAAATTCAAGGGTCCGGAACTTAGGGAATTTCTCATATGCAGCAAAAGGGTTGAAGCTCCTGTTCAAAAATCATGCTCTGAAATCAACTTCTGTCACCTCAGTGATACATTTTGGGATGGTACCTAAAGTTTAAAGCAGAAATTGGGGCACTTTTGGAATTTTCATTTTTGACCAAAATCGATGGGTCCGGGGCTTAGGGAATTTCTCATATGCAGCAAAACGGTTGAAGCTCCTGTTCAAAAATCATGCTCCGAAATCAACTTCTGTCCTCTCGGTGATACATTTTGGGATGGTACCTAAAGTTCAAAGCAGAAATTGGGGCACTTTTGGAATTTTCATTTTTGACCAAAATTGATGGGTCCTGGGCTTTGGGAATTTCTCATATGCCGCAAAACGGTTGAAGCTCCTGTTCAAAAATCATGCTCCAAAATCAACTTCTGTCACCTCGGTGATACATTTTGGGATGGTACCTAAAGTTTAAAGCAGAAATTGGGACACTTTTGGAATTTTCATTTTTGACCAAAATCGATGGGTCCGGGGCTCAGGGAATTTCTCATATGTCGCAAAACGGTTGAAGCTCTTGTTCAAAAATCATGCTCCGAAATCAACTTCTGTCACCTCAGTGAAACATTTTGGGATGGTACCTAAAGTTTAAAGCAGAAATTGGGGCACTTTTGGAATTTTCATTTTTGCCCGAAATCGATGGGTCCCGGGCTTAGGGAATTTCTCATATGCCGCAAAACGGTTGAAGCTCCTGTTCAAAAATCATGCTCCAAAATCAACTTCTGTCACCTCAGTGATACATTTTGGGATGGTACCTAAAGTTTAAAGCAGAAATTGGGGCACTTTTGGAATTTTCATTTTTGACCAAAATCGATGGGTCCGGGGCTTAGGGAATTTCTCATATGCCGCAAAACGGTTGAAGCTCCTGTTCAAAAATCATGCTCCGAAATCAACTTCTGTCCTCTCGGTGATACATTTTGGGATGGTACCTAAAGTTCAAAGCAGAAATTGGGGCACTTTTGGAATTTTCATTTTTGACCAAAATTGATGGGTCCTGGGCTTTGGGAATTTCTCATATGCCGCAAAATGGTTGAAGCTCCTGTTCAAAAATCATGCTCCGAAATCAACTTCTGTCACCACATTGATACATTTTGGGATGGTACCTAAAGTTCAAAGCAGAAATTGGGACACTTTTGGAATTTTCATTTTTGACCAAAATCAATGGGTCCGGGGCTCAGGGAATTTTTCATATGTCGCAAAATGGTTGAAGCTCCTGTTCAAAAATCATGCTCCGAAATCAACTTCTGTCACCTCAGTGAAACATTTTGGGATGGTACCTAAAGTTTAAAGCAGAAATTTGGGCACTTTTGGAATTTTAATTTTTGAACAAAATCAATGGGTCCGGGGCTTAAGGAATTTCTCATATGCAGCAAAATGATTGAAGCTCCTGTTCAAAAATCATGCTCTGAAATCAACTTCTGTCACCTCAGTGATACATTTTGGGATGGTACCTAAAGTTTAAAGCAGAAATTGGGGCACTTTTGGAATTTTCACTTTTGACCAAAATCGATGGGTCCGGTACTTAGGGAATTTCTCATATGCAGCAAAACAGTTGAAGCTCCTGTTCAAAAATCATGCTCCGAAATCAACTTTTGTCCTCTCGGTGATACATTTTGGGATGGTACCTAAAGTTTAAAGCAGAAATTGGGGCACTTTTGGAATTTTCATTTTTGAACAAAATCGATGGGTCCGGGGCTTAGGGAATTTCTCATATGCCGCAAAACGGTTGAAGCTTCTGTTCAAATATCATGCTCCGAAATCAACTTCTGTCACCACATTAATACATTTTGGGATGGTATCTAAAGTTCAAAGCAGAAATTGTGGCACTTTTGGAATTTTCATTTTTGACCAAAATCGATGGGTCCGGGGCTTAGGGAATTTCTTATATGCCGCAAAACGGTTGAAGCTCCTGTTCAAAAATCATGCTCCGAAATCAACTTCTGTCACCTCAGTGAAACATTTTGTGATGGTACCTAAAGTTTAAAGCAGAAATTGGGGCACTTTTGGAATTTTCATTTTTGACCAAAATCGATGGGTCCGGGGTTAAGGGAATTTCTCATATGCCGCAAAACGGTTGAAGCTCCTGTTCAAAAATCATGCTCCAAAATCAACTTCTGTCACCTCAGTGATATATTTTGGGATGGCACCTAAAGTTTAAAGCAGAAATTGGGACACTTTTGGAATTTTCATTTTTGACCAAAATCGATGGGTTTGGGGATAAGGGAATTTCTCATATGCAGCAAAATGGTTGAAGCTCCTGTTCAAAAATCATGCTCCGAAATCAACTTCTGTCCTCTCGGTGATACATTTTGGGATGGTACCTAAAGTTTAAAGCAGAAATTGGGGCACTTTTGGAATTTTAATTTTTGAACAAAATCAATGGGTCCTGGGTTTAGGGAATTTCTCAAATGCCACAAAACGGTTGAAGCTCCTGTTCAAAAATCATGCTCCAAAATCAACTTCTGTCACCTCGGTAATATATTTTGGGATGGTACCTAAAGTTTAAAGCAGAAATTGGGGCACTTTTGGAATTTTCATTTTTGACCAAAATCGATGGGTCCGGGGCTTAGGGAATTTCTCATATGCCGCAAAATGGCTGAAGCTTCTGTTCAAATATCATGCTCCGAAATCAACTTCTGTCACTACATTGATACATTTTGGGATGGTACCTAAAGTTCAAAGCAGAAATTGGGGCACTTTTGGAATTTTCATTTTTGAACAAAATCAATGGGTCCGGGGTTAGGGAATTTCTCAAATGCCACAAAACGGTTGAAGCTCCTGTTCAAAAATCATGCTCTAAAATCAACTTCTGTCACCTCGGTGATATATTTTGGGATGATACCTAAAGTTTAAAGCAGAAATTGGGGCACTTTTGGAATTTTAATTTTTGACCAAAATCGATGGGTCCGGGGCTTAGGGAATTTCTCATATGCCGCAAAATGGTTGAAGCTTCTGTTCAAATATCATGCTCCGAAATCAACTTCTGTCACCACATTGATACATTTTGGGATGGTACCTAAGGTTCAAAGCAGAAATTGGGGCACTTTTGGAATTTTCATTTTTGACCAAAATCGATGGGTCCGGGGCTTAGGGAATTTCTTATATGCCGCAAAACGGTTGAAGCTCCTGTTCAAAAATCATGCTCCGAAATCAACTTCTGTCACCTCAGTGAAACATTTTGTGATGGTACCTAAAGTTTAAAGCAGAAATTGGGGCACTTTTGGAATTTAAATTTTTGAACGAAATCAATGGGTCCGGGGCTTAGGGAATTTCTCATATGCCACTAAACGGTTGAAGCTCCTGTTCAAAAATCATGCTCCAAAATCAACTTCTGTCACCTCAGTGATACATTTTGGGATGGTACCTAAAGTTTAAAGCAGAAATTGGGGCACTTTTGGAATTTTCATTTTTGACCAAAATCGATGGGTCCGGGGCTTAGGGAATTTCTCATATGCCGCAAAACGGTTGAAGCTCCTGTTCAAAAATCATGCTCCGAAATCAACTTCTGTCCTCTCGGTGATACATTTTGGGATGGTACCTAAAGTTCAAAGCAGAAATTGGGGCACTTTTGGAATTTTCATTTTTGACCAAAATTGATGGGTCCTGGGCTTTGGGAATTTCTCATATGCCGCAAAACGGTTGAAGCTCCTGTTCAAAAATCATGCTCCAAAATCAACTTCTGTCACCTCGGTGATACATTTTGGGATGGTACCTAAAGTTTAAAGCAGAAATTGGGACACTTTTGGAATTTTCATTTTTGACCAAAATCGATGGGTCCGGGGCTCAGGGAATTTCTCATATGTCGCAAAACGGTTGAAGCTCCTGTTCAAAAATCATGCTCCGAAATCAACTTCTGTCACCTCAGTGAAACTTTTTGGGATGGTACCTAAAGTTTAAAGCAGAAATTGGGGCACTTTTGGAATTTTCATTTTTGCCCGAAATCGATGGGTCCCGGGCTTAGGGAATTTCTCATATGCCGCAAAACGGTTGAAGCTCCTGTTCAAAAATCATGCTCCAAAATCAACTTCTGTCACCTCAGTGATACATTTTGGGATGGTACCTAAAGTTTAAAGCAGAAATTGGGGCACTTTTGGAATTTTCATTTTTGACCAAAATCGATGGGTCCGGGGCTTAGGGAATTTCTCATATGCCGCAAAACGGTTGAAGCTCCTGTTCAAAAATCATGCTCCGAAATCAACTTCTGTCCTCTCGGTGATACATTTTGGGATGGTACCTAAAGTTCAAAGCAGAAATTGGGGCACTTTTGGAATTTTCATTTTTGACCAAAATTGATGGGTCCTGGGCTTTGGGAATTTCTCATATGCCGCAAAATGGTTGAAGCTCCTGTTCAAAAATCATGCTCCGAAATCAACTTCTGTCACCACATTGATACATTTTGGGATGGTACCTAAAGTTCAAAGCAGAAATTGGGACACTTTTGGAATTTTCATTTTTGACCAAAATCAATGGGTCCGGGGCTCAGGGAATTTTTCATATGTCGCAAAATGGTTGAAGCTCCTGTTCAAAAATCATGCTCCGAAATCAACTTCTGTCACCTCAGTGAAACATTTTGGGATGGTACCTAAAGTTTAAAGCAGAAATTTGGGCACTTTTGGAATTTTAATTTTTGAACAAAATCAATGGGTCCGGGGCTTAGGGAATTTCTCATATGCCGCAAAACGGTTGAAGCTCCTGTTCAAAAATCATGCTCCGAAATCAACTTCTGTCACCTCGGTGATATATTTTGGGATGGTACCTAAAGTTTAAAGCAGAAATTGGGGCACTTTTGGAATTTTCATTTTTGAACAAAATCAATGGGTCCGGGGCTTAGGGAATTTCTCAAATGCCACAAAACGGCTGAAGCTCCTGTTAAAAAATCATGCTCCAAAATCAACTTCTGTCACCTCAGTGATATATTTTGGGATGGTACCGAAAGTTTAAAGCAGAAATTGGGGCACTTTTGGAATTTTCATTTTTGACCAAAATCGATGGTTCCGGGGCTTAGGGAATTTCTCATATGCCGCAAAATGGCTGAAGCTTCTGTTCAAATATCATGCTCCGAAATCAACTTCTGTCACCACATTGATACATTTTGGGATGGTACCTAAAGTTCAAAGCAGAAATTGGGGCACTTTTGGAATTTTCATTTTAGACCAAAATCGATGGGTCCGGGGCTTAGGGAATTTCTCATAAACCGCAAAAGGTTTGAAGCTCCTGTTCAAAAATCATGCTCCGAAATCAACTTCTGTTACCTCAGTGAAACATTTTGTGATGGTACCTAAAGTTTAAAGCAGAAATTGGGGCACTTTTGGAATTTTCATTTTTGAACAAAATCAATGGGTCCGGGGCTTAGGGAATTTCTCAAGTGCCACAAAACGGTTGAAGCTCCTGTTCAAAAATCATGCTCCGAAATCAACTTCTGTCACCTCGTGATATATTTTGGGATGGTACCTAAAGTTTAAAGCAGAAATTGGGGCACTTTTGGATTTTTCATTTTTGACCAAAATCGATGGGTCCGGGGCTTAGGGAATTTCTCATATGCCGCAAAATGGTTGAAGCTTCTGTTCAAATATCATGCTCCGAAATCAACTTCTGTCACCACATTGATACATTTTGGGATGGTACCTAAAGTTCAAAGCAGAAATTGGAAAACTTTTGGAATTTTCATTTATGACCAAAATCGATGGGTCTGGGGCTTAGGGAATTTCTTATATGCCGCAAAACAATTGAAGCTCCTGTTCAAAAAGCATGCTCCGAAATCAACTTCTGTCATCTCAGTGAAACATTTTGTAATGGTACCTAAAGTTTAAAGCAGAAATTGGGGCACTTTTGGAATTTTAATTTTTGAACAAAATCAATGGGTCCGTGGCTTAGGGAATTTCTCATATGCCACTAAACGGTTGAAGCTCCTGTTCAAAAATCATGCTCTGAAATCAACTTCTGTCACCTCAGTGATACATTTTGGGATGGTACCTAAAGTTTAAAGCAGAAATTGGGGCACTTTTGGAATTTTAATTTTTGAACAAAATCAATGGGTCCGGGGCTTAGGGAATTTCTCATATGCCGCAAAATGGTTGAAGCTCCTGTTCAAATATCATGCTCCGAAATCAACTTCTGTCACCACATTGATACATTTTGGGATGGTACCTAAAGTTCAAAGCAGAAATTGGAAAACTTTTGAAATTTTCATTTTTGACCAAAATCGATGGGTCCGGGGCTTAGGGAATTTCTTATATGCCGCAAAACGGTTGAAGCTCCTGTTCAAAAATCATGCTCCGAAATCAACTTCTGTCACGTCAGTGAAACATTTTGTGATGGTACCTAAAGTTTAAAGCAGAAATTGGGGCACTTTTGGAATTTAAATTTTTGAACGAAATCAATGGGTCCGGGGCTTAGGGAATTTCTCATATGCCACTAAACGGTTGAAGCTCCTGTTCAAAAATCATGCTCCAAAATCAACTTCTGTCACCTCAGTGATACATTTTGGGATGGTACCTAAAGTTTAAAGCAGAAATTGGGGCACTTTTGGAATTTTCATTTTTGACCAAAATCGATGGGTCCGGGGCTTAGGGAATTTCTTATATGCCGCAAAACGGTTGAAGCTCCTGTTCAAAAATCATGCTCCGAAATCAACTTCTGTCACCTCAGTGAAACATTTTGTGATGGTACCTAAAGTTTAAAGCAGAAATTGGGGCACTTTTGGAATTTAAATTTTTGAACGAAATCAATGGGTCCGGGGCTTAGGGAATTTCTCATATGCCACTAAACGGTTGAAGCTCCTGTTCAAAAATCATGCTCCAAAATCAACTTCTGTCACCTCAGTGATACATTTTGGGATGGTACCTAAAGTTTAAAGCAGAAATTGGGGCACTTTTGGAATTTTCATTTTTGACCAAAATCGATGGGTCCGGGGCTTAGGGAATTTCTCATATGCCGCAAAACGGTTGAAGCTCCTGTTCAAAAATCATGCTCCGAAATCAACTTCTGTCCTCTCGGTGATACATTTTGGGATGGTACCTAAAGTTCAAAGCAGAAATTGGGGCACTTTTGGAATTTTCATTTTTGACCAAAATTGATGGGTCCTGGGCTTTGGGAATTTCTCATATGCCGCAAAACGGTTGAAGCTCCTGTTCAAAAATCATGCTCCAAAATCAACTTCTGTCACCTCGGTGATACATTTTGGGATGGTACCTAAAGTTTAAAGCAGAAATTGGGACACTTTTGGAATTTTCATTTTTGACCAAAATCGATGGGTCCGGGGCTCAGGGAATTTCTCATATGTCGCAAAACGGTTGAAGCTCCTGTTCAAAAATCATGCTCCGAAATCAACTTCTGTCACCTCAGTGAAACTTTTTGGGATGGTACCTAAAGTTTAAAGCAGAAATTGGGGCACTTTTGGAATTTTCATTTTTGCCCGAAATCGATGGGTCCCGGGCTTAGGGAATTTCTCATATGCCGCAAAACGGTTGAAGCTCCTGTTCAAAAATCATGCTCCAAAATCAACTTCTGTCACCTCAGTGATACATTTTGGGATGGTACCTAAAGTTTAAAGCAGAAATTGGGGCACTTTTGGAATTTTCATTTTTGACCAAAATCGATGGGTCCGGGGCTTAGGGAATTTCTCATATGCCGCAAAACGGTTGAAGCTCCTGTTCAAAAATCATGCTCCGAAATCAACTTCTGTCCTCTCGGTGATACATTTTGGGATGGTACCTAAAGTTCAAAGCAGAAATTGGGGCACTTTTGGAATTTTCATTTTTGACCAAAATTGATGGGTCCTGGGCTTTGGGAATTTCTCATATGCCGCAAAATGGTTGAAGCTCCTGTTCAAAAATCATGCTCCGAAATCAACTTCTGTCACCACATTGATACATTTTGGGATGGTACCTAAAGTTCAAAGCAGAAATTGGGACACTTTTGGAATTTTCATTTTTGACCAAAATCAATGGGTCCGGGGCTCAGGGAATTTTTCATATGTCGCAAAATGGTTGAAGCTCCTGTTCAAAAATCATGCTCCGAAATCAACTTCTGTCACCTCAGTGAAACATTTTGGGATGGTACCTAAAGTTTAAAGCAGAAATTTGGGCACTTTTGGAATTTTAATTTTTGAACAAAATCAATGGGTCCGGGGCTTAGGGAATTTCTCATATGCCGCAAAACGGTTGAAGCTCCTGTTCAAAAATCAGGCTCCGAAATCAACTTCTGTCACCTCGGTGATATATTTTGGGATGGTACCTAAAGTTTAAAGCAGAAATTGGGGCACTTTTGGAATTTTCATTTTTGAACAAAATCAATGGGTCCGGGGCTTAGGGAATTTCTCAAATGCCACAAAACGGCTGAAGCTCCTGTTAAAAAATCATGCTCCAAAATCAACTTCTGTCACCACATTGATACATTTTGGGATGGTACCTAAAGTTCAAAGCAGAAATTGGGGCACTTTTGGAATTTTCATTTTAGACCAAAATCGATGGGTCCGGGGCTTAGGGAATTTCTCAAGTGCCACAAAACGGTTGAAGCTCCTGTTCAAAAATCATGCTCCGAAATCAACTTCTGTCACCTCGTGATATATTTTGGGATGGTACCTAAAGTTTAAAGCAGAAATTGGGGCACTTTTGGATTTTTCATTTTTGACCAAAATCGATGGGTCCGGGGCTTAGGGAATTTCTCATATGCCGCAAAATGGTTGAAGCTTCTGTTCAAATATCATGCTCCGAAATCAACTTCTGTCACCACATTGATACATTTTGGGATGGTACCTAAAGTTCAAAGCAGAAATTGGAAAACTTTTGGAATTTTCATTTTTGACCAAAATCGATGGGTCTGGGGCTTAGGGAATTTCTTATATGCCGCAAAACAATTGAAGCTCCTGTTCAAAAAGCATGCTCCGAAATCAACTTCTGTCATCTCAGTGAAACATTTTGTAATGGTACCTAAAGTTTAAAGCAGAAATTGGGGCACTTTTGGAATTTTAATTTTTGAACAAAATCAATGGGTCCGGGGCTTAGGGAATTTCTCATATGCCGCAAAATGGTTGAAGCTTCTGTTCAAATATCATGCTCCGAAATCAACTTCTGTCACCACATTGATACATTTTGGGATGGTACCTAAAGTTCAAAGCAGAAATTGGAAAACTTTTGAAATTTTCATTTTTGACCAAAATCGATGGGTCCGGGGTTTAGGGAATTTCTTATATGCCGCAAAACGGTTGAAGCTCCTGTTCAAAAATCATGCTCCGAAATCAACTTCTGTCACGTCAGTGAAACATTTTGTGATGGTACCTAAAGTTTAAAGCAGAAATTGGGGCACTTTTGGAATTTTCATTTTTGACCAAAATTGATGGGTCCTGGGCTTTGGGAATTTCTCATATGCCGCAAAACGGTTGAAGCTCTTGTTCAAAAATCATGCTCCGAAATCAACTTCTGTCACTTCGGTGATACATTTTGGGATGGTACCTAAAGTTTAAATCAGAAATTGGGACACTTTTGGAATTTTCATTTTTGACCAAAATCGATGGGTCCGGGGCTTAGGGAATTTCTCATATGCTGCAAAACAGTTGAAGCTCCTGTTCAAAAATCATGCTCCGAAATCAACTTCTGTCCTCTCGGTGATACATTTTGGAATGGTACCTAAAGTTTAAAGCAGAAATTGGGGCACTTTTGGAATTTTCATTTTTGACCAAAATCGATGGGTCCGGGGCTTAGGGAATTTCTCATATGCTGCAAAACAGTTGAAGCTCCTGTTCAAAAATCATGCTCCGAAATCAACTTCTGTCCTCTCGGTGATACATTTTGGAATGGTACCTAAAGTTTAAAGCAGAAATTGGGGCACTTTTGGAATTTTCATTTTTGACCAAAATCGATGGGTCCGGGGCTTAGGGAATTTCTCATATGCTGCAAAACGGTTGAAGCTCCTGTTCAAAAATCATGGTCCGAAATCAACTTCTGTCACCTCAGTGATACATTTTGTGATGGTACCTAAAGTTTAAAGCAGAAATTGGGGCACTTTTGGAATTTTCATTTTTGAACAAAATCAATGGGTCCGGGGCTTAGGGAATTTCTCATATGCCACATAACGGTTGAAGCTCCTGTTCAAAAATCATGCTCCAAAATCAACTTCTGTCACCTCGGTGATACATTTTGGGATGGTACCTAAAGTTCAAAGCAGAAATTGGGGCACTTTTGGAATTTTCATTTTTGACCAAAATTGATGGGTCCTGGGCTTTGGGAATTTCTCATATGCCGCAAAACGGTTGAAGCTCCTGTTCAAAAATCATGCTCCGAAATCAACTTCTGTCACCACATTGATACATTTTGGGATGGTACCTAAAGTTTAAAGCAGAAATTTGGGCACTTTTGGAATTTTAATTTTTGAACAAAATCAATGGGTCCGGGGCTTAGGGAATTTCTCATATGCCGCAAAACGGTTGAAGCTCCTGTTCAAAAATCAGGCTCCGAAATCAACTTCTGTCACCTCGGTGATATATTTTGGGATGGTACCTAAAGTTTAAAGCAGAAATTGGGGCACTTTTGGAATTTTCATTTTTGAACAAAATCAATGGGTCCGGGGCTTAGGGAATTTCTCAAATGCCACAAAACGGCTGAAGCTCCTGTTAAAAAATCATGCTCCAAAATCAACTTCTGTCACCACATTGATACATTTTGGGATGGTACCTAAAGTTCAAAGCAGAAATTGGGGCACTTTTGGAATTTTCATTTTAGACCAAAATCGATGGGTCCGGGGCTTAGGGAATTTCTCAAGTGCCACAAAACGGTTGAAGCTCCTGTTCAAAAATCATGCTCCGAAATCAACTTCTGTCACCTCGTGATATATTTTGGGATGGTACCTAAAGTTTAAAGCAGAAATTGGGGCACTTTTGGATTTTTCATTTTTGACCAAAATCGATGGGTCCGGGGCTTAGGGAATTTCTCATATGCCGCAAAATGGTTGAAGCTTCTGTTCAAATATCATGCTCCGAAATCAACTTCTGTCACCACATTGATACATTTTGGGATGGTACCTAAAGTTCAAAGCAGAAATTGGAAAACTTTTGGAATTTTCATTTTTGACCAAAATCGATGGGTCTGGGGCTTAGGGAATTTCTTATATGCCGCAAAACAATTGAAGCTCCTGTTCAAAAAGCATGCTCCGAAATCAACTTCTGTCATCTCAGTGAAACATTTTGTAATGGTACCTAAAGTTTAAAGCAGAAATTGGGGCACTTTTGGAATTTTAATTTTTGAACAAAATCAATGGGTCCGGGGCTTAGGGAATTTCTCATATGCCGCAAAATGGTTGAAGCTTCTGTTCAAATATCATGCTCCGAAATCAACTTCTGTCACTTCGGTGATACATTTTGGGATGGTACCTAAAGTTTAAATCAGAAATTGGGACACTTTTGGAATTTTCATTTTTGACCAAAATCGATGGGTCCGGGGCTTAGGGAATTTCTCATATGCTGCAAAACAGTTGAAGCTCCTGTTCAAAAATCATGCTCCGAAATCAACTTCTGTCCTCTCGGTGATACATTTTGGAATGGTACCTAAAGTTTAAAGCAGAAATTGGGGCACTTTTGGAATTTTCATTTTTGACCAAAATCGATGGGTCCGGGGCTTAGGGAATTTCTCATATGCTGCAAAACAGTTGAAGCTCCTGTTCAAAAATCATGCTCCGAAATCAACTTCTGTCCTCTCGGTGATACATTTTGGAATGGTACCTAAAGTTTAAAGCAGAAATTGGGGCACTTTTGGAATTTTCATTTTTGACCAAAATCGATGGGTCCGGGGCTTAGGGAATTTCTCATATGCTGCAAAACGGTTGAAGCTCCTGTTCAAAAATCATGGTCCGAAATCAACTTCTGTCACCTCAGTGATACATTTTGTGATGGTACCTAAAGTTTAAAGCAGAAATTGGGGCACTTTTGGAATTTTCATTTTTGAACAAAATCAATGGGTCCGGGGCTTAGGGAATTTCTCATATGCCACATAACGGTTGAAGCTCCTGTTCAAAAATCATGCTCCAAAATCAACTTCTGTCACCTCGGTGATACATTTTGGGATGGTACCTAAAGTTCAAAGCAGAAATTGGGGCACTTTTGGAATTTTCATTTTTGACCAAAATTGATGGGTCCTGGGCTTTGGGAATTTCTCATATGCCGCAAAACGGTTGAAGCTCCTGTTCAAAAATCATGCTCCGAAATCAACTTCTGTCACCACATTGATACATTTTGGGATGGTACCTAAAGTTCAAAGCAGAAATTGGGACACTTTTGGAATTTTCATTTTTGACCAAAATCAATGGGTCCGGGGCTCAGGAAATTTCTCATATGTCGCAAAACGGTTGAAGCTCCAGTTCAAAAATCATGCTCCGAAATCAACTTCTGTCACCTCAGTGAAACATTTTGGGATGGTGCCTAAAGTTTAAAGCAGAAATTTGGGCACTTTTGGAATTTTAATTTTTGAACAAAATCAATGGGTCCAGGGCTTAGGGAATTTCTCATATGCCGCAAAACGATTGAAGCTCCTGTTCAAAAATCATGCTCCGAAATCAACTTCTGTCACCTCAGTGATACATTTTGGGATGGTACCTAAAGTTTAAAGCAGAAATTGGGGCACTTCTGGAAGTTTAATTTTTGACCAAAATTCAAGGGTCCGGAACTTAGGGAATTTCTCATATGCAGCAAAAGGGTTGAAGCTCCTGTTCAAAAATCATGCTCTGAAATCAACTTCTGTCACCTCAGTGATACATTTTGGGATGGTACCTAAAGTTTAAAGCAGAAATTGGGGCACTTTTGGAATTTTCACTTTTGACCAAAATCGATGGGTCCGGGACTTAGGGAATTTCTCATATGCAGCAAAATGGTTGAAGCTCCAGTTCAAAAATCATGCTCCGAAATCAACTTCTGTCACCTCAGTGATATATTTTGGGATGGCACCTAAAGTTTAAAGCAGAAATTGGGGCACTTTTGGAATTTTCATTTTTGACCAAAATCGATTGGTTTGGGGATAAGGGAATTTCTCATATGCAGCAAAATGGTTGATGCTCCTGTTCAAGATCATGCTCTGAAATCAACTTCTGTCACCTCAGTGATACATTTTGGGATGGTACCTAAAGTTTAAAGCAGAAATTGGGGCACTTTTGGAATTTTCACTTTTGACCAAAATCGATGGGTCCGGGGCTTAGGGAATTTCTCATAAACCGCAAAAGGTTTGAAGCTCCTGTTCAAAAATCATGGTCCGAAATCAACTTCTGTTACCTCAGTGAAACATTTTGTGATGGTACCTAAAGTTTAAAGCAGAAATTGGGGCACTTTTGGAATTTTCATTTTTGAACAAAATCAATGGGTCCGGGGCTTAGGGAATTTCTCAAATGCCACAAAACGGTTGAAGCTCCTGTTCAAAAATCATGCTCCGAAATCAACTTCTGTCACCTCGTGATATATTTTGGGATGGTACCTAAAGTTTAAAGCAGAAATTGGGGCACTTTTGGATTTTTCATTTTTGACCAAAATCGATGGGTCCGGGGCTTAGGGAATTTCTCATATGCCGCAAAATGGTTGAAGCTTCTGTTCAAATATCATGCTCCGAAATCAACTTCTGTCACCACATTGATACATTTTGGGATGGTACCTAAAGTTCAAAGCAGAAATTGGAAAACTTTTGGAATTTTCATTTTTGACCAAAATCGATGGGTCTGGGGCTTAGGGAATTTCTTATATGCCGCAAAACAATTGAAGCTCCTGTTCAAAAAGCATGCTCCGAAATCAACTTCTCTCATCTCAGTGAAACATTTTGTAATGGTACCTAAAGTTTAAAGCAGAAATTGGGGCACTTTTGGAATTTTAATTTTTGAACAAAATCAATGGGTCCGGGGCTTAGGGAATTTCTCATATGCCACTAAACGGTTGAAGCTCCTGTTCAAAAATCATGCTCTGAAATCAACTTCTGTCACCTCAGTGATACATTTTGGGATGGTACCTAAAGTTTAAAGCAGAAATTGGGGCACTTTTGGAATTTTAATTTTTTGAACAAAATCAATGGGTCCGGGGCTTAGGGAATTTCTCATATGCCGCAAAATGGTTGAAGCTTCTGTTCAAATATCATGCTCCGAAATCAACTTCTGTCACCACATTGATACATTTTGGGATGGTACCTAAAGTTCAAAGCAGAAATTGGAAAACTTTTGAAATTTTCATTTTTGACCAAAATCGATGGGTCAGGGGCTTAGAGAATTTCTTATATGCCGCAAAACGGTTGAAGCTCCTGTTCAAAAATCATGCTCCGAAATCAACTTCTGTCACGTCAGTGAAACATTTTGTGATGGTACCTAAAGTTTAAAGCAGAAATTGGGGCACTTTTGGAATTTTCATTTTTGACCAAAATTGATGGGTCCTGGGCTTTGGGAATTTCTCATATGCCGCAAAACGGTTGAAGCTCTTGTTCAAAAATCATGCTCCGAAATCAACTTCTGTCACTTCGGTGATACATTTTGGGATGGTACCTAAAGTTTAAATCAGAAATTGGGACACTTTTGGAATTTTCATTTTTGACCAAAATCGATGGGTCCGGGGCTCAGGGAATTTCTCATATGTCGCAAAACGGTTGAAGCTCCTGTTCAAAAATCATGCTCCGAAATCAACTTCTGTCACCTCAGTGATACATTTTGGGATGGTACCTAAAGTTTAAAGCAGAAATTGGGGCACTTTTGTAATTTTCATTTTTTATCAAAATTGATGGGTCCGGGGCTTAGGGAATTTCTCATATGCTGCAAAACAGTTGAAGCTCCTGTTCAAAAATCATGCTCCGAAATCAACTTCTGTCCTCTCGGTGATACATTTTGGAATGGTACCTAAAGTTTAAAGCAGAAATTGGGGCACTTTTGGAATTTTCATTTTTGACCAAAATCGATGGGTCCGGGGCTTAGGGAATTTCTCATATGCTGCAAAACGGTTGAAGCTCCTGTTCAAAAATCATGGTCCGAAATCAACTTCTGTCACCTCAGTGATACATTTTGTGATGGTACCTAAAGTTTAAAGCAGAAATTGGGGCACTTTTGGAATTTTCATTTTTGAACAAAATCAATGGGTCCGGGGCTTAGGGAATTTCTCATATGCTGCAAAATGGTTGAAGCTCCTATTCAAATATCATGCTCCGAAATCAACTTCTGTCCTCTCGGTGATACATTTTGGAATGGTACCTAAAGTTTAAAGCAGAAATTGGGGCACTTTTGGAATTTTCATTTTTGACCAAAATCGATGGGTCCGGGGCTTAGGGAATTTCTCATATGCCGCATAACGGTTGAAGCTCCTGTTCAAAAATCATGCTCCAAAATCAACTTCTGTCACCTCGGTGATACATTTTGGGATGGTACCTAAAGTTCAAAGCAGAAATTGGGGCACTTTTGGAATTTTCATTTTTGAACAAAATCAATGGGTCCTGGGCTTTGGGAATTTCTCATATGCCGCAAAACGGTTGAAGCTCCTGTTCAAAAATCATGCTCCGAAATCAACTTCTGTCACCACATTGATACATTTTGGGATGGTACCTAAAGTTCAAAGCAGAAATTGGGACACTTTTGGAATTTTCATTTTTGACCAAAATCAATGGGTCCGGGGCTCAGGAAATTTCTCATATGTCGCAAAACGGTTGAAGCTCCAGTTCAAAAATCATGCTCCGAAATCAACTTCTGTCACCTCAGTGAAACATTTTGGGATGGTACCTAAAGTTTAAAGCAGAAATTTGGGCACTTTTGGAATTTTAATTTTTGAACAAAATCAATGGGTCCAGGGCTTAGGGAATTTCTCATATGCCGCAAAACGATTGAAGCTCCTGTTCAAAAATCATGCTCCGAAATCAACTTCTGTCACCTCAGTGATACATTTTGGGATGGTACCTAAAGTTTAAAGCAGAAATTGGGGCACTTCTGGAAGTTTAATTTTTGACCAAAATTCAAGGGTCCGGAACTTAGGGAATTTCTCATATGCAGCAAAAGGGTTGAAGCTCCTGTTCAAAAATCATGCTCTGAAATCAACTTCTGTCACCTCAGTGATACATTTTGGGATGGTACCTAAAGTTTAAAGCAGAAATTGGGGCACTTTTGGAATTTTCACTTTTGACCAAAATCGATGGGTCCGGGACTTAGGGAATTTCTCATATGCAGCAAAATGGTTGAAGCTCCAGTTCAAAAATCATGCTCCGAAATCAACTTCTGTCACCTCAGTGATATATTTTGGGATGGCACCTAAAGTTTAAAGCAGAAATTGGGGCACTTTTGGAATTTTCATTTTTGACCAAAATCGATTGGTTTGGGGATAAGGGAATTTCTCATATGCAGCAAAATGGTTGATGCTCCTGTTCAAGATCATGCTCTGAAATCAACTTCTGTCACCTCAGTGATACATTTTGGGATGGTACCTAAAGTTTAAAGCAGAAATTGGGGCACTTTTGGAATTTTCACTTTTGACCAAAATCGATGGGTCCGGGGCTTAGGGAATTTCTCATAAACCGCAAAAGGTTTGAAGCTCCTGTTCAAAAATCATGGTCCGAAATCAACTTCTGTTACCTCAGTGAAACATTTTGTGATGGTACCTAAAGTTTAAAGCAGAAATTGGGGCACTTTTGGAATTTTCATTTTTGAACAAAATCAATGGGTCCGGGGCTTAGGGAATTTCTCAAATGCCACAAAACGGTTGAAGCTCCTGTTCAAAAATCATGCTCCGAAATCAACTTCTGTCACCTCGTGATATATTTTGGGATGGTACCTAAAGTTTAAAGCAGAAATTGGGGCACTTTTGGATTTTTCATTTTTGACCAAAATCGATGGGTCCGGGGCTTAGGGAATTTCTCATATGCCGCAAAATGGTTGAAGCTTCTGTTCAAATATCATGCTCCGAAATCAACTTCTGTCACCACATTGATACATTTTGGGATGGTACCTAAAGTTCAAAGCAGAAATTGGAAAACTTTTGGAATTTTCATTTTTGACCAAAATCGATGGGTCTGGGGCTTAGGGAATTTCTTATATGCCGCAAAACAATTGAAGCTCCTGTTCAAAAAGCATGCTCCGAAATCAACTTCTCTCATCTCAGTGAAACATTTTGTAATGGTACCTAAAGTTTAAAGCAGAAATTGGGGCACTTTTGGAATTTTAATTTTTGAACAAAATCAATGGGTCCGGGGCTTAGGGAATTTCTCATATGCCACTAAACGGTTGAAGCTCCTGTTCAAAAATCATGCTCTGAAATCAACTTCTGTCACCTCAGTGATACATTTTGGGATGGTACCTAAAGTTTAAAGCAGAAATTGGGGCACTTTTGGAATTTTAATTTTTTGAACAAAATCAATGGGTCCGGGGCTTAGGGAATTTCTCATATGCCGCAAAATGGTTGAAGCTTCTGTTCAAATATCATGCTCCGAAATCAACTTCTGTCACCACATTGATACATTTTGGGATGGTACCTAAAGTTCAAAGCAGAAATTGGAAAACTTTTGAAATTTTCATTTTTGACCAAAATCGATGGGTCAGGGGCTTAGAGAATTTCTTATATGCCGCAAAACGGTTGAAGCTCCTGTTCAAAAATCATGCTCCGAAATCAACTTCTGTCACGTCAGTGAAACATTTTGTGATGGTACCTAAAGTTTAAAGCAGAAATTGGGGCACTTTTGGAATTTTCATTTTTGACCAAAATTGATGGGTCCTGGGCTTTGGGAATTTCTCATATGCCGCAAAACGGTTGAAGCTCTTGTTCAAAAATCATGCTCCGAAATCAACTTCTGTCACTTCGGTGATACATTTTGGGATGGTACCTAAAGTTTAAATCAGAAATTGGGACACTTTTGGAATTTTCATTTTTGACCAAAATCGATGGGTCCGGGGCTCAGGGAATTTCTCATATGTCGCAAAACGGTTGAAGCTCCTGTTCAAAAATCATGCTCCGAAATCAACTTCTGTCACCTCAGTGATACATTTTGGGATGGTACCTAAAGTTTAAAGCAGAAATTGGGGCACTTTTGTAATTTTCATTTTTTATCAAAATTGATGGGTCCGGGGCTTAGGGAATTTCTCATATGCTGCAAAACAGTTGAAGCTCCTGTTCAAAAATCATGCTCCGAAATCAACTTCTGTCCTCTCGGTGATACATTTTGGAATGGTACCTAAAGTTTAAAGCAGAAATTGGGGCACTTTTGGAATTTTTATTTTTGACCAAAATCGATGGGTCCGGGGCTTAGGGAATTTCTCATATGCTGCAAAACGGTTGAAGCTCCTGTTCAAAAATCATGGTCCGAAATCAACTTCTGTCACCTCAGTGATACATTTTGTGATGGTACCTAAAGTTTAAAGCAGAAATTGGGGCACTTTTGGAATTTTCATTTTTGAACAAAATCAATGGGTCCGGGGCTTAGGGAATTTCTCATATGCTGCAAAATGGTTGAAGCTCCTATTCAAATATCATGCTCCGAAATCAACTTCTGTCACCTTAGTGAAATTTTTTTTGTGATGGTACCTAAAGTTTAAAGCAGAAATTGGGGCACTTTTGGAATTTTAATTTTTGACCAAAATCAATGGGTCCGGGTCTTAGGGAATTTCTCATATGCCACATAACGGTTGAAGCTCCTGTTCAAAAATCATGCTCCAAAATCAACTTCTGTCACCTCGGTGATACATTTTGGGATGGTACCTAAAGTTCAAAGCAGAAATTGGGGCACTTTTGGAATTTTAATTTTTGACCAAAATTGATGGGTCCTGGGCTTTGGGAATTTCTCATATGCCGCAAAACGGTTGAAGCTCCTGTTCAAAAATCATGCTCCGAAATCAACTTCTGTCACCACATTGATACATTTTGGGATGGTACCTAAAGTTCAAAGCAGAAATTGGGACACTTTTGGAATTTTCATTTTTGACCAAAATCAATGGGTCCGGGGCTCAGGAAATTTCTCATATGTCGCAAAACGGTTGAAGCTCCAGTTCAAAAATCATGCTCCGAAATCAACTTCTGTCACGTCAGTGAAACATTTTGGGATGGTACCTAAAGTTTAAAGCAGAAATTTGGGCACTTTTGGAATTTTAATTTTTGAACAAAATCAATGGGTCCAGGGCTTAGGGAATTTCTCATATGCCGCAAAACGGTTGAAGCTCCTGTTCAAAAATCATGCTCCGAAATCAACTTCTGTCACCTCAGTGATACATTTTGGGATGGTACCTAAAGTTTAAAGCAGAAATTGGGGCACTTCTGGAAGTTTAATTTTTGACCAAAATTGATGGGTCCGGAACTTAGGGAATTTCTCATATGCAGCAAAATGGTTGAAGCTCCTGTTCAAAAATCATGCTCTGAAATCAACTTCTGTCACCTCAGTGATACATTTTGGGATGGTACCTAAAGTTTAAAGCAGAAATTGGGGCACTTTTGGAATTTTCACTTTTGACCAAAATCGAAGGGTCCGGGACT